>NC_020491.1:20197919-20206137 GCF_000184155.1 Fragaria vesca subsp. vesca
AAAATGGTCGGAATTTTTAAATTTAGGGTTGCAACGATCGGTTTCCAGTCGTCGCTCACTATGCGACGCGTGGCGTGGCCCCCGTCTCCCTGTCGCGCCGGCAGTGCGTGGTCCCTGTCTCCTTGTCGGTTGAGTCACGCGTGCAGCTCGTCGCTGCGGTTGGTTCGTGCGTGAAACGTTCCTTCCTGGCGCGTCGGGCGGTGCAGGCGTCATTGCTGACGTAAGCCACAAGCTTGGGCCTGGGCTGAGGTGGCTGCAACTCGCCTGGGTCACTCTTCTCCTCTCACTGGGTTAGTTTTCTCCCCACCAAATTAACCCGGGCTAGAAAATGAGTGATCTCATTTTATGGGTGGAAGCAAATAATTTTGGGCTGGGTTACTTTGCTTATGTGGATCCAACCTGGGTTGGATTTTTTTTCCACCGGTGGACTTGCTTTAAGTGATCTAGGTCACTATGATCATTCTAACCTAACGGGTGAACTTGCTCTGACTGATAAAAATAGGATTGTAACAAGAAATTAACTTCTATTATATGCACACTGTTAATTCTCAGGATACGTGCATGATATTTTAATCGTGGAGAGTAACCAAACTAACCATTCATGAAATAAAGAAAGTCCTTATTTCCTCCAGTAATGGCATGTTGTTTGAGACCCTACTCACCTCTATTATTGCCCAGCCCTTCCCTTATCTTTGTCTGCCGATTCCCGACCACATATTTTTCCTTTCCAGAATCAGCTCATGGTTTCTGACCAAAATTTAAAGAATCAGATCGTGGTACTTTGATTCAACTAGCCAGTCTAATTTGGTAAGACCCCGTGAAGAATGCTAAAAAAAAGAATGGAGAATTGTCGGTATGGTTTTGATTAGGATCTGTTATAACTGAAGATTATCCAAAATATAGTTAAGTTCACTATTACTAATATCAAGTGATTCAGGTCAGCCTCCACACTCCACGCATTCAAATTAGCTAGCTTCTTCGTATCAAATAGCCTAATTTGATTTTTCTAGAATAGTAGAAAAACTGTCATAAAATTTAATAATTATAGTGACATGAATAAGAAATAGAAATATTTCCCCTATATATTAAAAAAACGTGGACAAAAGTGTCACATAAGTGTGAGCAAAATGTGTTGAAGATTTGGTAAAGTAGCACAGATAAAGAATACACTACTATATAATCCAAGCAAGCGAACCGATTTTCTACATAACAAGCAGAAGAAAATCATGGAATCCATCACTGTCCACCCCACCATGCCCAACGATAACAAAGACAGTAAGCTTCACATTGCCATGTTCCCATGGCTGGCCTTTGGCCATATGCTCCCTTACCTCGAACTGGCCAAGCTTATTGCCGGAAAAGGCCACAAGATCTCATTCATCTCCACCCCCAGAAACATCGACCGCCTCCCCCAACTCCCGCCAAATCTCTCCACCCTAATCACCTTCGTAGAGGTTCCACTTCCTCAGAATCAGAACCTTCCGGAAGGTGCCGAGTCCACTGCCGACTTAGCCGAAGACCAAGTCCCGTATCTCAAGATAGCCTACGACTCTCTCCAAGAACCCATCACCCAATTCCTAAACAGGTCAAAACCAGATTGGCTACTCTTCGATTTCGCCCCATACTGGGTACCGGAAATAGCCAATACTCTCGGGATTCCGACGGCCTTCTTCAGCATTATTCTCGCCGCCGCCTTGTCCATCGTCGGGCCCACCTCGCCGGAAATACCTGCGGATGACCGTAAGTTACCGGAGGATTACATCGTTCCTCCCAAGTGGGTACCATTTCCGGCCACGGTGGCGCTTCGGCTCTTCGAGGTTCGTCGGCTCTATACACGAGTAATTGGAGACGAAACAAATGTCGGGGACAAGTATCGGTTTACCGAAACCATGTGGAGCTGCGACATGATTGTTGTAAGAAGCTGTACAGAGTTTGAACCGGAGTGGTTGAGCCTTCTAGAAGATTTACACGGAAAACCTGTTCTACCAGTTGGTGTGCTCTCCCCTATGCCGAAAGCCGACGACGACGACGACGAAACTTGGCGGTCAATAAAGGACTGGTTGGACCGGCAGAGCAAAAACACGGTGGTTTACGTTGCTTTCGGATCAGAAGCAATGCCGAGTCAAGAGGAAGCGACAGAAATAGCCCTAGGTTTGGAGAAGTCCGGTTTGCCTTTCGTTTGGGTGCTGAGAACCAAACACGGTGAGGATGCTGTAATGCTGCCGGAGGGTTTCGAGGAGAGAAATGAAGGGAGGGGAGTGGTGTGCAGGAGTTGGGTTCCACAGCTGAAGATTCTAGCTCACGACTCGTTCGGTGTGTTTCTGAGTCACTCTGGTTGGAGCTCGGTGGTGGAAGCATTGACTTTCGGAAGACCACTGGTATTGTTGCCTATGTCGAATGACCAGGGACTTAATGCGAGATATTTCATGGAGAAGAAGGTGGGCTATGAGTTGCCGAGGGACGAGGGTGACGGGTCGTTTACGAGTGAGGCGGTGGCGGAGTCGCTGAGGATGGTGATAGAGAAGGAGGAGGGGAGGGTTTACAGGGACAAGGCCAAGGAGTTGAAGCCGTTATTTGGAGACAGGGAGAGGCAGAATATGTACGTGGATAAGTTTTTGGAGTACCTCACAATCCACAATGGATGTCGTTCAGCCTGATTGCATGAAGACGCACGTTAATGCATGATCCAAACCCTAGCAAGGGTTATGTTCGTACTTTGATCTTTCTCTAATTTTCTGTACTTTTATGTTTCCTTTTGGATTATTTTGTTTATTTGAAACTGTTTTCACTATTGCTACGTAATTTTGTTGATTAAGTTAAGCAGGTGAAGGTGGAAGTACTAATATTATGTTTATGGGACTACCTTACTCTTTCATTCTTGGAATATATACCATATTGTTTTATTTTTATTTTTTTGATGTATCATGTATGCTATATTGTTGTCATATTCAATTAAACTCATGAGACTTGAAATATCTGCGTTCTAATGGTTTGTGCAACGTATTAACCAAGAGTAGCATACGAAAGAAAGTTTCTCAGACGTCCATCTTATAACACAAAATGATATATCTCATCAAAATGCAAAATGATACATATACTTTAATAGTTTTTTTTTGAAAGGAAACGTGAATACTTTAATAGTTTAACAATACATATAACATACAAAAAAAAATTAAAAACCATTTTGCGGAACGACTAAAATCTGTATGTAGATTGTTCTCAAAAATTGACAAGAGTACAACCTGGCGTTGTCGGTGGGTACGGTACTATAAATTAATGCGTATTTTTTAATTTTAATTATTGTCGAAGATTTAGTCATTCGAGAAAAACTGCCACATTGAGTTGGAAAATATGTGGGACGTGTTGATTTTCGAAAATAATAACCATACGAGAATTAAGTGAAATTTCAAAATCAAAATATAATACACATGCAGTCATGATTATAGTCTACGGATAGGTACCTTATCACTAACCGACTAAGAAATTTATCTTAAACCACAATTAGACCTAAATTCAAATGGTGAGAATATTAGTTTTTAAGTACAGTTGTTTGTTTTTTTGCAACCTTTAGATGTAATTCTATGGGTGATCGGGTGATGGAACAAAGTTTATTTGGTTACAGCAACTAACCATCATATTGGAAGTTTGTCAACCTAAACAAAATAGTATTGAGGGCATGTCTTCCATACACTTGATAAGTTTTTTTCTAGTATTCTAATTAAATATATAGAATACTAGAATTGACATTGTGACTTTATGTAATCGCATTTTGGCGCTCTAAGTTTCAAATCCTAGTGCTTTTGGATATGTCTACTTCCTATCTTAGAGATAACGTTTTAACGTCATTCTCGTCTCCTTTTCACTATGCAACAAGAGGTTTCTAGGGTTATATATTTTGGCTTTTCTTTTCTATCCAACAAAACGTTCAATGACACGCCGTCGTCAAACGGGATTTGTTGGCGACCGAACTGTTGCGTGGTTGTACCCAATAGCAGAACCAGATATTCAACTCATGTGGGGCACTTAAAAAACTATATTAGAAATAAGTCATATACATCCACGGAAAAATCTTCTGTACCGAACGGCATGCCATGCCGAACGGTTTTCCACCCTTAGATCCCTACCCTGCCCCACCCCCACACCCCCACCCCCCCCTGTTGAACGGTGCAGATCCGGACGGTATGCCATACCGTCCGGTACGGAAGACAATCCCATACATCCACCTTATGTTAGTGATTTTTAAAAGTTTATATTAGCTTTTTACCTCGCGCAGGATCAAAAAGTCATTATGAGTGGTTAATTTTTATTTATCATCTTGGTTTTTGTCGTCAGAATTTGGTACGAATGAAGTTATCACTTTTGACTATGATTATAATTACTTCTTAAACATTAAGATTTAGCTAATCTTTAAGTTAATGTAATTAATCTTTAAGATTTAGTTAACTATAATGTAATTAATCTAATTTTATTTATTTGTAGGAAATAAGTGGAGCTGTGGATTTCGGGAGAAAATGATGCAGCGTTAGAGCAACATATAGTTTCCGAGAAATTAAAGAGAGCTGGGATAGTGGTTAAGCTAATTAATCATTGGGGGAAGAAATCATCTTCATCCATGACTAGCACGTGAGTACCAGACTTCACCCCATTTTGTCACCTTTTCCAGTCATCTCACGCCACGTGGCAACTTGCTCTACTCTTTCTATAGTGTTGACCGAGAGACCAAAAAAAAAAAAAAACCTAATCCCATTCTTGGCTAAAGAGGCAGCCGCACAAGGACTCATCCTCTCTTCCCTTTCTTCTTGATGAACGCAGCCGCACCACCTCACCTCATTTTCACCGGTCTCTCCCAATTTTCATACTTCCATTTTCATCTCAACACCATTCACCTCAAGGCCACCATTCTCCTCAAGACCACTTCATCTTCAAAAGAGATTAAGAATGAGCTCTCACCAACATCATCAAAACTTCACCAACTCAAAAGATTTTTATTTTTGGTAAATAGAGGAGACTTAATATCAAGTGGGTTCATGATTGCTTATAGCAATTTGTGAACCTAACCTCTTTTCTCTAACCCTTCTATCAATTTCTTATGTATAGATTTGTTAATGGGTAGTGAGTAGTTTGATTTTGGGAGTTAGGGTTGTGAAGCCCTAACTCATCTTGTAATGACATTGATACTTTAATTTTAATATATGTATTTTCATTGTGTATGCTTTGAATCCGAATTTATTGGTCCTTATAAGCATGTTTCTAGGCTTAGTCACCATTTGAAATTATGTTGTGGGCAATTGTGATGAGTAGATTAATGAGTTGACTACTTGTTAGTCTTGTGGCATCTAAGATTTAAACATGGTAACCATTAGCTAGCTTAATTGTAGCTAAATCTGCTTGGGTCTCTATTATCTTGCACTCTAGGCCTCTAATTTAGATATTACGGCCTTAACCGGCGTAGTGCCTAAATTAGAGAGTTGATTGTGGCCTTAACCGGTATAATCGATACACCGTAAGGATAATTGGTCTAGTAGCCCTAACTGGTATTAGATACGAGACTTGACACATTAGGAAATGCATGCATTTATGAGGTTGGCGTCAATATTTGCAAGAGGGTTACTGTGGATCACCCGACACTCCCATGTCCCCATTGATTTGAAAAACTAAATTTACTTTCTAGCTTGTTAATTAGTTGTTTACTTTTCATTGTAGTTTGTATTAATTTAGTTTTCCCCAATTCAACTTTTATTCAACTATCGACTCATTTGTGTATAATCACCCTTGGGGTTACAAGTTAGTGGTCTTGATTAGGCTTAGTGCGAGCAAGGCCGAGCATTGCCAAGGAGTGGTGCTGCCTTGAGTGTTTGGTTATAATTTTCTTTGTCTTTATTTTATTTTTCTTGTGTGCCTTTTAGTACTCCTAAGCCGATTACCTTGGTTAGGTCCAACCTAATCCTCATGGTACGATAACTAAGGTCTAAATAACTCCTTTACTTGACACGATTCGTACTCTTGCGAGTTTATGATTCAAGTCAGACTACCGACGCCGTTCTACAAAATTATCAATTGATTTTTCTTTTGTTTAAGTATTTTGTTTATTACGTACTATAATAACTCTTTAATTTAGATACTTCAATTTACACAATAAGAGTGATACTGACAATACATAATTTGGTAAATCTTTTGAATGCTTAGCTTTATTGTAGTTGAGATACTTTGTGGTAGTATGAAGCTAAATGAATCAATTTCTAAATGCATACAATAGAATTCTAGCTGTAGACGGTAGCAGAATGATGGCTACCTGGCCCAAAGACCGTCCGAGAGCCCATCATGAAAACAACAAGTATGGTCAAATTCTGGGAATAATATGGGCTAAGGCGAAGCAAGACTAGAGCACCGAACGAATGCCTATGTAAACTGTTTAAAGGAAGGTACATTTATCCCATATTGATCAACAAGGGAAGTGCAAGTCAACACAGGGCTATAAATAAAGCAGAAAATCAACAGAACATGTAACATTAATTACGTTAGTAGTTACACTTTCACCTACTAAATATTGACTTTACCATCAAAGGGGGTAACACCGAAAAGTCCCGATCATTATTCCTTACCGTAGGTTGCATGTGGTAAGAAGAAGAAGCCTATCCCAGACACGTGCCGAGCTTCTATTGACCTTACGGGATCACGCAGAAACATTTGGCATCGTCTATAAGAATTCTTAATTAACGTGTCTCGATGGCTGAGCATCGCAAGCAAGAAGCCAGAGACGAAGCAGATTTAGGGGACCTCCAACGAAGTCTATTTGAAAAAACCCCCGAAAACTACAGCGGGGAGTTCAAGGATCACGGAAAATCAACAACGGGAGCATGGAGACCAGCAATGAGAACGAACTTTAGATAGGGAGTTTTTACATGCTCTTCCAACACAATAACTATCTTTTACAAATTGCTGGTATGCCATCGTTGCAAAACTCTAAGGCTCGGAAGAGTTTACTTAATCCTATGCATGGAAATTATGGTAAAAGTGGCGTATGTCTCGGCAATAGTTACAGAGCACTTATATCTACGTTCAGTGCATAAGATTGAAAATCCTGAAGATTTGGTGAGGGAACAGTCAAAAAGAGAAGTGAACATTGGTTGCCCCAAATTAAAATAGAGAAGTTTGATAATATTGGTGAAGGGCACACAAAATATATAGAATTGTTAAAAGCCAGAGGGCAAGGTTTATGAAGAGTGGGAAAGTATTTCAAGAAAGTTGGAGATGTAGGTTAGGATTGTTATTTTCTGCAATATAATGAGGGTGCTGAAATTCACACACCCAAATTTACAAACCACGCACCCCTCATATTTTTTAATGTTGTACTTTCTCACTTCTACACTTCCTAAAATACCCTCGAGTCCTTTTCTTTTCTCTCTTTCTCCGCCAAGAAACATGAACAGAAACGTCCAGCACTTGCTCATGTCTAATCTGTGCTCATCCCATTTCATCCCTAAATCCTCTAACTTCGACCAGGCCTGCAAATGAGACCCATGCTGGAACGCTTATTCCCGAAGCAATCCACAACCCAACTTAGCGTCATTCAATTCTATCTTTTCTCTCCTCCCTCATCTTCCTCCCTTTTCCCATACGAATCCTTCGTCATCCATTGAAGCAATTCTTTATTGGATTCTGATCCCCTCATGAGCGTACGATTTCGAGATTGAATCAAAAAAATGAAGAGGGAGAAGCCGAAGCATCGAGACTTGAAGTAGAGTGATAATCAAGATGAAACCATCTCCCAGATCAATATATGTGAACCAACTGAGTTAACAATTGGTGGCTTTAATCAAGATGAAACTCCTCACATTTAGTTTCTTGGTAGGAGCTGTAATTAGGATTTCAAAATTAGGATTTGAAAGTAGAAAATCCAATTTGAAGCAATCGGCCATTATTGGCCGCATATGGGGAGAGATTGATCAAAAGTCTTCCAATAGACTAGAATGGGTCTAATCTAGATCATATGAATCTAGTATATACTTAATGATACCATCCAAAAGAACCAGGACAATAAGATGAACAAGAAAAGCTGATATTTACCCAGATCCATGGTCGGCTTAACCATAATGAGAATTGGCTCTGGTGGATTTTGAAGAGATTGAGAAATCAAGAGGCAAAGATGGGTCATACATCTATATTGCTAATTAGTATTCAATCTTAGAATGGAAATTGATTTCACAAATGTGCAAGA
>NC_020491.1:20206157-20207170 GCF_000184155.1 Fragaria vesca subsp. vesca
AAGATATTTATTTAATTGAATGGTCTTCATGTATTGCTTCATTGTTTTTTGTTTTGTATATTCATAATTTTATGTTTTTTAATTAAACAAAATCAATTATCTTACCTATATACCTGCCACACCCCGGTTTCGATATCGGTAGGTTTTAAGCACCGGATGCCGATTCTGAAGTGTGGGTGTTACAATGCAGAATGTAAACACAAGCACTATCTTCTAGGTTCGTCCAACCCATTTCCTAGCTCGGTCAAATCTAAATACTTCTCTGCAAAAAAAGTATTAGAGATGAGTGAGTGAGTGAGCAAAACCATGCGCTCAGTGAGTAAACCAATGTAATATGTTTGCAAAGGTTTATCATTTTACACACGCTACAAAATATGTATATCATATACACGTCAGTTCAAGCAATTCATCACATCACACAATCCCTTTTTATTGGATATCTTTCAATTTAGTGATTCCCACGGGAACCTAATGACTTTCAAGTATTATACCACCGTATGTCACATCCTTACTTCGGCATAACCAATCAAGAAGTTTACATGTTTCATGACTAATCAAAAAATGGTTTTAGCACATAATTATTTATAAACTCTACATATTTTGCAAAACAATATGCTTCACTAGAAAACTGAGAGATATTTCGTAAATAGATCGAAATCATGTTTTTCGACTAATTTGATAGCAAATAAGAATATTTAAAACACATTACACAAATCCACTCACCTTGATAATACGAATTCCCACCAAGAACATCGATCGTAAACCGAGCCTTCTAAAACGAGTTATCTAGAAATCACCATTGGATCTAACCCAAACCTCAACAGATAGAAAGAGGGAATCAAGACGAATCCGTAGCCTTTTGCAGATTTAGAATCGTAGTTACGGATCAAAAGTTATGATCCGCTGAAGTTTTAGATCGATAAACCGAAAATTCTATATAGAGAGAGAGAGAGAGAGAGAGAGAGAGAGAGAGAGAGAGAGAGAGAGAGAGAGAGAGAGAGAGAGAGAGAGAG
>NC_020491.1:20208286-20214585 GCF_000184155.1 Fragaria vesca subsp. vesca
GAGAGAGAGAGAGAGCTGAATGGGTCAGCTTAATATATAGGAATACTAAGGCATAGTTTGGTACAGTTTCGCTTTTAAAAAAATCAGTTTTTATTTAAACTTCTAGATTTTATTGTGTTTGGTAATCTAAATAAAGTAGCTTTTTCTGAAAATTACAGGTTAGTAGAAGCAGATTTTACAAGCAGCATTCAGGTTGCTTTAGAAATTGTTGTCAATAAAAACACTAAAAATTAATATTTTATATCTTAACTGCACTTTTAAAAGTAACATTTACCAAACACAAAACTGTTTTAATTCATAACTGATTATATTCACAGTACAACATAAACAATTTGATGAAAAATTCACAACAATACCAAATTAGCCCTAAACCGACTTAAAGGGTCATTTCAATAGATTGGGCCAATAGAAAAACTACACTTGTCAACAAGCTATCTCTTCCTTAATTTTGCAACACCTTTCGCCACATGTCATGGCTTCATTCATCAAATGCATCCTCATCTTCCACACGTCAACAACATGGAGACAATTAAGCTACTGCTACTTGGCCTCTAAGTCAAGAATAAGGACGAATTGAATTGTGCCACATCACCCTCGAACCAATTTCGACGAAAGTTCAATGGAATTTTGAAAAATCATCAAAAATAGCTCAAGAGCCCAAAAAATTCACCAAAAAATGTGACGAACTCATAGTGACCTCTACTTTCTATTTCTAGGACGAAAAATACATTTTGAGAAATTTCAAAAATCAACATGTTACAATACCAAAACAAGAAACATGAAGCAAATGAGTCAAAAAGAGAATAGAGAGGATGCTCTGACTTTCATGGAGCATTTTAGGTTTTCAAAACATAACTTTTCCAGCAACGGCGGTGCACCATTTGCTTCCCCAACCAACCAATGGCCGGGTATTGGCGATGGTGTTTCAGAGAGAAGAAATCTTCTCACAAGATGACATCGAGACCCAGACCAATCTAGTGCCCCAGCCGTGGCCTGTCGTTAGGGTTGGGAGCGATTTTAAGGAAACTAAACCGGTGTATGGGACATCGATGATGGTGGCCGGCAATATTGATGTTGAATCGATGGTTCTCGACGCCGTCTGAAATATGACAATTCTGTTTCTGTCTTAGCTGGATTCAGATCGGGATGTTGTGACCCGATCTCTGCTCAATTTATCTGCCTCCAAATGTTAGGATCGATCTTGGATCGAGACTTAGATACCTGGACCTGTGGCAGAACTCAGGCCGGGAGAGTTAACTTTGATGATGATGTTGTTGTCGTCCAAGGCGTTGGGGGTGAAGCTGCCTGAGTCACTAGCAATGTCGGTGAAGACCGTCGACAAGGAACACGGCAAATCTTGTAGGGTTGAAGACTGGGATTGGGTTCTTTGGCCTAATATAAGTCTAGCCTCAAGCCCAAAACATGTCAGATTTGGCAATGGGCCACTAGGCCTGATTTCAAAGCACCAAAACAGGTATTCAAAGACTCAAGAGAGGATGTTTTGAGCATGCTTCGCTCTGGCACTCCCCCAAGCCCTGATCCAAAGGGCAAAAATAAAGTGTAGCCGGTGTCTGTGCGGTTTGGAGTTTGGCAGACTGTGCGAATTAGCTGCATCTACATGGTTATATACTGCTTGGAGTACCGCAATTGAGCGCCTTGGTTCCAGTCTCAATGTTTCTCTGGTATCTTTTTGTATCTAGTTTTATTCTCTGCTAAGCTCATAAATAAGTGAGCTAAATGTCTAATGTTAATGACATTATTGCGATCCATGTGATCATTGTACTCTCGTCATTCTTCCTTTCGATTATATATATGATGATTATTTTCAAGAAAAAAAAACATGAAGCAATACACGAATGAATTACTAGTTATCACTTTCTTCATTTGTACATATATAATTAATATTTGTATGGGTTTAATTAGGAGATGTATAAAATAAAGTTTTTGTTTCTTTTAAAGATGAACATCAATCTTCAACGTGCAAGAAAAAATACACAGAATTTTGAGTTAGCTAATACAAAACTGTGACACACCTTCTCTATATTTTGTTTAGGACCTCCCCGGACTCCAAATCTTATTAGTTCCGCCACTGCTCTGAGAGATATTGCTTAACTAATTTGAAGAATGGTTTGTTGGGATGCTTTACTACATGTCTGCATGTTAACAAATAGCAAAGTTCTCTTAATTTGTTAGAATGCTTAAACTGTTAATTTCTATTAATTAGTCTAAACGCTGTTAATTAGCTTAATTAAGTGCATGATTAAGCTGTTAGTGGCCTACAGCTGGCTCACACGTGTTTCTCGTTTCAACTGTACGTAGTATAAATAGCTCACTGTATTTGTAAAACGTTGAGTTAGTTTGTGCATTTCTTCACTAGATACATACATATGTGAAAGATATGATGTGATCAACGGAAGTTGAACGGAGTTTGTTATTGGACAAAATCGACATCAAATGTGATCAACTGTTTACTGTTCTTCTCAAAAAAAAAAAAAAAAAAAAAAAAACTAGTTTACTGTTATATTCGTACGAATGTTTAATGAAAATCTTTAGAAACATCAAGGTCAGCTAATTCTTATATATTGAGCAGCTGCCTATAGTTATTAGCTTTAATTTATTCACTCAATTGATTTGATCATCATTTGGACTTCCAAAAGCTAGTGATCACTGCTGACGGAATTATTCCCTCATGAGGTGCTCCGTCTTTCTGACGGAATTAGGGTTCAGGGCTTAATCACATTACTCTACACTGCTGCAAATATTGTGTGCCTGGAAACAACGAAGAAATCACCGATCGACAAAATAATTGAGTCGGATTTGGGTCATATACGAGTTATATTTAATTAACCAGAGCTTAAAATATAAAGATTTTGGAAGATTATGAGGAGGACAATCTATTAAAAAATCTTATCAGTAGCCTGTACTTAATTCATGCTTTGCAACTGGGTTTTCTTCACTACATTACCAGAAGAAGAAAGTCTAAAACAAGAAATTCATGGAGTCCGTCACCGTCCGTCCAACCATTCCCAGCAACAAAGATTGTAAGCTTCACATAGGCATGTTTCCATGGCTAGCCTTTGGTCACATGATCCCATACCTCGAACTGGCCAAGCTGATCGCCAGGAAAGGCCACCAAATCTCATTCATTTCCACCCCAAGAAACATCGACCGCCTCCCACCTCTCCCTCCAAAACTCTCCACACTAATCACCTTTGTGAAGCTTCCTTTACCTGAGAACCCGAACCTTCCAGAAGGTGCCGAGGCCACCTCCGACTTACCGGAAGACCAGGTCGAGCATCTTAAGATAGCCTACGATTCTCTCAAGGAACCGATTACCCAATTCCTCAAATCTTCAAACCTGGATTGGCTTCTCTACGATTTTGCGCCTTATTGGCTACCCGAAATAACCCGAAATCTTGAAATCCCTACCGCATTTTTCAGTATTTTTCTCGCTTCATGCAGCGTTTTCCTCGGGCCCACCTCGCCGGAAGTACCTTCTGACTATCGTAAGTTGCCAGAGGATTACCTTGTCTCTCCCAAATGGGTCCCTTTCCGAGCCACTGTGGCGTTGCGGCTATTCGAGGTTCTTCGGCTCTATAAACGAATAACCGGGGATGAAACCAACGTTTCAGACGTATATCGTTTCAAAGAGACGACGCGAGGCTGCGACGTCATTGCTGTGAGGAGCTGCGTGGAGTTCGAGCCGGGGTGGTTGAGCCTTCTAGGAGTTATACATGGAAAACCGGTCATACCTGTTGGTCTGCTTTCGACTACACCTAACGACGATGAGAATGATTCGTGGTGGTCAATAAAGGACTGGTTAGACAAGCAGAGCAAAAACACGGTGGTGTATGTGGCTTTTGGAACGGAGGCGATGCCGAGTCAAGAAGAAGTGACGGAGATAGCGCTAGGTTTGGAGAAGTCCGGTTTGCCATTCTTTTGGGTGTTGAGAACCAAACACGGCGAGGAAGCGGTAAAGTTGCCGGAGGGTTTTGAAGAGAGAAATGAAGGGCGGGGAGTGGTGTACAGGAGCTGGGTCCCTCAGCTGAAGATATTGGCGCACGACTCGTTCGGCGTGTTTCTGAGTCACGCTGGTTGGAGTTCGGTGGTGGAGGCTTTGACTTTTGCAAGGCCGTTGGTGTTGCTGCCCATGTTGAATGACCAGGGATTGAATGCGAGGCTTTTTGGGGAGAAGAAGGTCGGGTATGAGTTGCCGAGGGACAATGAAACGGGGTCGTTTACGAGTGAGGCGGTGGCGGAGTCGTTGAGGATGGTGATAGAGAAGGAGGAGGGGAGGGTTTACAGGGACAAGGCCAAGGAATTGAAGCCGTTGTTTGGAGACAGGGAGAGGCAGAATGTGTACGTGGACAAGTTCTTGGAGTACCTCACGATCCACAAACGATTTCATTCTTCGTGAAGGGACCTGTTTGCATGGTTTTTATCATCGGTGATACCCTGAATCGGTGATATGTGTGGTCTTTGATTGATCGATTTCGCTTTCGATCACTTCAAAAAATTTTTGTTCCTCAAAATATCGATTTAGCTCTTTATTTAAATTTTACGATCTTGCATGTTTGTGATAGTTATAATTTTGAATACATTGTGCGTTACTTCTATTTTTTTTTTTTTTTTTCAAGCATTTCACATCACTTGAAAATAGAGATAAATGCACTAATCAGATATTGTGCATTACACTGTAATGCTGAACGCATAAATTATGTGGGTGTGTGGGAAATGCAGTACTGTTTACACAACATGATGAGAGTTATATATACTATGTTTGTCTCAACCAAAGACTAAATTAAATGAGCATATGGAGTCCATAAGCCCAACTCCACACCTTCTTACAAAAAGACCCCAAAATTGAGAGGACTCACTACTGAAAAATTTCGTCTCCTAAGTGATAGATTTCGTCGCCTAAGTACTTAGCAGACGAAATGTCCGTTGGCTAAGATCTATTGCCTAAGTGTGGTGAGGTAGCTAGATACTTAGGCGACGAAACCTAAAATTCCGCCTCTTAAGTAGTTTTTAGGAGACGGAATACTTTCGTCTCCTAAGCACTTATCCGTCTCTTAAGCACTTAGGCGACGGATTTTATTTTATAATAAAAAAAAATTATCCACTTAGGAGACGAAATAATTGAATTCCGTCGCTAATGGCTGAAAAAAAATTAAAAATAAAAATAAAAACACTACCGCAGGTTTTTTATTCACTCACTCCGACCGCCCCAAATACCACCAGCACCACAGATTTCAAAAGTCACAACTAAATGTCTTGAACTTCTTCTCATCTTGCATATAAGTAGTAAAAACTTGCATTTATAAACTGCATGTGGAAAAAATAAAGTTTATTACCCCTTAGTAAACTTCTATTGGGGATTAGTAAACTTGCAAAAAATAATAGGGGCACAACACACAACTGATACCAATTATTACCCTAATAAACAACTTTATTGGCCCCTAGTGAACCTAGTAGAAGTTTACTGCCCCCCAGTAAACTTCTAATGGGGGTCAGTAAAATTAAATACAGTATCTCCCTTTCAATTTCATGTCAATTATACATAACAGATACTCATTCTTACCCTAATAAACAAATTCATTGCCCCCTAGTAAACCTAGTGGAAGTTTACTGCCCCTCAGTAAACTTCTACTAGGGGTTAGTAAACTTTAATACAGTATCTCCCTTTCAATTTCATGCCAACAATCTGCCCTAAATATACCACCATCACCACCACCGTACCAAATAACTACCATGCCACCACTATCATACCAATCACATCCTAACCAAAATTAAAATCAAATCAAATTAAACAAAAACACATAAATCTATCACCAAAGCTAATTAAACCAGAAAAATTGAAGAACTTACCTTAATTTCTTACCCCTTTGAAATTTCGAGGGACGGTGGTGGGTTGGCGGGAAGACTTAGTAGAGAGAGAATGGTGGCGGCAACGGCGTCTGTGGTGGTGGAAATCTGACCCAGATTTGAGGCTCGGTGCAAGAGAAGGGGACGAGGAGTTTGCTGGTGGCGGGGACGGGTGAGTCGGGTAGAGTCGAGAGGGGGAGGTTGTTGGCTCCGAGGAGGGTGCATAGGTGGTCGGGTGATGTTGAAGAGGGTCTTTACGGCATTGAGAGTGGTGGCGTTTGTGGGGATGAAGTCGATGAGCGCGTGGCAGTTGGAGGTGGAGTTGGTGGGGGTGGTGTAGTTGAAGGTGGCGACGGTGGAACGAGCAGTGAGAATGGAGAGAGAGGTCGGCATGAGAGTGATGGTTTGGAGAGAGAGAGAGTGAGAGAGAGAGA
>NC_020491.1:20214605-20222071 GCF_000184155.1 Fragaria vesca subsp. vesca
GCTTTGGGAAAAGATGAGTTTCCTTCTATTGATAAGGTTGGTGAGTGTGTGATTTAAAAGAATTGATATGTTTTCAAAAATTTTAGTTTGAATTTTCATGAAATTTTACACGGAAAGATGGGCGCTCAAATTTTTAGAACTTAAGCGACGGAATGTTCTATTTCCGTCGTCTAAGTGATTCATAAATTTAAAAAAAAAAAAACAATTTCGTCTCCTAAGTAAACATTTCTGTCTCCTAATTGATTCACTTAGACGACAGAATGTTCTATTTCCGTTGTCTAAGTGATTCATAATTTTTTATTTTTTTAAAAACAATCTGTCTCCAAAGAAAACATTTCCGTCTCCTAAGTTCTACTTAGGCTACGGAATGTAGTTCCGTCTCCTAAGTGATTCATATAAATTTTTTAATTTTTATTTTTTCAAAATGCCGTCGTCTAAGTAAAAACATCCGTCTCCTAAGTAGTACTTAAGCGACAGAATGAAATTCCGTCTCTTAAGTCGTTCTTAGGAGATGAAATCAAAATATTTCGTCTCCTAAGAAAAACTTAGGAGACAGAAACTGTTTCGTCTCATAAGTAGAAAATTATGTCGTTTAAGTACCACTTAGGAGGCTATTTTCCAGTAGTGACTAAGGAAGCGCTAGCGTTTCATCTAGCTCGTTCTTCTTTTCAGCTGTACGTCTCACTTCTTCTCATTTCTCTCTTCCTCCCCAGAGTTCCACTGTTCTTTTTTCTCGATCAATCTTAGTAGACTTTGTTACCCATATCGAATTTCTTTATACCTATAGCCAGGATCGAATCAAAGATTTGAGCAGACAAGCTTGAAAGAATTGAAGATGAGCCACTTGATGATATGAGTATGCTTTCCATTTGATTTTCTTTCAAACCTAGATCCCAAATTCCATTATGCAAGCCAGGCCAAATTAAAGTAAACACATGCGTTTTATGATGCCCAAAATCGAATTTTGTTGATGATGATGATGCATTTTCATATGCCCAAAATTAGTTGGGTTTTCAATTCCCAAAACAGTTTAGGAACTCAAATCTGGTGTCACCCACGTTTAGGAACTCAAATTTGGTTTTCATCTACAAACGAGAATTACCACGTACAGTCCCACGTTTAGGAACTCAAATTTGGTGTCACCCAAATCAGTTTTGTATTTGGACATAGATCTACTTTCCGGTGTGTGATTTATAAACTCAAGAATCGAATCACTATTAAAACCGTGTGTTTCATTGCCACGATCTAGAAGCCTATGATTGATTTTGCTAAATTGTAAATCAATTGTAAATTAGTAATCCATCATAGTGATATATATATACACACACACACACACACACACATACACACAACGCTTCTTGGCTGCTACGGACGTCCGCATTTATTCTTACGGTGCGGATTTCCACTTTACACTCACTTTTCAATCAAATTTTCACATCTTCACAGTCTATTATTTAGATACTAATGTATAGATCATCTCTGCAAAATTTCAGCCAATTTGGTTATCATTAAGACACTCAAAACTGCGTTTTTCTATTATAAACATGGTTCAAGTTTGACAGAATTATGTTCATCCATTGTTTTAATTGAGTGAGTGCCTTAATGATAACCAAATTAGCTGAAAATTTACAGAAATGGTCTATACATTAGTATCTAAACACTAGATGGTGGAGATGTGAAAATTCGATTGAACAGTGAGTGTAACGTGGAAATCCGCACAGTAGAAAAAATGCGGACATCCGCACCTGAGAAAATCTGTATATATATAGAAATTTTAAATACACACTCATAATCTCGTAATACACACCTTTATTATGTTATTTTTCTATTGAGATTTTATAGGTAAGCTAAATGACCAAAACAAACATCTATTAATTAAAAAAAAAAAATAGCGCTAGAAGTATTCTTTTCAACATCTTCTACCCTAAAATCGTCGAAAACACGTCTTCTCTCCTAACCCCAACTCTTCTCCACAATTCATTTGGGATGTCTTTTTTCTTCTTTTTTATTTTTTATTTTTATATATCTGTATCAGCTTTAGTTTGATCTTGCAGATCATATTATCATGTACTGCATCTTTATCATGACATGTTTTATCGAATAACTAGTTATCTATGTTTAATAGCTACTGTATTTCTACATTTTTACTAGCTTGTGAATTTTGAAAACTTGTATTGGTGATTTGGAGTTTAGATATTACAATAATCATTTGATTATAAATTGAACGATGATAACCAAAAATTTTTAGCAAAAATTAGACGAAATAATATGTAAAAAGTGGTAACAAATAATAAATATATATTAATTATATTAAATAATAGAATATTTCATAAATTAAGGGCATTTTTGACAGTTTGAGATGTGTATTAAGTATAATACTGAAATGAAAAACTTGATGTTAAGAGTGTAAAGCTAGTTTAGTCTTTTCCTATTAATCCTTATCCTATATATAGAATGAGATGTAACTATTCACTCAACAATTGAATACATGATGCAGATGTTTCAGCTCTCCAACGTTTTTACTTTTGCTGTTTTGCTCTTCAATTCAATAAATCCATGGATTCCTTTCATGGTATCAGAGCCCATGGTTTCTGATCCGAAACCTTGTGGCTTCTGTTCATCTAGTCTTGCTTCCGCATTTTTCAATTCAGTAGATTTCAATTTCAGTTTCCCCCAATTTCACAAACCCTAGCCTCGAATCGGAGTCTCCTGGTGCGCCTGCTTCTTATCCTTCTCGAATCGAAGCCGAGCAGTTCTCTTCTTGGTCATCGTCATTGCTGCCCGGTCTTCCTTCGCCGTTCGCGCCGACTTCAATTTCCGAATATGGAATCTCTTTCTCCGGCATCTCTGGTATCATCATCTCTAGCTTCTCTTTTTTCTCGCCGTTTGAACTGTTCAGAGAGCTTTAGGGATATGAATTTGGATGGGTGATATGAGTATTTTGAGGGTGAATATCATGGGCTTTTGATTTGATGGTGAGATGTGGCTATCTTTCAGATGCAGAAGTAGGGGTTGGTAATTCTTTTCCGATTCAGTCTCCTCTCTCACTTGAATTTTTGGAATCTCTTTATGGTCTTAGATGTTGTGCTCCAATTATCAGTTTTCCAGTTTATTATTTTTATCAAAGTTGAAGTTGAAGTTTAAGATTGAAGAATTTTCCTTTGTTTTTGGACCGGTGATGTCGCATGATAATTTTGGATTATGGATTGGATCTATGGCTCTAGTGTGCAGTACATGTCTGAATTTGGTGAAGTAGTTTCTGGCCCCTATGTTATTTGGAAGTTGTTGCATTCAATTATGATTTGCCTCATTTGATTCTGCAGTAGTCCATTCTGGCAATTGTCCAAGTAACTGCACAGGGATCGAAAACGAATGATTGCCCGGTGGTGTGTAATCGATGCATGATGGAGAGTCCGTAGCGGTTGGGACAAAGGAATCCTTCAATGCCATCTTAGCTTTTAACGGTTCCTCTACTTGCTCTTCCTCGTCCTCGTCCTCATAAATTGAATGTGTAGGTGATGATGGTATTTGCTCGTGTTCCTCCTCTTGTGAAGAAGTAGAACCTGCCCTTATGTCTTTAATTGGCAACCTAGAGTCTTTTGATTGCTTCTTATTCAACTTACAAGAGCGTTCTATCTCCAAATCCAAAGGGGTAAGTTCGCGTTGCACAGTCCTTCGAGTGTGCATTCACCTGAAAAGAGGAACAAAGAACACTAATTAAAAACTAAAACATAACAAGAAACAAATACAAAACAAAAGAAGCTATTAGATGTAAAGTAATCCTCGGCAACGGCGCCATAAAATTGGTAGCTGAATTAAAAGCTATTAATTTTCCTTATTCACACTTAGGATTGTCGATCGTAGCAAAGGGTAAACAAGGGTCTTTCCCGCAGAGGACTAACTGAATCTAACTACTCAAAAGACGTCACAAAAGTGACTACTGATCCTAACGACCAGCAGTCGGAAACCTAATTAGTTGACTGACGTAAGCTACTCAGAAAAATACAAATATTTACAGAGACAAGCTAGACATACAGACGAACTCACACACAAAATTTCAGATGAATCGGAGTTGATTTGATAGGTGAAATAAATCTGGGAAATCAGAGGACAGAAAAGTGACGAAAATAGATTTTGGTTTTTGGTTTTAGAAAACAATGATGAAACTAATAAGAGAAGATGCAATCCACCCTGACAATCACTCACAAGAGAATTTGCTGAGTTCTAGTCCAATTAATCTAGATGAAGATGCTCAGGTTGGCTCGGTACGCTTGAAACACAACCTATTACCCTTTCTTACTTTGTACGCTAGGCAGGAAGTGCTCTACACCTAGACTGTTCTCAAGCAATGCAACCTAAAGGTACGCTTATTAGGTTTAACACGCAGAGATCCTTAAGTTCTAAAAGGGTTTGAGACATCACAAGGCATCGCAATAAACTTAGCGCCTTGCTAAACCTAGGACTTAGTTTACTTGCTAGCGAAAACTAACAATCGCTTCTCTAGATAGTTTGAGGAGTCCGATATTGACACTGGCATCAAACTATCAAAGCCATAGAACCCTAACATGTATACTAAGTAGGCCTCCAAAGCACACACACAAAGAATTCATCGATGAACAATCGGTAAACAAAACCTCAATCTTATTAATTGCAAAAACAAATTGAAAATCAAAGCATGTTATGAATCATGTCTAGGGGCTTCAACAGCCCCCTAGCTACTATGAGTTTAGTTGCGCATAATGAAAATTAAAAACACAAAAGAGTTCATGGAAGGGGAAGACAACAATAACCGAGCTTGGAGAATTCTTGAGAAGAGATCAATCTTGTTCCGTCCGATTCTTGTGTTCTTTTCTTCCCGACTTCTTCTTTTTCTTCGTTTCCTCTCGTGTATCAGATGATATTAGGTTAGAGAACCCTCAATTTCCGTCCATGGGCCAGCTGATTTGGATTGGGCCTTGAAATTGAAGTTACGGTCCAAATCAGAAATTCGGGCAGACTGACCTTCGGCCACTAAAATGATCATAACTTCTTCTACAAAATAGGTATTGACGATCCGTAAAAAGTTCTAGAAAGTAGACTCTTGTAGCTTTCTATTGATATATAACTCATTGTCTGGATCGTTGTGAGCTGATCACAATCCTCTGTCGAAGTTAGATGATAATTTCTGGCAAATCCCATAATTCTTTCCTTACACGACATGAATTCCTAATCCTTCAAGATTTCTCCTCTTTTGCTTCATATTCCTTTCTTTGCTCTGAAACACCTAATAAACATAAAAATAACTAAATCAAATGGAAAATACGATAAACTAATAAAGTAAAAAGGGGAATTAACCATCATATCGTCGCATAATTATGCTCCTATCAGTTTTCGGACTGGTGAATTGGCCTAGTGGTTTGGATCATGGTTTGAGTGTATGGGTCTGTGTGCTTGTTCTGCTTATTTGTGAGATGGTGTCAAATTTTCAGCTGTTCTGTTCTTCTGGTATTGAAGAAATTGGAGTTACATTGCAACTGTTCTTCTGCTATTCTTGTGTTGAGCTGTGAGTTATATTGAAGTGAGGGCAGTTTCTTTACATGGTTTGATTGGAGAACGCATATTATGTATGCATTCATATCAGGGATGAGTTGTACTGCTACTAGGTTGCTAATATTCATGAATTAGCTTACTGGATTTATATGAATGCTGCTAGAGAGAAGTATTATAGTGCCTTGACGTTTGCAGAAGAATGTTTGAGGCAGGGCAGACATATTCATTTTTCAGTTTACAAATCAGTCTACAAAAAAAAAATATATTCAGATTTCAGAATTTTGGTTTATATTCATTGCTAAGGCTTGTTTTCTGCACTGCCAATTCTCTTCTCTGCTGCCACAATCTGTGCCTCAATTTGTCACAACCAAGTCTGCTCACTCCAAGAGCTGCTCTCACAGTTTCACTAGCTACTGGGGGTTTTATCCTACTGCAGCCAACCAAGTCATGTCAGCCTGATCTACAAAGTGCCTCATATTGCGTCAAGGTTAAAGGGTTTTTGAATAGGGTTGTAAGCTTGTAACTGTTCTACAGCATGTAATTGTTGGTTGATTGTCTTGTTCCAACCATTATGTTTGTTTGTTACCAAACATATGGTTGAGGGAGGGTGTTAAGAGTGTAAGGCTAGTTTAGTCTTTTCCTATTAATCCCTATCCTATATATAGAATGAGTTGTAACTATTCACTCAACAATTGAATACATGATGTAGATGTTTTAGCTCTCCAGCGTTTTTACTTTTCCTGTTTTTCTCTTCAATTCAATAAATCCATAGATTCCTTTCACTTGATAGGTGGTGTATTAAGTAAGGGTTGTGTATTAAGATATTAGGAGTGTGTATTTAAAATTTCTCATATATATATATAATTATATATATATATATCCAAAGAGGACGTTTGCACGCCCTTAAAGTATTGACGTCCCTCCGTTCTTCACCGTCCGGCGCCGACGATGGCGCGCCTCCACCTGAGCGGACTTCAGCGACATCCCCGATCACTTTCTCTCCCCAGCGAGTCCGCCGAATTCTAGTTTTCCAACGAGATCAATATTCTGTGAAGTTTTGGGTAGAGGTTGCTGCCCAGACCTTCAAATTGATCTCGCCGGAAAGAGAAAGTGAACAGGATGCCGCTGGAGTCCGCTCGGGTGGAGGGGCGTCGTCGTTGGAGACGTCCGGTGGAGAACGGAGGGATATCCGCACTTTAAGCCCAGTGCGGACGTCCTCTTTGGATCCGGATTGTGTATATATATATATATATATATATATTTATATTTATATATATAGATTTCTCAGGTGCGGATGTCTGCATTTATTTTTACAGAGTGGATTTCCATTTTACACTCACTTTTCAATCGAATTTTCACATCTCCATCGTCTAGTATTTAGATACTAATGTATAGATCATCTCTGCAAAATTTTAACCAATTTGGTTATCATTAAGGCACTCGAAACTGCTAAAACCAATAGATGAACATAATTCTGTCGAACTTGAACCGTTCATGTTTATAACAGAAAAACGTAGTTTTGAGTGCCTTAATGATAACCAAATTGGTTGAAATTTTGCATAGATGATCTATACATTAGTATCTAAATACTAGAAGGTGGAGATGTGAAAATTCGATTGAAAAATGAGTGTAAAATGAAAATCCGCACTGTAAGAATAAATGCGGACGTCTGCAGCTGAGAAACGTTGTGTATGTATATATATATATATGATTTTTCTCAGCTACAAACGTCCGCACCAATGGTTTTGGTGCAGATTTTCATTTTTGCACCACTTTTTGATCAAATTTCCTCATCTCCACCATCTAGTATCTAGATAATATTGTGTAGATCATCTATGCAAAATTTCAGCCAATTTGATAATCGTTAAGCCCCCAAAATTGTGTCTTTCTGTTATAAACATGAACGGTTCATGTTTGACAGAATTCAGTCCGTCCAT
>NC_020491.1:20222091-20223407 GCF_000184155.1 Fragaria vesca subsp. vesca
CGTACGTACGTACGTACGTACGTACTATATATATATATATATATATATATATATATATATATATATATATATATATATATATATATGATTTTTCTCAAGTAAGGATGTCTTTAACTTAGCTATGGTGTAGATTTCTTTAATTGACCCACTTTTCGATCATATTTTGTCATCTTAACCGTTAAGTATGTAGGTATATATGAGTAGATTATCTCTGCAAAATTTCAAAATCAATTGAGGTGATCGTTAAGACATTTAAAACTGTGATTTACAATTAAGAACACTAACGGTTCAAGTTTAACAGATGCAGTCTGTTCATTGATTTCATACATTTTCGAGACCTTAACGATTACCAAATTAGCTGAAATTTTGCAGTGATGATCTACTCATAGACACCTAGATACTGAATGGTTAAGATGAGAAAATATGATCGAAAAATGAGTCAAATTAAAGATTTCTCCCATAATTCTTTCCTTACACGACATGAATTCCTAATCCTTTAAGATTTCTCATCTTTTGCTTCATATTCCTTTCTTTGCTCCGAAACACCTAATAAACATTAAAATAACTAAATCAAATGGAAAATACGATAAACTAATAAAGTAAAGAGGGGAATTAACCATCATTTCGTCGCATAATTATGCTCCTATCAAAGACCCCCACACTTAAGCTTTGCTAGTCCCTAGCAAACACAAAGACTAACTAGACAAATGACACAAACCTAATGTCTTCCAAACATATCAGAGAACTTATAACACCCACACTGGTCAACAAAAATTCAAGCTATCATGTATCAAAACTCTCAATTTCACTTAAAAGTTAATTTATTTTAACAACCATGATGCTTAAATCATTATGCAAGGATGATCAAGCCAATACAGCAAGTTTATGCCTTTCGAATTCATGGGTCAATAAGTACCAACTCAATTCCTCACAAAGATGCACTCAATTTCTTTTCACTCAAGATTTTCTGGCTCAGTCTCTCAAATGTATGCAAGAGAAAGTAGTTTGCATACTTATATGAACAAAAAGCACATGGCAACATAAATAAACCTCATGAATGAAACAATTACTCACACAAATGAACCACACCATAGGCTCAACTCTTGGAACAAACTCCACAGATCAAGTTTTACTCATCTTTAGATCAAAAGGAACTTTACAAGGTAATACTGAGGCTAGGCTAAGGGTATGATTAGAAGGGTAAGAAATTTTCCTAAGGACCTAGCAGAGCATTAAACACGCCTTATGTCGCCAAAACAAGGGCCAAATATCATCATCTTGGCCCATCGTCATTCCAACCTCCTTACAACATTGTG
>NC_020491.1:20223427-20228236 GCF_000184155.1 Fragaria vesca subsp. vesca
AGAGAGAGAGAGAGAGAGAGTGGCTGGGCTTTGACCCCCTCTTGACCCAGTCCAAACTTAAAACACCCACAAAATAAAGCCTACAAGAATTTACCTCTTTTTACCAATATAGAAATTTTCGTTTTTAGACCATAACTTCTTCATACGAACTCCGTTTTAAGCGTGCCGCGTGTCCACGAACTCCGTTTAACGTCCTCTACAACTTCCATGAAGGAAGTTTTCCCAAATTCCAAACGGAAAAAAAAGTCAACTTTAGGGTCCTTAAGTAGTAAACGGTTACTCAACACGGTAAAATACCAAAATAACACCAAAGTAAATAACCGTAAAATAACTTAAGAACCGGGGTGTGACAGTTATGTTAAGGACATCCTTACACATACACACATGTATATTCAACGAAGAAAAAAATGCGGACGCAACCTCAAGGAACCTCACGCCAGTGTCGATGGAAGCTCGGGTCCCGTCCTCAGAGAATTCAGACATCCTAGACGTAGTCACCATCAAGGTGAGGCCACGGTGACCAAGATCACAAGTGTAGTAAGGAAGTTTTCTGAAAGACTTCATGCACTTCATTCTTGACTTCAAACTTGTCACCGGCGAGTGCACTGACAAGAAGAAGGTAAGGATAGAGATATGAGCAGCACTAGCAAGATCGTCGACGCCATTGACGCCGGTGTGAGGCTTCTTGTGGTGACGTCCATAGTTTTTCTTTATTGCGAACGTCTGCCTCTGAACGTTACTATATATATATGCAGTTGGGATCTAGAGAGGACGTCCGCACAACCCTTAAAGTGCGGACGTCCCTCCATTCTCCACCGTACGGCTCCAACGACAGCGCGCCTCTACCCTAGTGGCCTCCAGCAACGTCCCCGATCACATTCCCTCCTCGGCGAGTCTGCCGAATTCCAGTTTTCTGGCGAGATCACCCAAAACTTCAAACAAAATCGATCTCGCCGGAAAACTGGAATTCAGCTGTCACGCCCCAAACTGCACCTCTTCAGTTTATGCACGTTACAGTGCCTCGAGTCTCAAAAGGAGAAACACAAGGCAATTAATAAAAGAAAACATTTAAGAAAAACACAACAAAAGTGTAAAAATATTTTGAGGTGTAAAATCTTTATTTAATTTGCTAAAGGTAAAGTAATTTGTCTAGAACCTGATACAATGGACGTTACGAATTAATGAACTCAAATTAATACAAATTGCAATGAGAGTCTCACAAGACAAAATCATATCAGGATTTGACTCTTCTGTTTGCGTAAAACTTGATATAAAGAATGGCAAGCAATTAACAAACTTCATGAACAGAATCACGGATGAGATTATAACAAGGCCAATATAATAGATTTTAAACATGTAACTCGAGTCTAAAATTAAACAGGTAGGCACAAAAAAACAAATTACCAATCCAAAACATGCACACCCCAACTCCTCGCTATTATCCCGTCCCAGTGCACAGTACCTGCATCCACAAACTGTTGTAGGGGTGAGCTTTCGTCCTCGCTGCTCAAGGAACTCTTGAAAACGGATCAAGAAATAGTTTCATAGGGCCCAATATGAAAACATGCTTAAAAACAAATTTATAATGAACGACAAACACTTGAAAAGAATATTTCATTTCCAAATAAATGTGGCGCCATAAATCTGTACCTCAAGGAACTCTTGAAAACGGATCAAGAAATAGTTTCATAGGGCCCAGTATGAAAACATGCTTAAAAACAAATTTATAATGAACGACAAACACTTGAAAAGAATATTTCGTTTCCAAATAAATGTGGCGCCATAAATCTGTACCTGATGGCCGGTCCTCCTCTGGACCCACTATCCAACTTACCTTCCACTACCAGGACAAGCACTTTAGCCGACGAAAAATTTTTGTCGGCCTGTCAGATTAATTCGTCGGCTAAGATCTTAACCGACGACCTTTCGTCGGCTAAGATTTCGTCGGGAAAAGGTCGTCTGTGGTGACTTTAGCCGACGACACATGTAGAAGTCGTCGGCTATAGACCAGAGTTTAGCCGACGAAAAAAATGTCGTTGGTTATCTTCGCAGACTTTAGCCGACGAAACATTTAAGGTATTCGTCGGCTATAGTCCTAGAGTTTAACCGACGAAAAACATGTCGTCGGTTTTTTCTCCGACTTTAGCCCACGAACAATTTAAAATATTCGTCGATTAAAGTTTGTAATAAAAAATAACTAAAGCCGACGAAATATAGTCTATTTCGTCGGTTTTATAGGGATTTAGCCGACGAATTAAAGCGTATTTCGTCGGCTAAAACTTATTTTTAAAAAATAAAAACTTTAGCCGACGAATTAAAGCGTTTTTCCATTCCAGTAAAAAAAAAACCCCCGAAATTTCTGAATTACCATTCCAAGCAAGCTGCAAAATACACCAAAACAATTCCATATAACCAACAACAAGCATATAAAACTATATAATTCATCAACTTTAGAAAATCTAAATCGTCTAAATTAATATCCGCTTCTGGGGGCTGCTGCAGAGGTTGCGGCGGCTGGGGTAGCGGTATAGCCGTAGGCATGGGCGGAGCCAGAAGTCCCTGAAGCTAGGCAGCTGTAAAGTCCTGCATGTACTGGAACATCTGCTGCTGCTGGGCCTGCTGGATGGCATGTATCTCGGCAACATAGGCTGCCTGCGCGGCATTATAGGCTGCCTGCGAGACATTATAGGCAGCCTGAGCAGCTTGTTGTTCTCGTAGTCTCTGAACTTCCGACTCTAGCTGAGTCGTCTTGGTGGTCGTGGACGTGGTCCTGCTGCTGGTCGAAGCTGCCTTTCGTTGAAATCCTGGAGTGGTCTTTAGGACCCCCTCGCCTTTCTTTCCTAGACCCCGGCAGTAGAAGTTGTTTGCTTTCGGTGGGAAGGCTGTGCCCATGATCCTCGCCCCAATCGTCGGATCCGAAGTGTCGATCCGGGACATGGCTTCAGACATCTCTTCCTCCTGCGTGTCCGGCCATGTCTCCCTCACTATAGCACTCATCACCTCGTCACTAGCCTTCCTCACCTTCGCCTATATGGATAGGAAAAAATTATTAATTAACATTTTGACATATATATAAGTAAATTTAAAAATTTAAAAACGTAAGATGACTTACAATATCCTCCTGGGAGTCAGGATATGTCTTCTTGTACGTATAGACGTACCGGTTGACTTCTGGATGTTCCCTGGCCGCCTCGTCCATGAAGACAGCGAACGGTCTAGAATCGCCATGATGGTTCCTTGTGTTGCGTTGCCGGTTCTGAGAGTTCGCTCGAGAAACGGCCTTCAAAGAAAAAATAAATTATTAGTAAAATATTTAAAAACGGACGTACTTAATGACAAATTAACTAATTAATTTTTTAAATACCTGTTTACGAGGGTTGTTGAATTCTGATGTCAGAAGTCAACGCCACTCGTACTCCCTGTACTGGAACTCAGCAGGGGTACCAGAACGTGCGTTCCCGTGCGTAGTCCAGTGGGTCCGCAACTCGTTCTTCCACTCTTTGTACCTACAGATACAACAAAATTATTAGAAATATTATTAATATCACATACAATTTTGTTTTTCATTAACTTTCCAACGTACCTTCCCCCATGCACAACGTCGGCCCAGTTGTCCTTCAGGTGCTCGGGAACCTCAAACCACACATGCATTTAATCGTTTATTGGTTTAGTTTTTCGAGAAATCAACAATGTAATACATAATATTATTTTGTAAACTCACCGACATCGCGTTATGGACCATGTCCTTAACCTCCTGCGGGACCTCGCCCCAGTCTGACCACAACATAGGGACTCTATCCCTAATGAGCGCTCCCACGCGGCCGGAGTACGTCCTCGACTTCCCGCCCGATATTATGTGGCCATCCCCGTCAGTATTGATGACGACGGTACCCACGATCTTCTCGAGAGTCTTCCCTGTGACGGGGCCTCTCTTCTTCTTTGTTGGCTTCGCTCCGACGGTGCCTATCACATGAACCAAATTGATTATTAAAATCGGAGACCTTTTATTATTAATTATAAGAAAAGTAATCATGCATCACTGATTACCTGAGGCGCTCGCGGCGGACGTGAACGATTCCGTCTCTGTCACCGATGATGATACCCTCGCGGAAATAAGAGGCGTATCAAAAGGCACGAATCGGTACGCCGCTGATGGAGCCACTGGCGGGGGCAGTGGATAAATCGGCGTCCCTGAGCCATCGACTACAGGTAAGGCCGATATCATCCGCGGAAGGAACAGATGAGGTGGCGGCATCTGTACCTCAGATGACCCACTATCCGAAGAAGTAGGACCCGGAGTGGGCGCCCGGTGTATCTCAGGCATACGGGGTGCAGACACCTCCGTTTGGGTCTGAGGCCACAGCTGCCTCGAGGAACGAGGGACGGCCGCCTACCTCGATGAAAGGGGCACCTCCGGCTACCTCTGCGCCGTCTCCAGAAGGCTCGCACGTCTGGCTGTCATCTGGCCCTGAAACGTCGTTTGGGGGTTGCTAGAGGTTCCCTCAGACGATTCGGACCTTTGGCCCTTCGAACTCTTCTTCGATCTAAAATAGCCGCTCATCCTATTTAAAATATTAAATTTGAATCAAGGCTGAGGCAACATTGAAAAAGTAAAATTCAATCTTAATCCTTCTCAAATCTAAGGCTCTAAATTATTTTGTCTTTATTCTATAAAAAATATTTTTGAAACCATATTTTTTCATTATGTTCATGCTTAAATTTAAACACTTAATATAATGTGATATATATATGTTTAAAATTATACTTATTCAAAAATATGAATTCAATAAAATATATATACATATATAT
>NC_020491.1:20236238-20239251 GCF_000184155.1 Fragaria vesca subsp. vesca
CCGATAATATTCCGTACTGATCGGTCTTCATGCTCTGCGGCCTAGTATCAAACCATCTACACTTGAAGAGGTGCACTGTCATGCCTTGCCCATAAACGAGTTCCACCACTGAATGGAGAACACCGTAATAGTCAACTCCATTCCGCCCATCATGTGCCATGACCCCAGAATTATGTGTTCTCCTTCTGTTGTCTCTTTGTTCGCATATAAATTGCACGCCATTCACCTTGCACATCGGATAAACTCTTGACATTATCGGCTTCATCGCTAGAAGTCTTAGTTCGTGCGACCAATTTGGGTGACCATCAAATTGAATATGGTTCATCTGCAACCAACCATTCAACTGTAAATATGGATAATTATGCAATAAACATAAACACGTACAGAAAAATTAAATTACGTACCCAGCCGCCAAAATAATCTGCGAACTCCCTGTTATGGTACTCGAGATCATTTTGAATGTCTGGACAATATAGATGGATGTCTTTCCAGTATTCAACTTCCGGACAGTTAATCGATACCCATCAGTGGCAATGACTAGCTCATGTGGTTGCAACTTGTAGGAGTCTGGCAAAATTCCATACACTTTAACATCACTGGAGACTATGGAAAGATTGAACTTCGGTACATCTACCGGCATGGTTTGCGGAGTTTCCTTCAACGCTCCTAAATACAACTTCATGTAGGTGATGCACTCGTGCGCAATATATGCTTCAGCTATACATCCTTCAGGCGCGGATTTATTAGCCACATAATCTTTGTAGTCTCCAAGTTGCCTGTAAATCAAGTTGCAAAATGTTATGATTATTGAACATGTAAATATATTGAGGAATTCAGGTGTAAAAACGTACCTTTCCATGGGATACATCCAAGTGTAGTGTACTGGACCGGTAAGCAACAATTGCTCGGGAAGATGGATCATCAGGTGAGGCATGATGTCAAAAAAATTTGGAGGAAATATCCTCTCAAATTTACACATGATATAAATGATGTCCTCTTGCATTTCCCGGAGGTTAGATTTTTTCACTTCCCGTGTGCATAACTTCTGGAAAAATCTTGCCAACGCTACTAACGGCTCCACCACCTGACGGGGAAGGAACGGTCGAATGAAAACAGGGAAGAGACGTTGTAGCAGGATATGACAGTCATGACTCTTCAACTCGTACATCTTATTGTCCCGGAAGTTCACACACCGGGCTATATTTCCTGTATAGCCTGAAGGATACTTCACACAACTCATCCACTTGAAAATTAGGTTATTCTAGTCAGGCTTCACGGTGTAAGGAGTTTGAGGCATTTTTTTCTTCCTTTCTTTCAACCACATATGTCTTCTTAATTCCATTTTTTTTAGATCAATGCGTGCCTTAGGACCGTCTTTCGTCTTCCCCTCCAAGTTCAACACTGTGCCCATCACACTGTCGCAAACATTCTTTTCTATGTGCATCACATCTAGATAATGCCTGATCAACAACTTACTCCAGTATGGGAGTTCCCAGAATATGCTCTTATGTGTCCAGAATTTGTACCTGTCGGGTCTTTCAGGTATTGCCGCCACAATGTTGGGATAATTGCTGAGCTGCCCAAAATCGTACTCATTAAGCACTGCTAAAATTTCTTCCCCCGTCCATCTTCTGGGAGGCACACCGTTTTCTATGGTCCCATCAAATGCTTGTGCATCAAGCCGCCATTCGTGATCATATGGAAGGAGAGTATGGTGACCCAATTTGCATATCTTGTTGCAATGACGGCTGCTCCCCTCATCGCTAAGGCACTCTGGACAAGCCTTGTATCCCCTAACAACGTTGCCCGACAACATCCCACGGGCAGGAAAATCACTGATGATACCAACAACCATGACATGCATCTGGAACATCTCGTGCATGTACTTGTCATAAGTGGGATGACCAACGTCCCACAAAAATTTAAGCTCTTCAATCAAAGGTCTCAAATACACATTGAGACACTTCCCTGGATAACCGGGCCCCGGAATTAACAAACTCAACATATTATATTCCTTCTTCATGCACATCCATGGAGGAAGGTTGTACGGTACCAAAATCACTGGTCATACACTGTATTAAAGACTCATGTTGCCAAAAGGGTTGAACCCGTCGGATGAGAGCCCGAGCCTCACATTTCGGACCTCTGACGCAAAATGAGGAAACTCCCTGTCTATATGCTTCCAAGCCTCCCCGTCAGCAGGGTGTATAAGGGTATCTTCGTCATGCAATTCCCTATCAGCGTGCCATCTCATAGCTTCGGTCGTGTGTGAAGACATGTACAACCGTTCCAACCTATCCCTCAAAGAGAAATACCGAAGTACCTTTACAGGTTTCTTGTTGCCTGCAGGAGTCAGCTTATACCTGTCAGTGTGACATACTGGACATGCGTCAAGGCCGCCAAGGTCATTCCCTTCTAGATCTTTACCCCAAAAGAGAACGCAGTCATATCTGCATGCATGGATCTTGATGTAGGAAAGCCCAAGATCTTTCAGGATATATCGGACCTTATGATGAGTGGTAGGAAGACGATGACCGTGAGGCAGCATCGAAGCAGTGTACTGTAGATAATCATTAACAGCTTTCACAGTCGATTTTGTCTCAACTTTAATCTTCATTACGTCCATCACACTTTCAAGAACGGTCTTCTGACAACCGGGGTACACAGGGGTCTGTTGGAAAGCAAGCAGTTTGTTGTACTTGTCAATACCAGCAGTGTTGACAGCTCTAGGGAAGGGCTGCATCGGGTCAGGCATATACTATCCTTGAGCGCATACACCGCTCTCATAAGGAAACATGTCATTGATGAAGACCGTTGTTGGATCGTTGGATGTACTGCCCGTCTCAGAAAATTGGCCATGATCATGCGGATCCCCAGATGATGTTTCACCGTGATATAACCAACATGTGTACTTCTCCCAAAACCCGTTACTCTTCAGGTGCTGCCATACTTTGTCAATCGCAAATCGATGCATATTGTTGCGACACTGACATTTCGTGCACGGGCAATAGAA
>NC_020491.1:20239507-20241506 GCF_000184155.1 Fragaria vesca subsp. vesca
ATATATATATATATATATATATATACATCCAACGTACTCAAAATCTATCAATTCAATCACACTCAAAATCGATAAACTCAAATAAAACTCAAAATCAACATATATACACATGTATGTACCTATATATAGCTCCACTTCTTAATTATGGACAGATTTCAACAACACCCAAACTTTTTCTCCCCTTTTTTCTTCTCCCGTTTTTTTTTCTCAGATGAGCTGCTGTTCAGATCTGCGAACATAAAGAACTTTAGCCGACGAAATTTATTTTCGTCGGTTAAAGAATGTTTAAAGTCGTCGGCTAAAGTCACAGACTTTAGCCGACGAAATAAATTCTTTAGCCGACGAAAATATAAATTAACCGACGATGGAAAATTTCGTCGGCTAAAGTCTGCTTTAGCCGACGAAAAATTGATTCGTCGGCCTGGTTTTTTTTTTTTCGTCAGCTAAAGTCTTTCTTCTGGTAGTGTTACTATATATGTATACAACAAGTAAGTGTAGCGAGAGTGTCCACTTACGCTATATCGCCTAGAGGAAGTGCCACACCTCAAAGCATGTTAGACACTCCTCAGTCCATACAGCCCCTCCGGAGGTTTAGGGAATCGAAGCCCAAGGAAGTCACTATGCCCCTCTCATAAAACCGGTTACCATTTTTATGATGACCAATATGCATTTAACATTTTTATAAAACAATAAGATCACTAATCAAGAGAGTTTCGGGTCCCCTACCTGGAATCCGAGGCTTTCCTTACAAACTTCGAGACTCACGAGCATTCTGCTCCTCGGGTAACTAGAGTCCTGAATTCCGACATATTTATCGTTAATAACTTTCCCTTTGACTTAACAAAATAATCAATACTTAATTGTTTGACCACCAAGACTTGACCAACCATGATCCTACTTTATATTAGGTTTGCCCAAAACTACTAAGGGCACCCAATCCTTGTTCATCTAAATTGATCCAACAATTTAAGATTCACAATTATATTTCCAGACTTTGCTTTCACGTTTACAAACTTCATTTTCCAATTCTTCTCTCATCACAGTAGCTAATGTCTCAAAAGACTTGCTTTATGTTCGATCAACATGACCATTCATAGATACAACCATAATTCATTTCACTTTTGGTGTGCCTAACTTACTAAGGACACCCCAACACTAATTTTCTTATTTTGTCCCATGATTCATTCCCTATCTCAATCCCAAATATATCACAGTATGATAAACTTAGCTAGTCCAATACCACCAAGAGAATTACTCTTCTGTTGGTATTTGACCAACAATGCTTATATCATATATCATGATCCTTCTATCATCAATTTCTTATACAACTCCAGAACATTCTGAATCAAGTCAAGTCATGTTAATCATCTCTCATATAAATAACAAGATAGCAATACTTATATTTAGCAATTACCTTCTTAGTATTTGTCTAACAACGAAGCATAATCTTCCTCAATTGCACTTATGCAACGAACAGAGGTATGGTCATCCACTTTGGCATCACCTCACTCGCCAATTCAAAGTTCACAATTGAACCAGCTTCACAGCTTCTGCACTTCGAGAACAATTGAATATTAATATATATGGTCTCTTATTCAAATCAGGAACGCAAACTAACCCAAGTGAGGCCAAGATCACCACCATGAACAGCGGCAGAGCTTTGGCAAAACGTACCGAGTTCTCCCCTTCCATAGAATCAAGCTTTTCCAATGATCATTCTACGTTGTAGGATGACAGAACTCAGAAGCATAGAGCACTCGTCACCATCCGTAGCTCCGTCGAATCCGAAAGCACCAAAATTCGAAATTACAAATCATCAAAACCAATAGAATCCAACTATACCAGCGTGAATATTAGAACGAAGGGGAAATGAGGTCCTCACCTCAAGCGTTGCCGAAGAACCTAGAAGCACTCAAGCAGCTCCGAAAACAGCCGAATAGATGCTACAAAATTCGCACATGCAGCTCAAACCGCCACCAGAGTCGCCGAAAACGGTCAA
>NC_020491.1:20242164-20246977 GCF_000184155.1 Fragaria vesca subsp. vesca
CTCTCTACTCTCTCTCTCTCTCTCTCTCTCTCTCTCTCTCTCTCTCTCTCTCTCTCTCTCTCTCTCTCTCTCTCTCTCTCTCTCTCTCATCTTCAACGGCAACGATGACGCCGACGAAGACTTGACATCGAGGACGCCGACGCCGATGCTTCGATTCAGTTGATGAAGATCTGGACCACGACCAGCGGACCACGACGAGCAAGACGTTCTCAGCTTCGCCTTTGACCATGACGACCGACGTCTCTCTTGCGCCAATCTCTGGCTCAATCTAGTTCATCTTCATCACCATGCCGCCCAAATCCTACACCTCTAGCACTATCTGGCTCATCATGAAGTGAACATCGACATCAAAGCTGCGTCTCTTCAATTCCACCGCCACAATAGTAGCCACCAAATCTGAGCGATCTCCAAGCACGGAAGCCCGTACTCAGAGTTGTCGTCAGACCTCGTCAGGTTTGTGAAGGCCGGGTCGGATCTGAGGGAGGGAAGCGATGCTGGTGAGAGGTGGAGGAGCTCCAGCGAGAGGTGGAGATCCATGGTTTGTGCAAGACAAATCAATGATATTCTTGTATGGTGTTTGTGAGAGGAAGATAAATGCAACGTTATGGATTTGCTTCAGAGAAAATTCTTCTTTGTTGTTACTTAATATCTGATTTTAATCCAAGCTTTATTTTAACGTCTCCAGATTCAAAAACCATGTCCACATTAGTGTTGTATAGGTTTCATAGGCTTGTAGTTCTTTTTGTTGTCTTGTTGTTCTTGCTGGTTTTGCTATTCTTGTTGCCTTTTGCGCCAAAGTCATTTACCAGTAACCTACAGTAATAATATGTCTTGAAGAAGAAAGGGTTTGATTATTAGGGGTCAGTAACCAAGTTATTAGGGGTCTGTAACTGATTATAAAGGGTTAGTAACTCGATTTTTTTCTAGTATTTCTTTTTTTCTATTATATTAAGCTGAAATAAATTAATTATTTGGGGCAGTAACTGATTATTGGGGGTCAGTAACCAAGTTATTGGTGACTGGAATCCGACAACCGAAAAAATTCGATTTACTAGGAGTCAGTAACTGAGTTACCGATGATCGAAATCCGGTAACAGGAGAAAATATGGGTTACAAGGGTGGTCAAAAATGGCCACCGAAGAAATTCCGGCTACCGGAATCCAGTGACCGGCAACGGAAATCCGGCGATTGGCAACCGGAGTCCCGCGACCGGTGACCGAAGTCCGATGAGATTTCGGCAAAGTCTTCTCACTCTTTTATTTTCTCTCTCTCTCTCTCTCTCTCTCTCTCTCTATATGTTGAAGTGGTGAGGGTAAAATTGTCATACAATTATATAAAAATTATTATTTTTTTATTATGAATTTAATATAGATTTGTGTATTTAGGCATAAGTAAGAACACCTTATATTGGAATGGACTCATGTTTATTAGATTCATTAGAATAGACAATAAGGGGGTTTAAATTAGTATTAAATGAGCATTTTTCGAAGATCAAGTACCTGTTTTTTTTTGCCCTTTTCATCTCCAACCCAACATATTAAGAGGTAAAAGACCATAATTTAGGGCAATTGTGCCCTTAACAATAATGCCTTTTAGCCCTATAAGAAATTAATTGTTTAATGCATGGAACCCCATCAGAAATCACAATAACACCTTTTTGTTTTTGTTTTTTTTTTTAAATAGTCAGTTACGACTTTCATAAATTTGGGAAAACTGAATGCCAGAAAATAGCCATTACATATTCTACCGCTATCATTTACAGATATACAAGTACTTGTGAGACATATAACTCACCTAGTGACTACCATTTAATCGTATTCACTCATAGAGCTCTCTAGAACCTAATATCCTAAAGGGTAAACCCACATGATACAAAACAACTGAAACTAGAAAACCTAACTAAAGGATAGAGTTGACAAACCCAACATAGCAGCCCAATGAGGCAACCTAAACCCAAGGAATAGTGCACGCCAGACCCATCAAGTCAGATTTGGACCAAGCCACCACCATCATCCTCATCCTTGAACGATCTCGTCGGCCAAGATTCGGCGACCAAGCCTACAACACCACGACCATCCTTTCTCGTCACCACAGCTTCCCTGTCGACAATCCAAGACCCTAGCCATGCCGTTGCATTCTTGCGCCGCCCTAAACCCATCCCCAATTTAGATCTTCACAACCAACACCGTCAAAGACTGTCATTGGCAGAAAAGAACCAAAATCAGGCTCGAAACCAGGAGCGTACCCCCACCGTCGTAGCACCAACCCAGCCAAACCCTGCCCTGAAATCTTGCGCCACCTTAATCTCCTCCGGCATATCACAAGAGGGAATAGACGATACCAGAAGCATGAGACTTCAATTACTCGAAGGATGAGACCGTTCCCTCGACATATCACAATAACACCTTTAATATCATTTAACCTGGCCTACTCTCGTTCTCTCTCAATTCTTATGCAATAATTATTTATTTCCCTTATCAAACTCAAAAAGAAGTGTGAATTGGGCACCATTGAACGATAAAGCACTCACCGAAAGTGTCACAAAATTATGTGGTACAAGTCGCAAAAAAGGTAAAATGTTTTACAAAAAATAAATAAATGTAATTTCAATTACAATAAATAATTAGAAGTCGGGTAGCAAAGCCGTATATTTTATCATCAAAATAATTTTGTTATTATAAATAAAAATTTAATAGAACTAGAAGAACACGTACATAAATATAAATATATATAACACATTCAAAATCTTAAAACAATATCTTAAAATATAATATACGGCTATAAATTTACCCTGATGGGTTGGAGATGGTTGAGATCACATCAATGAATAGGGCACAAATAAGGGCCAAAATCTATTTTTAGCCTGTTGGGTTGGAAATGGCATGACCCTTAACAACTTCGGTTGAAGATGAAAAGGGTGACAATTTATGAAATTAGCCCTTTAGCCTTTTGGGTTGAAGAAGGCTTAAGCAATGTTGCAAAAGAGAATGAAGACAATTTCAGTTACACTGTTGTAGATGAAGATGCCATATCAGAATGGCCACCACAATAAGGCGACTAAAAGACTTTGATAGATCACTTGATATTGCAAAATCAGATGACTGTTATGAGTATAACACTAAGGAAAGATGCCAGAGTTGGGACCAGCTGCCAACTAAGTGTGGGCGCTTTGGTGATGTATTTGAGCAGGAGAATGGTTTTCAATCCGACATATTATAGCGGCTCTCGACAACATCACAATTGATCCAAATACAAGTCTCAGCATTAGTGATTCTAAGATTGCTTGTTCGACAGATTGTAATCGTCATGGATTTATTTTTCTGTATGCTGATCAGACTGGATATCAGTATTGGATTGGAAACTGGAAATTCACTCCAGACAACACGGGTTATAGTTCAATGATCGTATATTTTTTAACAACAAAGTCAACCGATAGCAGTTGTAAGAGCATCTCCAACAGCTTCTCCATAATTTCTCTATTATAGGGAAGCAAAAGTCAATGCTCCAAGTAATTTTTCTTCTACAACTCCAACAGATTCCCTATTTTGGAGATTTCAAGATGATTCCCCAAATCCTTCTATAAAATTTGGAGAATGCTGCAGATTTGGGGAATTTGGGTTTCTTTTTCATCACATTCCCCATTTTGGAGAAAGTTTTAGGGAATCTGTTGGAGCAAAACACCCAAAATCTTCTCTAAATTGGAGAATTTCAAGAATTTGGGGAAGCTGTTGGAGATGCTCTAAGTATTACTAATCCTTTGTCAATTTATAATGAGCAGGTTTCTTTAACGTTATCTGGTATATTAATTATAACTCAATATATAGCTAATTTTTCGCCTATGCAGCACAAAGTGGATATGGGTTGTTGGTGCTATTGGCACTTCTGTTTTCTAATGGTGTTTGCATAATCTGTGATTTGCATAACTTATGAAGAAGAAAACTCCCCCTTTTTGGTAAGTTCTTAAACATAATAATATTTTAGAGATAATTTTGGTGTTTTGGCACATAGAGCTGTTCTTAGTATCTTTGTGGGCTATTTGGGTGTGTGTGTGTGACAAGTCAAATTTTTAATAAGTATCTAAAATAATTTTATGCTTACTCTAAATTGCTGATTTACTATAAATATATAAAGATTAAATTCAGTGTACTACCCTGAACTTTGGGTCACTGATCAGTTGTTCCCCTCTTCTTTTTTTCTCATCACGTGTACCCTTAGACTTTCAAAATTCATCAAGCTGAGACAAAAATTCAAATTCCCTTCGATCGTGATGTCAGCGTTCGACGTGGAGGAGACAAAAATGGCCCACACTTCAGTCTCCAACCTCATTTTAGCAAAAAGACCAAATTAGCCCATGTTGCTGTTTTCTATCTCTTAACCTTGTTACAGAGACCAAACCAAGAAAAAAAAACGACATCATCTCCTGCTGGTCGACAAAGAGGAGTACATGGCTAGTGTCCGGAACATATCCAATCTCCTTGATCTTCTTGCTAATCATCTCTCACCTCCTATATATCTCTACTCTTTGTGGGTGTGCATCATCGTTGGCCACAAACATGTGGACTGCATTCTCAATCTCCACCCAACTACAGGCAGGTTCCTTTTTCACCCCACCCTCTTTCATCATCTTTCTGACTTTTGCAGCATCATTCAATCTTCTAGTAGATGCGTACATATTAGCGAGTATAATATAGGGTCCTGAATCAGAAGGATCAAGCTCAGAAGCCCGCTTAGCAGCATAGGCACCCAGATCGATGTTGTTGTGCATTCTACAAGCACCTAGCGAGAGAGAGAGAGAGAGAGAGAGAGAGAGAGT
>NC_020491.1:20246997-20251120 GCF_000184155.1 Fragaria vesca subsp. vesca
AGAGAGAGAGAGAGAGAGTCTGATCTCTGTCGTCTTGGCTCGTGTGGGGAAAGTCTCTGAGGCGTTGGAGTCGCTAGCTTTCTACTCCATCATTTGAGCCGACGAACCTTCTAGGGAGAAGAACTAGGTGAGGCGGAGGAAAAATTGAGGTGGTGGGTCTATTTGGTAGATGTGAAAATGGGTTGCCAAAGAGAGGGGAGGAAAAAAATAAGGCAAAGGAAAATATGAAAAATGGGTAGAATGACGTTTATGCCCTTGAAAAGATGAAATGTGGGTCATTCTTGTCTCCTCCACGTCGGACGCTGACATCATGATCGGAGGGAATTTGAATTTTTGCCTCAACATGATAGATTTTGAGAGTCTAAGGGTACACGTGATAAGAAAAAAAGAAGAGGGGCACAACTAATGAGTGACCCAAAGTTCAGGGTAGTACACTGAATTTAATCAAATATATAAATATGTGTTTATAGGTATAATTGTGATTCTATATATGTGTGTATTTTGTTTGATTTATTTAGTTAGGAAAATTATCCTTACCCCATAAATTAGAACTTAGCCCAACACCATTTGACCCGACCCAAGCCTAAACTTAAAAACCTTCTTTTAGCAATCATGTCGCAAATGGAAGAACAAAAACACGCGACATGAACTCGAACCTTTGTTTTTCTTGTTCATCGTCTTCCTCTCAACCCAGAACATTCTTGATTCGAATCCTTGATCAAACTCACCATAAACCTTGCTAAGCCGCCCTCAAACCCAGAAAATATCCTAGGAAAATCTTATATATTAGCAGCCGACCTTGCCAAGCAGGAGGTGTCAAATTCTCAGAGCTCGATCGATGACTCCTTCAAGCTAGCTATTTTGCAGGAGCTGGAACCCTAGGAGCCTAAAGGTGGCGGGTCTAGGAGCTAAACGGGTAAGTACTCAGTTGAACAAATCGATTTTGCTTCCTGTGTTCATATCTTAGGGATTAAGTTCCTAGACTCTATAAATAGCTGTGTTCAGTAATTTGGAGATAGGTCTCCTAGCAATCCCCATACTTAGAGTGAGGGAGAGATACCTTGGTGCAGGAACTCAAGAGCTTGAAACTTGAAGTGAGATCCGGCAAAGGTAGGAGGAAACTTGGGAAACCTCAATACTTGCTTTATGTTTTGTTATGTGAATTACTTCTTTTTGTGAAATCGTTGCTTTCTTACTGCATTCTGTTCATAATGTGGAGTGGTTTTTCATTTGTGGCATAAGGAAGTATTAGTGCTATGCATAAAGCATTTTGGGTAAAGAAGTTAGAAATTTTACTTTTGTGTAGTTGAGTCCATATCCTCAGCAGGAACCATATCCCAGGTATGCCCATGTTGATGCGCAAGTAGTATAAGTTATGAAAAAGGGTAATTCGGGATTGGCGAAAGAGGAATGGGCAAGAGGACTAGCAAAAAAGAGTTATGTGAGTGGGAGATAGTTCATGTAATTAAATACTCAAACCCACCCTTATGGTAAAACACATGGTATGGGACACGTAGGCTTGAAGTATTTTGTTATATGAACTGTATGGGGCAGATTATACATATGCATACATGTTGTCTATTTTGACTGGTATTGTCTTGTTTGAAGAGGTTTTGCCTCCTATTGGGCTATTTATGTTCACCCCTTTAAATACTCAACACCAGCTAACTGAAATTTTATTCTTCATTATAAAAAGTAACTTACAAAGATAGACTTAAGAAAGTAGCTAGATGGACACTTTGATAGTCAATTAGCAATTAGCAACTTGAAAGCCCAAGCAGCCATATTGAAGGGGTCACACTGTCACACCTCATTTTTTTTTTTGAAGTGTAACTCATATTTCAATTGTAGAATAGAAATGAGAGAGGCTAGTGCAAGGCAGCCTTAGCAAAGCATTTACCATATGTGCACTCTGCGTTGCAGGCAGAGGCAGAGGCAGAGGCTATACGAGCAAGAATGTTAGTCACCATACAGCAGCAAATTGAGGAGGTTGAGTTTGAAGGTGACTGTGCATTAATTCTACAAACTCTTTCTCGTGATGTAGATGACTTGTCTGAGGTTGGTGCAATTCTTGCAGATTGCAAACGTTATATGATTGCATTTAATTTCATTAGTCTTAGACATGTCTATAGAGAAGCGAATGGTGTAACGCATAGACTCGCTCACCTCGCTAGTACATCCATGTTGGATGAGTTTTGGGTGGAGGACACTCCTGATATCATACAAGATGTTCTAGTCGAAGATGATTAATGTTTTTCTTTTCGAGGTCAGGGCTCTTTGACCTTGGTTTTATTTGAATCAGTTGACTCACTAAGGGTATTTATGAAAGTTCTTAATTTGATGAATTTTCGGACTTGCTGGCTTTATTATAGTTCATCCACTTATTAGCTTTCTTTTATTCATATGACATCAAGTTTTAGCCATTTTCAATAAAACTAGGTTATTAAACCATATTCGACAAAGTTTTGTATGGTAAATGTTCCATTAATATAGTATATGCTTGTAATCACTACCAGGACAAGCACTTTAGCCGACGAAAAATTTTCGTCGGCCTGTTAGCTTAATTCGTCGGCTAAGATCTTAACCGACGAGCCATCGTCGGCTAAGATTTCGTCGGGAAAAGGTCGTCTGTGATGACTTTAGCTGACGAAAAAAAAAATTTCGTCGGCTATAGTCCCGCAGTTTAGCCGACAAAAAACATGTCGTCGGTTTTTTTCCCAGATTTTAGCCGACGAAACAATTAAGATATTCGTCGGCTAAAGTATGTAATAAAAAAATTTTTCCCAGACTATAGCCGACGAAATATAGTATGTTTCGTCGGCTAAACCTTATAAAAAAATTTAAAAAAATAACTATAGCCGACGAATATAGTATTTAAATATCGTCGGCTAAAGTTGCTGGGTTTTGAAAAAAAAACTGCAGAAACTTTCGGCCACCTCCAATCACGACCAAAATTTGATAGAATCTTCCTCTCAACATTTCGAACAACTTTCTAGAAGAAGTCGAAGCTCAATTCTAAGCCTAAACAGGTCAATCGACTCAAAATATAAAAATCCCCAATTTTAAACCCTAAAAACTTCAAATCTTCGATTCTTTTCACACACCCCGAATCGAGCTACTAAATTCTAGGGGAATGTAGTACTAATCAAACTCAACTTATCCATATATAGAACTCACCAAATGGTGACCTGAGGAAGGAGAAATTCGATCGACACCGAATCCGAACCGGCGGAGTTTTGGAGATCGATTTATCTCTCACGGCGACGCCACTCGATGCACCACCTATCCAGCAATGAAGTAGAGACGACGGCGAAGCTTTTGGGACAAGTGTGGCGGTCTCCGGTGGCTTAACGGCGGAGCTAGGCCGAGAAGAAAATTTGGTAGGCGAAATAGACTTCTTACCATCCACCTTCGGTAATATAAAGAACTTTAGCCGACGAAATTCTTTATTTTCGTCGGCTAAACTCTTTTGAAAATTTTGAAAATTTTGGTTGACCGCCAAAAAATTTTGGTTGAAAATTTTTCGACTTTAGCCGACGACTTTCATATATTTTCGTCGGCTAAAGTATTTTGAAAATTTTCCTCCAAATTTGGTTTACCGCCCAAAAGTTTTTGACCTTAGCCGACGACATTTTTAATATCTCGTCGACTAAAGTCTATAAATTCACGAAAACGCTCATATCTCTCTCTATATTACGTAGTTTGGTCAAACCTTCCACACGAAAAACTTTCACGTAGATGAGACGCAACCGCCTATATTAAAATTTTGAGACATTTGCCTTCCAACGATAGGGCTCCCCATAGGGAATAATAACGGTAAATAAGGTTGACCACTACTATCGGCACCGAGACTTTACCCGATTTACGTGATTTTTGAACCATAGCCGTATTTCACCATTCTGAACACATCTTATTATTTTTGATAATTTTGCTTCCTATATAGAGTTGGTTCACAAAGTTGTATAACCTATTAAACAAGTTATACAACATTAGTAGACACGTTGTGATTTCGATGACTAAAATTCACAAACCAAAATTCGACCGTCAGATATGATCATTATGACGAAAGATGTCTATGGTAAAAAATTCAACTGGATCCAACAACGTTAAGGACTCGATCGAA
>NC_020491.1:20251220-20252958 GCF_000184155.1 Fragaria vesca subsp. vesca
CTAGCTAACAAATAAATATAAATACCGATCGGTTGCCTCCCAGGCAATAATAGCGTTCCACGCTAAGTGCTCTACTCACCTATAGTGAGGACAGCTAATAATGGCTAACTAACAAATAAATATAAATACCGATCGGTTGCCTCCCAGGCTATAATAGTGTCCCACGCTAAGCGCTCTACTCACCTATGGTGAGGACCGCTAATAATGGATAGCTAGCAAATAAACAATATAAGCGACCCTATATTATGGTGATTAAAAACATACGAAATCACTTAAATCCATTGAACTTCCCCAAGATCATACGAATGGTACGGTTCCCAACCGTACTTGAAAATCATCGTAAGAAATTATAATACACTCAATGACGTGTCTCACACGTCAAAATATTCTCAAAACCATAATATAAACGAGAGTTAATTAATAAGTAAAAATCATAATTATTATCTCAATCCAAAATACTCGCTAAAACATTCTCAAGGTCAATATCGATATTCCACCAATAATTTTGAAAATTATAAATAGTGAACTACCGAAAATCCCATTTTCGGAAATCTTTTATAAATCTCAAAGTCCACCATTAAAACCATTATAATGAAATCCGGAATTTATAAAGAATATCCAAACTCAAATATCAAAATAATAATCCGAGCTCAAATCCATAAATCATGACCAACACTTAATCAATGCATCAAACTCAAATAAGTTCCAAGGTCATTTCATAAGTAGAAATTATAATATACGCTCGGAAAATAAAATGATAAATTATAAAATCTTGCATGCACATTTATTAAAAACCAAAATGTCCACTCACAAATTTAGGCAAAAGCCTAATGATATCCATATCGCCACTCAAGCGAGGTTCCCTTTGTATCCTGGCACAATAACCATGCTTAGAACCAAACTTCAATTCTAGAAAATAAATACTTAAATATAAACATCAAAACTCTTCCGCTTAACTCACTACCCTTACTAGGGTTAAGCTCACCGCATTCCCACCAAACTCCACCACAACCTTAATTCATCAATTCTAACATTCTAGAATAAATACCAAGGAAATCCAACGGCCGGATTTTCATTCTAACAACCGCCAAAATTCTCAATCTTTGAAAAATCCCAAACCTAACCAAAACTCCTCTAAAAATTCCAAACTTTATATCATTAGACTCCTCTCATTAAAAAAAACTCAAAAACATGAAAAACTACCCCTAAAGGGCGGCGGCGGCGCCGCTTGCTCCACCGGCAGCCAAACTCCGGTGACCTCCGATGCTTCCCAAATTTTAACACAATATTCCTCTCAACACGCACAACAACTTCCATAACTAGCACTTAGTCCAATTCTAATCCTAACTAGGGTAATCGAATCAAAACATAAAAAAATCCCCAATTCTAACCCTAGACCGAAAATCCTCTTACACACTTCGAATTGGTTAGTTACCTTCTAGGGGATTGTTACACATGGAGAGCACTTCCAAATGGGACCTGAATCACTGGTGATGGTAGCCGGAAGAGCGAGTTCTGGTGACAGACTTCAACTGCACAGTCGGAGCTTCCGAGCGTGCCTACCCCCACATGGCGGCGCTAGAGTGGCTCTCTCCGGTCTAAGAAGATGGCTGGGTAGACGACCGACCATTTGAGACCGGTACGGTGGTCTGTGGTGGCCGGACGGCGGCAGACGGAGCTGGGGAGTCCGGCGGGTCAGGAGAGGAGAGAGAGAGAGAGAGAAGAAAGAAAAAAAAAA
>NC_020491.1:20252978-20254464 GCF_000184155.1 Fragaria vesca subsp. vesca
ACTATTCTATAATCCAATCGGTCTGTCTCAAGATGTCGATGCATTACTATAAAACCCGCAGCAATGCTCCAGCTTCTTTTCATGAAGTATAAATGTTGAATGCTTTGATATTGTCCATTTTTTTAGTAAAAAATGCAACCCGCAGCAAAGCTTTGATATATCCGTAGATCATATAAGATGGTTAATTTTTATTTTGTGAAATTTAGCCATCAGAACCACAACATGTCTACTAATGTTATACCATGTGGTATAACTTGTTTGGTAGGTCATATGCAAGTGTACATCTTTGTGAATCAACTTGAGGAAGCAATATTTTTAAAAATCTTGTGAAATAGGATGTGATCGGTATGGTGAAATATGGCTATGGTTGAAAAATCACATATTTCCGGTAACATTTGGTCCTTGATAGAAGCGGTCAACTCTATTTACGCTTATGTTTCTCTATCCGGAGACCTAAACATTATCGAAAATAGGTGAATTGTTTTTCATAGCCGTATTTAAGTACACTGATCATATCAGACGGTTGAATTTTTATTTTGTGAAATTTAGCCATCGGAACCACAACATGTCTACAAATGTGGTATAACTTGTTTAGTTGGTTATATACACTTGTACATTATTTTGAACCAACTATACATAGGAAGCAAAATTTTGAAAAATCCTGTGAAATACGATGTGACCGGAACAATGAAATACGGTTAGGATTGAAAAATCACAAACTTCCGGTAATGTTTGGTTCCTAGTAAAAGCAATTAACCCTAATTACGCTTAGGTGCTCCTAAGGGGAGCCTAACCACTAGAGGTCGATTTAACAAGATTTTTTCATGGGTTTCTAAATCTCATATATACGAGATATAGGTTCGAAACCTGGGAAAAATGGAGTTTCGCACAATGCCGGTCAACCGTATTTCGTGTTAAAAATGAGATTGAATTAAGGTTAACCAATTTGATGGGGGGCCTAATGAGTCCGAAACGGGGTGAATTTTGTTCAGTATACCTATTTAATTACAGTGACTACATCTGACGGTAGAATTTTTATTTTCACATATTTATGACCTCATAACGTCACGTCCATAAGGAAGATTAAGCGTAAAATGGGTTGACCGCTTTTATCGGGACCCAGACGTTACCTGAAATACATGATTTTTCAATCATAGCTGTATTTCACTATACCGATCACATCTTATTTCACAAGATTTTTTAAAATTTTGTCTTTTCTCTATAGTTGGTTTACAAAGTTGTACATTTAAATAAAACCTCTTAAACAAGTTATATCACATTAGTAGGCACGTTGTGATTCCGATGACTAAAATTCAAAAAATGAAAATTCCACCGTCTGATATGATCATTATAGTAAAACATGGCTATGGTATAAAATTCAACTCGATTCGGCAACGTTTGGGGCTCGATCAAAACGGTCAACCCTAATCTATCGTCACTTATCACACGGAAACGCTCTTACCTACTTCTTTGTGACCTAATTTGG
>NC_020491.1:20254484-20258794 GCF_000184155.1 Fragaria vesca subsp. vesca
TAGACAGACACAAACACAAGATTATTATCAATTTCCCAAACACAGAAAACATAAATACAATCAGAAACAGAGCTTATAGTGGCAACTCGTTTCTCAGTAAGGCAAGTATTCTTTGACTCCGTTTGCCGATCTGCGAAAGCCGCCCAAATGGATGTCGACCCGATATGAAAATGTCGCCGTCGCACAGGCCGGATCGATCCCCCGAAAAACCAGACGAGCAGAGAAGCAGAGAAGCAGAGAGGAAATTACAAGAACCCTAAATCCAAACCATAACTCAGTTTCTCGCACTTCCTCACTACCCCTGAGGATTAAAACTTGCAGCTGCTTTCTGTGTCCACGCGAGACGCGCCAAGCACGCGTCCTTATCAAAAGTAAAAGTTTGTAATTTCACCGCTTGACAAAGTCCAACGACAGCTGCAGTACTCGGAGTACTGCGTACACAGCAGCCGTTCCCTTCGTTCAAACTTCAAACCATGATATAGATGAAAAGTATGGAAACGAAAGTTACTGCACAATGCACATGTATGAGTGATTTGATTGGAATCAGTTTATATACTTCCAGCATGAACCAAATTAAATATCAACAATTGCATATGATACCAATTTGGGGTCTGAAGCTCAACTGAGCTAGAAATAAAGATTTGATCACCTGGTATATATGAATATGTTGAAAATGAAGGGCTATTTGTCGAAATTATAAGCGATGTTTATATGTTCTCAAAGAGTTTCTTAATTGAGGACTAAGAAGCTAATATTTGAATTTGTCAGACAGAGCTCTAGTTATATGAGTTTTCGAGTAGTGGTGGTGTTTGCCGAATATTGTGGAGCAAAGACTCGGACTCCAGGAATACCAGGTAGGGGATTCTAGACTCTTCTTGGCTAGTGGTTTTTCATATATTATATATGAAAAATGATCGCATGGATGTGATTGGTTTATTATGAAGATTTGATATTTCTATTTCCATGCTTGTTTTCAATGTTTTCGATATTGTGATTTCCTTGGGTTTCGATCCCCTAAACCTCCGGAGGGGCTGTACGAACTGGAGGACGTCTGACATCCTTTGAGGTGTGGCGTCGCTCCTAGGCGGTATGGCGTAAATGGACACTCTCGCTACACCTTGCCGGTATGGACGATATTAATTGCGGTAAGGTTGTAATTGGCATAAGAGGACCGGTCATCAGGTTTGTGTATTCTGGGCGCGCATATATTTTTCTAAATATTTTTCTAAATGAAACTTATACTTTGATCATGATTTATATTTATATTTGTTTTCACATACTGGACAATAAATTATATAGTTTTCAAACCTAGTTGGTTGAGTCTTATTGAGCAGCGAGGACGAAAACTCACCCTTACAACAGTTTTGAATGCAGGTTCTGTGCACAAGAATGAGATTGAGCTGGGTGTGCATATCTGGTTAAAGTTAAATGTCTTTTCGAATTTGTTATCGTACGTAAGGTTTCCATTTTGTATCTTGATTACTCGATACATTCCTTGTGTTTTATTTGGAAACCTTGTCGAAGTTGTATGTTTTGTCAGCTACTTTATTCTATTTTCTTGTCAGTGTTACCCGTACTATCAAGGAGATATGTTTTAGTTGATCTTGGCTATGTTTTACAGGAGCTATTTCACATTAGTTTTGCCTTATGCTTTATAGCTTGATTCAAAGGAAGTAAATCTGTTTTATTATAATGTTTTACACCTCAAATAAGTTAACGCTTCTGACTTCTACTTTTGTTTCCAATTTAAGAAAGTTTTAGTTAGTTTAATTAAAATGCCTTGCAGGTTCTTAGGGCTTGAGTGATGGGCCCTAGCTTAGGTTCTAAGAGAACGTGGCACTGTAATGTGCTCGATTTGATGAGGTGCAAATCGGGGCGTTACAGCCCGGATGAGAGAGTTCCGGCCGGGTCACCGAAACAGTCTCTTATGGACTGTTCTTGCATTGTTGGGCTGTGTACGCTTTGAATCGATCCTCAAAGCTCCTATGGATCGATAGACGAGGAAGAGAGGAAGAGAATGGGACCAGTGGCGAGCAATTTCGTTGCCGGACGCCGGAGAACTTGCCGGAAAACTGTCCGGTCTCGGGTCGGGTTCGCGGGTCGAGAGGAGAGAGTGAAGGTTCCAGAAAAAGAAGCTTCCCAAATTGGAAACCTACACTTCCTATTTATAGTAGTTTTCATAAATAGTAACTTTCGCTTTTAGACCATAACTTCTTCATACAAACTCCGTTTAACGTCCTCTACGACTTTCATGAAGAAAGTTTTCCCAAATTTTAGACGAAGGAAAAAGTCAACTTTTAGAGCCTTAAATAGTAAACGGTTACTCAAATCAGTAAAAGGTCAAAGTAACACAAAAGTAAATACCCGCAAATTAACTTAAGAACCGGGATGTGACAATTTCTTTCATTGATCAAAGATCATTACAATCTAAAGAGATAGGTTCCTCCACATGTGGAGGAATTACAAGAGAAAAACCTATGTTCATCTAAGAAGACAAAGCAAATTGAGCTAAGGCATGAGCTACTAAATTAGCTTCTCTTTTAACAAAAATCACTCTCGCATTAGATGCAAGGTTAAGACTCTCTCTCAAATCAAAAATAAGAAAACCTATGCTAGAGTTATCCAATGAACCTGATTGTACATCGTTCACCAGTACTTGAAAATCTGTTTCCACAACTAATGGAATGGAAAGAGATGATGTATTTGAGCCCAGCCAACACCTTCAAGCACTGCAAGGAGTTCACTATGTTAAAGAGAACTGGCAAACACAATGAACTTGGTGAATACTCCCAAACAACAACCTTCGTGATCACGAAATACTCCTCCTAACCCTGTCCTTCCAGTATTTGGGTTGAAGGCAACGACAACATTAAGCTTTACAAAAACTGACTACACAAAAATAAACCTTAGTCGTTGATTAGATCCCGACACCCCCTTCTAGGCTCACAATAGCCTCATCCAATGAGCAAACTCGTCATTGCCTGCTCGATCAGTGTCTCTCACGGGTAAAAAGACTTGGCTTCTCTGCTTGGGTTTTTATTTTCTTGGATCTGCTTGGTTTTTCCCTAAGTCTGCCACGTCATGGTGTTGATACCCGAAAAATCACGCGATTCATAATCATGCCATTACAACGATTACTAGCAAAAACAAGCAATTACTATAAAATTCTACAGTTTTATAGAGTTTCATGCCCATCTTTCGGCTTTAACGTGCCAAGCAAGCATACCCGAGATGTGGGCCCCAGCCACATCCACGCAATATTGGGGCTTGCAGACGTGGGTATGGTGTGGAAGGTTACGGAAACGCAAAATACTCATTTGTCGATTTAACGTCATTGGTGATTTCGGTCTTGGGCCCGAAATCCAAGCCCAACGACTTAGAGGACAAATGAAATGGTGAGCACGCATGAGAATATTGGGTTAGTCCTTTCCTTTAAACCTAAGGCCCAACTATGCTTAAACCAAAGTCAATTCCTGTTTCCCAAGTCCCCAGATTTCTTCTTCCCCGCAGCAACCAATTACCCAGATTTCTCCCTCCCTGCAACAATCATATACCTAGTCCAAACCATGATCTCCCAAAGCTATCACCTTATCTTGCTAAGAAGAACCCTTGAAACCAGTCAAGGAGTATCATCTTCTCCCCAAACCATAAGCTCAGTCTTCACAATCTCTCTTGTCCACATCGTTCCAGGTTTTGTGCTGTCATGTCTCTATCACTGCAGCAATTAGCAGTCATCACAAGTAAGCTTCTCAAGTAAGCTTCTTTTTCCTAGTTTTAAGGTAGAAGACATGTATCCAGAAGACTACTTTGTTTAACCCAGATATTCATATGTTTTTGTTCATCAAAACCTTATCCATTGAGCCTATAAAAGGTGAGTCCCTGTAGTAGAAAAGATCATCGAGCATAATCCTATAAAACCCAAAAAACGCCTAGAAACAACTTTGATGCCCTCAAGCATTCAAGCCTCCAAGCACCAAATGACACGACCCACCCCGAATTTCACCCTGAAACCCAGAGTAAGTCGTGCGGGGACCACCTCCAAGGAAAATTTACTGAAAAGATTAAGAAAATCTCCCTTGCAGATGGACAACCCTAACTCGAAAATTTCATATTACACTCTTAATTTAATGCTTCTGAATATCACATAATATACAAAATTCTAAAGTATTCAGAGCTACTAAACACAAGCGGAAGCAAGAAAACACGAGTAGGTTGAACAGGTAACCTACTGATGAAAACTGGCCGAAAAGCGGGTGACTATGCCTCGTCTCCTACTAGATCCAACCCGAACTCTGCAGACTGGGCAATTT
>NC_020491.1:20258814-20263111 GCF_000184155.1 Fragaria vesca subsp. vesca
ACCTTTTACTAGCTAAAATTTACTATTTTTACCGTCGTCGTATTTTCCTCATACGAATAATCCTCCGCACATAATCGTCCCCGAAACCCCTCTAGGGACCAATTAAACTATTTACTCAATGATCGAGACGGTAAAATTCTTATTATAATCACGCTAGTAAATAAGGTAAAAATATAAGGGTCGGGATGTGACACCAAATCCAATCCTTAATCACCATTCCAAACAACCACCTTCAATCTCTATTTTTTCCAGAAAACCCCCAAATTCTCTCACCGTAGTGCGTTTCTAGCTCCCACACCATGCTTCATGCTGTCAAGCTCCTTTTGATTTCCACTTGATCTGAATCACGTACAAAGTCTTCCCAATAATCAGATTATTTGGTTGATTTTGGCCTAGTCGCAATTTAATTCAAAAAAGACCCTCACACATGGTATCATAATCTAGTGGATAGAAATACAAGTCTTCCAAAACTGAAGTTGTGCCGAGAAGTATGTGATTTCTGTCTCACTTCCTCTACAACAAAACCCAGATTCATCCCTCTCTCTCTCTCTCTAGTCTCTATGCAGAAGAAAAAAGAACAAAGTCTTCGATCTATCTATTTGCAGCCAACATGAATTATGCAATTACTCTAGTTCCTATTAAGTTTGATTATAGACGACAGACGAATGCGAAGCAGTAGCATTTGAGAGGAGTCTGTCTCCAAACTCGATCAAGTTCATGCATTTCTACGATGAATCTGAGCGTTGATAAATTTCTGGGTTCTAGTGCTATGTCATCGAATTGTTTTCTTGTCTTTTGAATCTTGATTGTTTGGTTTGTGTTTTTGATTGATTTGATTCAAATTTATGAGCTATTCTATTGAGTTTTCTTCTTGATGGATTTCAACCCAGAATATAAAATGCTCTTTGGCTATGAGGTTGTTTGGAGATACTTTAGATCTGTGTTCTGTGTTCTGTGAGTTTGGGTTAATTGGAAAGCATATCAGAGAAGAAGACAGAGGAATAGATCAGCTGTTTCATGTCCATGTTCGTGTTTTGTAAGTTTTTATTTAGAACCGTTAGATGTCTTTGTGGTGACGTGGCAGACTCAGAAAAAACCCAAGCAGATCCAAGCAAATAAAACCCAAGAGCAGGAGGGAAAAGTCGATTGAATAAATTTGAATCATGTATTTGATTATTTTTAAGAAAATGAAATTCACACTCCTCAAATTAATTTTTTATTTTAGGTGAGAAAAGATATAGACCGGCAAAATCCGGTAAGCCGCAACTGGCAACCGGGTTCATAGTTGTCTGTCGGTCAACACTGGAAATTATAAATAGCGCGGAGCCAGAAATAAGAGGTGCTTGTGGCGCTGGTATATATACTCGTCCCCAACAAAACCTGCAATCGAAACCTCTCCCGATTTCTTCCCCCACAAAACCAAACCCCCCTCCAATACATGCTTATATATTCCTGATTTCAAAATTTCCCTCCTCTCAAATTCCAACTGATCTTGTTCGATTTTGAAACCCTAGGTTATCCCGATCTGATCAAAAACGGAAATCGGGAATGGAAAAACAAGGGGGATTGGAAGAGAGCCAACCCGTGGATCTCTCCAAGCACCCATCTGGCATCGTTCCCACTCTTCAGTAAGTCTCTCATCCCTCGTTTCACAACATAAGATCTCTAATAATTAAAAGCTTCAAATTCCCATTTAGCACTCATCTGTCTGTTTAGATGGATATCTTGTTTCGGCAATACTCATTAGAGGACAACGGACTTGTGTCGATGTCAAGTTTAGTTTTGGACAATATGGTCTCATCTTGACGTCTCTTGGATTTTCGTTATAGGAATATCGTATCTACAGTTAATTTGGATTGCAAGTTGGATCTCAAGCAAATTGCATTGCAAGCTCGAAATGCAGAATACAATCCCAAGGTATGCAGGAGTTTTTGCTGATTGATTTCTGATCATTGGTCTTTGTTCACAAAGTAAAGTCGGTCTTTGAAAAATAAATTAGTAAATGAATGGAAGATGCAAGTCCAGAAGATTGTATAAACTAATCGACTTTATGTTCTGTGAACAAACACAGGGATCTACTTTAGCAGACAACCATTAATTATATTATGGTGATCAAGTTATCTATGAGTGTTAATACTTGCTTCTTTTCATTGGGATGGTTTTGCAGCGTTTTGCTGCTGTCATAATGAGAATTAGGGAACCAAAAACTACAGCATTGATATTTGCCTCTGGGAAGATGGTGAGCTCTCCTTATAAAATTATACTTGCTGAAACTATATGATTTCATCCCGTTTTCTTTTTAACAGTTGTTTTAGTATCATTTTCGGAAGTACTTTGAATATTTTCATACAATACTCATATTGCTTCTTATAACATCGGTTGACATTATTTTTGGGTACAATTTAAACAGGGGCGCGTGCACACACACACTTGCGGATATATATTTTAAACCCCCCACACACAAACATGTCATATTTCATGTTCAGTCTGAGTTATGTGGGGCTTGCATTATATGATTCTTAAATTCACTTATATTGATGCTCAAGATGAAGTTCGAGATGGTGTGTGGTTATTGATGGGGAATTTTGTGTGTTGTGCTATAGATGATGGTTTTTTTTTTTTGGGGGGGGGGGGGGGGGAGAATGTGTTTAATAAACATAAATTATTTTGGTTTTGAAGTGGAAGAGAGAGGAAATAGAAATCAAAGAGGGAATGCAAAACATTAGGGAATGTGCTCAGTAAACAAAATGTCTTTTACAAAACGTAGGAGGGGGAATGTCCGTAATGTGTTCAGTAAACATTATGGAATGTGTTGGGGTTGTCAATCATAACCCTGGTTTTGCAGCCTGCACTTTTACAAACTATGGCTTCAAATTGTGACTTGTACAACAACCCTTACAGTACTGCAATGTCTTCTAATGCTTGGACCTTGGTATTAGACACTGCTCATATACTAAAGTTGAGGTATGAGCCTATCATGTCTTTGTTTCCTAATATTTTTGCTACTTCAGGTATGCACAGGTGCCAAAAGTGAACAACAATCAAAGTTGGCAGCAAGGAAGGTAGATGTTGCATGCTTACATTTTGGTTTTTCTTTATATGGGAGGTTTCATGTGTTTGATGTAATTGCATTGTGCGGTAATATTAGTGTGAACTTTAAGCCTTGTTTTGGTGTTCTATAGACCAACCTTATGCCATGTGAATCTCTTTCTTCTCCCTGCCATAATTATTTTTTCATCTAGTTAGAAGAACTAATCTTAAGCAGGTTGCGGGGACATACTTCTGGAGTTCTTTTCTCTGATTTAATACTTTCTGTTCCCAGTATGCCCGAATTATCCAGAAGCTTGGTTTTCCGGCTAAGTTCAAGGTCCCTTCCTCTCTCTCTTTCTCTCTCTCTCTTTCTCTCTCTATATATATATATAAATATGTATATGTGTATGTGTATGTGTGTATCTACTCTTCGTTCCCTTTTTATTATATTTTTTAACGCTTGCTTTTATGAGTTTCAGGATTTTAAGATTCAAAACATTGTTGCCTCATGTGATGTTAAATTCCCAATCAGACTTGAAGGCCTAGCATACTCCCATGGGGCCTTTTCAAGTGTAAGTGAGAACTTGGATTGTGTGAACTCATGTGTTTCTAATTTTTAAATGTTAGGTTTAAGCTCTATCATTTATTTATTTATTTATTTATTTTTATTTGTATGTGTCATGTTTAAAGTCTTTGTCCACATTTTTTTTCATGATTCCATGAAATTCTACTCTTGGGTAGACTTGGATAGTATTGGTTTTTTCGGTGATAATATCATATTAGTATATACATATCTACGTATTGTGGATCTAGCATCTTAGATGTGTTCAATTAATGGGATTAACCATACAGAGTGTTTGCATGATGCATTTTAGGTGTATATACTTGATTTTGAGTGTATATGTGTTTGTCTGTATTGGTTGCCATTTTAAGTGCATGTTTTTGTATGTTTCAATCAGTTTGTGTGGACTATAGCTGCTTAAGGACATGTGTTATTGTTGGTGAGCCATGGCCTGGTTGGTTAGGTAGCCTAACTGACAACGTTAAGGTCATGGATTCATGGGTTTAAACCTCACTGCCATATGTAAAGGCGCGTGAGTTATTTAATAAAAAGTTTGTTTGTTTGTTTTATTTTTTGTTTTTTTGTATAGGATATATATATATATATATATATATACAGTCGGGATCAGAGGCAGACGTCCGCACCACCTTAAAGTGCGGACGTGCCTCTAGTTCTCCACTGTACGGCTCCGACGACGCGGCGCCT
>NC_020491.1:20263263-20269845 GCF_000184155.1 Fragaria vesca subsp. vesca
AATGCTGTATATTTGCGGGACTTTCTCCAATGATGGGAGGAGAGGATAAATTTAAAATGAAAGGGTTTGTTAAATGGACCCAGCAAATGTCTTAGTAAATCCAGCACAAAAAGCCCTTCTCCTACATTTCCATTTTATCCCTATGTACCATTATCAAAAACAGTCGGATGTGTCATTAACTGCACCAGCCACATTCCTTGCTTCCAAACTCTCCATCAGTTATTGTGGCTGACCAATGTTTCAATTGCCAAGTTTTCAAGCTTTTAAAAGGATTGTTGATGATTTTCATATATTGGGACCATTGTGGCAAAGCAAATGGAGATAGAGCTTCTATATTACTCTCTCTCTATTACGTACTATTATGTACCTGAAGAAAAGCAAGGAGCTATTGCTTTTGGGTGGGGTTATTGCAAGATCTCGGTCTATGCCTTTGATTAAAAAAAAACAGATCTCGATCTATGTCTAGAAGGAATACAACTAAGATTTAAGAACCCAATTAATCCAACATGAAGTAAACATGCCCAGTAGCATAACTATTGATTGTGGCTATAATAAGTTCTCAGGTTTAAGGTAATGTTGGAGTTAAATGAATAATTTGTATGTGCAGGGTGTGTAAAGACATTTGCTGGGTACATTTAGCAACACCCAAATAATAAGGACTAGAGATAATCTTTATCTACATGATTATGGAAATACTGCTGGAGATCTTGTGTCTCAGACCATAGATTGCATCATACATTGATCTGATATTGTAAAGTATGCTGGATTCATATGATTCCCTACTATAAAAAATAAAAAAAATCCGACAATCATACATTGAACTGACGCAGACTATATATTCAGCTGCACTTTGATGCCACATCATCTGCCTGATATGTATTTACCTTGTAAAGAACCCCTAGACATAAATGACTCTTTGACTGCTGCATTAAAGGTAAAACCCACAGAAATGCCCATTATTGATTGACAGAACAACATCTTCCAATATATGCTGGAACTTGGGAACCAAACCATGTTAGTTGTGGCGGCTTGCAGGGACAACCATGGCCTGGTGGTGTCTCCGGCCACCGGATTGATTCGGCAGTGGGTGGTGGCAGCTCAACAGATTGATTCTGAGCCGATGGTGTGGGAAGCAGGTTTGGGTTGTGGACTTTTAGCCCTCATCTATTCTAGGTTGTTTTTTCAGTCCAATGGATTGGGCTCTTTGTTTATCTTCCCACACCATTGGATTTGTCTGATTTGTATGGGACGTGGGCGGCCACCTGCCACATGTTCTACATTTGGGTGGTAGCTTCTTTGATTATTGCGACATACACCAATGGGTGTTAGACGACTATGTAATCTTGGGAGTCCTTTTGAGATAGAGCATGTAGGGTTAGAATTTTTGTTCTTGCAATTTTTTTTTGGTTTTATTCTTGGTTTTAGTTTTGGTGTCTCCACTTTTTTGTAGTTTAGTCTTTTTTTTTTTTTACCAGTTTAGCTTTGCTTCATCTCTTTTGGAGGGTAGCCTGGCTCTTCGGGAGGGAGTCAGTTGAGCAACAAATGTAATAGGTGATCTTTTAATCCTGTAGCTTGACATTGTACGGTCGTCATGGTCTTGTCTACCACATGGAATATATCTTCCTTTCTCCTCAAAAAAATCATGTTAGGGCTAGGGTCTTGAAACACACATTTCCATTTTTGATGTGAAATCTCCAATGTGCTTCCACTTATATCCTTTTGAATTAGAAGAATAGATTGGAATTGAACGTAATTTGTATTTGATGCTTTTGTTATAATGATCCTTGGCATTGTGTGAGAATTGACTTCGAGAAGTATTTTGGTGGTTGGATATTCCATAGTCATATTTTCAAGACTAAAACAGTAGCACCCTCTTACATTGTCTTGTGTTTATCCAGTATGAGCCGGAACTCTTTCCTGGACTAATATATCGCATGAAGCAGCCAAAGATTGTTCTGCTGATATTCGTGTCGGGGAAAATTGTTATAACGGGTGCAAAGGTGATTTGATGTTTTTTGTTGTGCATTTCCTCTTCTATCATTTCTCTCTCTTTTTTGTTTTGTTTTGTTTCGGAAAACCTTCTTCCATATCTTTCCGCAGATGGGGATTTGTTAATATATTTAATTAATGCTGTAGGTGAGAGATGACACCTACAAGGCATTTGAGTTGATATTCCCTGTCCTCACAGAGTTCAGGAAGGTCCAGCAATGGTACAAGTCTCCTCTTTCTTCTCTCATCTTGGAACCCCAAATTGCTGCTAATTTCATTCGTCTTATTTTTATTTTTTTATTATTTCTGTGTTGCGTTTGTCAGATCATACTTAAATATCTTATGTTGGTGACAGACGCACATCTCAACATAGCTCAAGGCTGTTGTGGGCAATGCCTGCTGCGACATTTTTGCTTCTTTCTTGCATGGTGTTCAAGGCAGTAGATTTAGTTGTGAATACATAAATATAACAGGATTTGTTGTCAGTGTGGCAGAAAAGCTACAATTGATTGCTCTCTGTTCCTTTGAGGACGTTGATTAATAAAATTTTAAAATTTTGATAGTGCAAATCTTTTTGTCGCTCAATCATATATGCTTTGCCAATTTTGATAGAAAAGGTCATCTATGTGAACTTCGACATTATGTTGTAAAGGACTAGAGATTGCTCATTATATTGGTACTTGTATGACAGATGCATGCAATTGCAGTGTCATCTTTAGAATTGCAAACTCTTACTCAATGGATCTATTTATTGGCCATGAGTGACTGCAGCCACTGGGGTCTTTGCAGTTGTCCTCAGCATACCGTGGGTGCTGATAAGAAAAATCCAAATCCATTTGGTTTTCTCGAGTTTGCCAGAGAAGAGATGTACAGAGCTTTATACATTGCTCTATAAAGATTGTGTTCTCTGCGATGACACTGACCTTGTGGCATGCTTTATAGAATGCTTGTGAACACGAATAGGCTTCATTCATCACTTTGCCAATGTATGTGGATCTTATGGTCAACACTTTGACAGTTGATACCACTCTTCGGAATGAGGGTGCCGTGCTGCAGCCATTTCCTAGAGTATTTATGAGACGGTAGCGCAGCTGGAGAGGAGGCATATAGTCTAAGACTTACATAATTGTGTCTCATGGATCCGGAACAAAATACACGTATAGTTGAACCGTGAGTTGGGTTCACATGTAGTTGTTATCCAATCTGTAAATGCTTAATCTATCAAATCAATGGTTCCTTGTGTTAATACATCATATGTGAGATAGAAATCATAGAACATCGGTCTTATTCGTCTAAGAAGACACGTATTGCCACATAAAACGGGCTTAGGCCTTAACTAGGCCCAAAAAACTTACACTCTTTCTTAAGGGCACAATAGTAATACACTCTCCAGTAAGGGTAAAATGATATTTTTAGGGTGCAACCACCCTATCTCTATAAATACATATTTCCACCCTTTATTTGGGTAAGCCTTCATTTCCACCATATTCATACCTTATCTCTATTCTCATGTGACTGACTTAGGCATCAGAGTGTCGAAGGCCGGCAAACCCGGTCTTCCCTGTCACGCCGTTTGCTCATAATTGACAAGTTAGGGGTCTTGAAGATGGTGTCTTCCTGCATTCTGTGTGATTCTTCTCCCTCGGAAATCACGCCGAAACACCTTAGAAATGCCACCAGGACATGTCATGAAATGCCGTTCTAGCCGTGTTTCAAGGCTTGCTAGAGTGGAGGGTATAATTCCTTTGTGGAAAGCAAAGCAAAGTAGCAAACAATTCAATATAACTTGGTAGCGCAGAGGATGAGATGCACATGAAGTTTCCATTCTGGGAACCCACTACCAATCGTACACTTCATTATGGTTCAAACTAGCTTCAAATTAAAAAAAAAAAAAAACATCACATACTGATGCACAGGACACAAGCCATATACGCAGTATGGTCCCAAAAATTACTGTACAAAAACTTGTAAGATGTGAGCATAATATATCCTGTGAAACTTTATTGAATAAATCATAAAAAAAAACACCCAAATTCTCCCAGAAGGCCACATCTTATAATGCAAAAATTGGATTATACTAAAATGCACTTGACCTGAGCTATCTACGAACATCTATAGCAACAGTATTGAGAAGAGTACACCGAGTACTATGCCTACCAGGGGGGAGGGTCTTAAAGAAAATGTGGATGAAGAAGCTATCTGAATAATGAAATTGCAAGTCCCTTGTGAGATGTTCTGTGTTGTCACGGTCGCCAAACCCTCAAAGTTGCAGGATAGATCATCCTGATTCTGAACCTGATAGTACATATTAAATGCGTATGACGCATTCCCATTAGCATCCAAAATGTTGCAAGAAGACCCGTATTCAAGTGCTGTGCAATCTGCAAATGTGCAAGCGTAGTTTATGTTGTCTGCAAGTTTGCTCAGATCTTTGGCGTTTGGATTGAACATACACCATTTCTTTTCAAGATATTGCACATTCTTTGCACCCATTAGTAACTTGTTTTGACCCTGACCAGAAACATCAATTGGAAACTTCGGCTGCCCATCATAACTAAAAATTCCCCAATGACGCTCAAAGCTTCCAGGGGCAATGCTCTTTGCATCCTCATCAATAAGTCCAAACAAGTATATTTCTATAAAACCAGGCCGCAGAGGGGTGCCTTTATTGGCTGCAAGTCTTGCTAGAAGCCCATTATAAAATCTGTAAGCATTACCAACATTGGCATTCTTGTCCCCGTCTGTTGGCCATCCGACTTCCCCTACTACAATGGCCATATCCCCGTATCCGACTGCTTTCAATGAAGAAACCAAGGTATCAAAATTAGCATCAAAAACATTGGTGTACTGAATCCCAGTGGTGGCGTCGACAATGGGAGTTGCATCCCCATCAAAGAAGGCATAATTGAAAGGGAAGTCATCATTTCCATATAGACTTAGGAAGGGGTAAATATTTATAGTGAAAGGCGCCTTATTTTTGTCAAGGAACTGGACAATCTCAGTCATCAGTTGACTAATATCACTCCGGAACGTTCCTGCAGATGGGACGGGATTGGTTTCTGGTGAGTTGTAGACATCAGCATTCAAGGGAACAGTAGCCTTTATAGTATCTCCAACCCCAGCTTCATTAAGGGCGTTTTGTATGTTCTGGAGTGCAGGGAAGGTGATATTCAGGAACGAACCATTGTAAGATGTGAGGAAAGGCTCATTCCCAACAGCTACATACCTTTGCAAAGACAGAACAAAAAAAAAGAATAAACAGCAGCTTATGGCAGGACACTGGTTTGAGCAAAGTCATTGTAATCTTAAAACAAAGAAATGGAAACAAATATCAGGACAAGTCGGATATAAAACAAGTGCTTGAAGCGGAGAACGAAAGTAGCATTGCTACCAACATTTTCCAATGTAGAAAAGAAGAGATAACTTGCACACACAAAAAAAAAATCTCATTCACACAAATAGTGTCGGAATCATTTGATTGTAGTAGTATGTAGGAGAAATATATGTTCTCCATCAAAGATGAAACAAAGTTACTCCCATAAAGAACATCGCTTAACCCTTAAAAAAGAAAGAACATAGCTGAATTAACGTACACTCTTTATGAAACCAAATGACATTTCCTTCTTAACAAAAGTTAGAAAGAAGAAACAGAAAGATAAGAATCAAAATGGTGGTCCAGAACTCCAGATACAAAAACAATGAGATCTATCTGTATCTGTACAGAGGCAACAAAACAAAAGAAAAAGAAAATAAGCAGGAAATAGGCAATAGGGATTGTAAAATGAAGTGTTTCTGAAGAAAATAAGCAGGAAGCTATGAAATGTAAAGCAGAAAGAGAAAGAGAAATGCATACTTGATGTTAACTCCACCATTGAAATTGTAGCGAGTGACGTTCCTTCGAACCCATTCTTTGGCACGGGGATAGCTGGTCATAGCCTGAAGTTGATCATTGGGAATGGCAACCATGACCTCGATGGAAGTGCCGGCCAGAGCACTCATGGTGGACTGCTCGGCGTCGAAGAGCTTGACCTTCTGAATGCCATTGTCCTTGAGCAACTGAACAACCGTGTCCGGAGGCAACTTATGGGTGGCCATGGTTCCCCAGTTCACACCAAGCCCTTCAACACCATCACCACTCCAACAACCCAACACCACCATCACCACACATACCAACATCATCATCACATACCCTCTTTCCATTTCCACTCTTTATCTTATACCAAGAAGCAAACAAACAAACCAACCAAGTTGTTGAGTTATGGATCTCAAAACTAACGAGAATTTCTGCCACGAGTGAGAAGAAGAAGAAGAAGAAAGGAAAGGAAAGGAGATTAGGGCGGCAGCAACAGAAGACCGACCTGATCCTCCGACGTATCGACAAAAGTGATGAAGCAGGAGAAGAAAGCAAATTAGATTTTGAGTATGATTTGTTGGTGTAACGGCTACATTTGACGATGTTTTGAAAGGAGGGAGGGGCTCTTGGTTTCTCTGCTGTAATTTTGAAAAATAAATATAAGCCAAGCCAATTAGCCAAAGAAGAAGAAGGGAAAGAGAGAGAGAGAGAGAGAGAGAGAGAGAGAGAGAGGAGGACGA
>NC_020491.1:20269865-20272317 GCF_000184155.1 Fragaria vesca subsp. vesca
TTTCTCTGTCTCTACGTTTTTATTTTTATGCTTATTATCGGAATAAATCGAATAATTAATTAACTACTTAAAGTCGGTGATGACGTGGCCCACTCAGCGTCTGACTGCTTGCACGTTTTCTCACAAAGGGCAGGGCCACGCGGCAACTAGCTTACCGACATTACATGTTCTCACTTTTTTTGTTTTTGGTTTTTTTTTTTTGAGAATGTTGTAGTGCCATAGCCAAAAACTCTGGTCAAACGGGAAAACAAGGTTGTCTATGTCAACTGTAACGATAAACACAGCAAAACAAAAAAATTCAACGAAAGGAAGCACAAAAATGGTAAAACACAGAGAGTAAAAGAGAGGTCTTTAAATAATATAGAAGCAACAACCAAGCTCTACCGTAGAAGAAAAAATCTGCGACGATTTTTTGGTTTAACCTTTCCATTTAACTTAGCTATTTTTCTTTAAAAAGATCGTTTTAACTTTGTTTCATCTTAGATACTTCGTGGAGCAAGATAATGCAAATATGTGTTCAAGTGATTCAAGCAAGGCTTCCAATACGAAGTAGAGATGTCAAAGATGGAGTTTGATCATTCACATGGTCAAAGATATCAAGGAAAGTTAATGGAACCACTTCACCAAAACAGAAGATGCAAACATAAAAAGCTGAAAATTGGTTTATGTTTATTTTCTCTAGTTTTCAAGGCCTATTTCCATCTAGTTACGAGAATGGTTTTACCAAGGTGACTGCCCATATTTGTAGAGGAGCATTTGTAGATCAATTTGGAGTCAAGAATCATCCAAATCGGTGATGGCATCTGGGAGTTATGAAGCTCTAAAGTTGGACAGAAAATCAGTAGTTCCGAGAAAGCAATCAAGTTCGAGGCAATGTTTGGGCTGAATTTCGAGAAGCTTTCTTGGGGGTTTTAGCATGGTTTTGAAGAGTGATCTCAGTACTATAATGTGCCCAAAATCCAAGCCCAGATTATATGTGGAAGATATTCAAAGATAGCCCAAACATTGATCCTAGTCAAAGAAGGAAACAAAGTCTGAAACGGAAGCTATGAAGACTTGGAGACTATTTAAGGCAAAACCCTAAGATGTGAACGAGCCTAAGTCGTCATACTGCAAGAGAGCCTTCACGTTGCTGCATCACACAAGATTCCATCAACGGGAAGTCGCCAAGATCATCGTCAATTCCTTCCATTCACAGTTTTCTTCTTCCCTTTGTAATCTTTAACTTTCGAATTTTATTTTCTGTGTGATTTCTACAACGATGTGTGGCTAGTTTATCTTAGTTAGGGGTAGAGGTTTAAAGCACCAAATTATGCAATAAACTTTGTTTCACAACCTTGATTTCATAATTGCTTAGTTGTGGATTGTTTGTTTGGTTTTGGTTTACAGGGAACTCTTGCTTGTTTATGTTCATGGATGCATACATAGAACATCATGAACTTATAAGTGGGGCTAGAATTAAGTTGTTTAATCTCCTAAATGGTTAATACAGCTTCATTCAAGGTAGTAAAACCTATAGGACAATAGGTGAAACCAAATAGAGAGACTTACATGCTAGGTGAAACCAAATATAGAGACTTGCATGCTAGGTAGGCGTTGTCAGGACCCACCCTGAAACCCAAAGTAAATCTTACGGGGTCCACCTCTAAGAAAAATTTACCGAAAATTCGACATAGTCTACCTTGAAAATGGACAACCCTTACCTGAAAAAAAAAATCCATATGTACACTTCTATTAAAAATCAACCATCCTCAACTCATGGAGCCATCCTGCTCCCCTAAGTTCATCACATCCCAAAAATAAAACCAGCCAAAATCAACTAATAACTATCTCAAATGATTATCAGAGCATATCTATAAGGGAAGAAAAACAATGAATAAAGAATGAGCGGAAACAACCTCTGACTATGCCTCGACTCCATGTACGCTCGACCTTAATTAATCTTAGCCTGCAAACTGGGCATTTAAAACCAAAGGGTCTAGGGGAAAGTAATTTAAAAACGTTAGAGTGAGTGGACAAAAATAAATTAAACAATTTAACAAAATACGTAATTTAAATACTTTCCCATGTTCAAATTTTAAAAACTTAGCTGCACGCAACTTTCGTAAATCATATAACTTAAATTCCAGAAACCCAAAAAAAATGGACAAACCAGCCCCGCTGGTTAATCAAATAAAGAAATCTCGTAAGAAGAGATAAACCAACCCTGCTGGTTAATCAAATACATAACTGAGAAGAATAAATAAGGGGAAGAGTTATCACCATGTAAAAGGAGCCTCCCAAGCTCGGGTTGGTGCCTCCCAGGCTATAATAGCGTTCCACGCTAAGTGCTCTACTCACTATAAGAGTTATCACCATGTAAAAGGAGCCTCCCAAGCTCGGGTCGGTGCCTCTCAGGCTATAATAGCGTTCCACGCTAAGTGCTCTACTCACTATAAGAGTTATCACCATG
>NC_020491.1:20272337-20303481 GCF_000184155.1 Fragaria vesca subsp. vesca
TGTTTTCCCCTGGGCCCTTCGTTTTAAATTGCCAGTCTGCAGAGTTCGGGTTGGATCTAGTAGGAGACGAGGTCATAGTCACCCGCATTTCTGCCAGTTTTCGCCAGTAGGTTACCTGTTCAACCTACTCGTGTTTTCTTGCTTCCGCTTGTGTTTAGTAGCTCTGAATACTTTAGAATTTTTTGTATATTATGCGATGTTCAGAAGTGATAAATTGAGAGTGTAATTTGAAATTTTCGAGTTAGGGTTGTCCATCTGCAAGGGAGATTTTCTTAATCTTTCCAGTAAATTTTCCTTGGAGGTGGTCCCCGCACGACTTACTCTGGGTTTCAGGGTGAAATTCGGGGTGGGTCGTGTCAGCGTCTATACCTTGATTGTGTTGTAAAACATAATACGAAAGAGTTTGAGAAAGGAGAGAAACAACCAAATAATGAGGGAATTTGTTGTGTTTCATTGAGTTGAGAACTCTCTCTTATATAGAGATAAGGTCATGATGTAAATTACAATAACAACCCTAGTTGGCTAATTACAAGAATGCTCACTAACTAATAACTATTTACAACACTCCCTTTGGGTATTCTCTGTCATTAGGTTCCTCTTATATGTGTTCAGGTGTTGCCTCATCAAAACCTTGCCAGGTAATAAAAACCCTATGAGACAAAAACAATCCTGGTCGAAGGAGAAAAGAGTATAACGCACATGTAGCGGTGGTAGTCAGAACCCGTGATTTCGGTGAAACAGCTTAGTCTGGATCATAAGATGTGAGTTTGTGGGAGATTGATGCATAATAGTTGCTACACTAAAACCTTGCCCTGTAAACCCAGTGGGACAAACCCGTGGTCGAAGGGAAAAGATGAGCAAACGCGCGCATATATTTTAAATAAAGGCATCTTCAAGATGAAGTATGAGTAGAGTGACCAATTTAATGTGTGCCTCATTAAAACCTTGCCAGGTAACAAAACCCAGTGGGACAAAATAACCCTGGACGAAGGACAAAAGAGTACACAATGGTCAAGAGTATGCTTCAATATTCTTCAATATTGACTCCCCCTGGAAACTACACACTTGGTAAAACCTACTACATTGATCATGCTTCTTGAATAACTTAATAGTCAACATGATTTAAAGAGGTTTTTGTTTCATATACCTCTAAGATTATTGTATTCCCTATAGTAAAAACATAACTAGTTGGGAATAAGCCTTATGTCGGTTTACATAACTTATGTCAGCATATTTAACAAGGAAAATATCATTCCAACGATCATAGGCGGTTGATCCATTCCATAATGCCTAGGGATAGAATAAGCCTTTTTTTCGTCATATATTTAAAGTAACGGAAAATTATCTTTTATGTCATTTACGAAGGCGGCGTGTTGGCGTAGAGCTATATCTAGCTATTCACATTAAATGAGATTTCCGGTCAAAGACACTTAATCAAGTACAATAATGTGCCTATTGTACTTAGATATGAGTCTTCTAGCCTCAATATATCTCCGTTATCATCTGCACAATGATATAAGTTTCACTAGACTTCAAATGGTTATGAGTATGCTTGAAGATTTTGCTTTATCCTCATTAAAGCATCTTAACATCCTCTAAATGTAATATGATTGATGGACTAAAATTCCAATTGCACTTTGCACGACTGTAGGTCGAGAAAATGATTTGGTCTCCGAAAGTCTTTCATCTCAAACTCTGACTTCAGGTGTTTTGTGGTTTTCTTGATCTCTTCAAGAGTATCAATCAAATTCATGCTATTGACGTAGATCACCACAAATTGCAAACCCAAAGTTTGTTTTCTTAATAAACACGCATGGGCATTGTCCATTGTTCATATATCCCATCCCAAACAAATATTCACTTAGACAGTTATATCAACTCCATCTGGATTGTATTAACCCGTAAAGTGAACTATTCTATTGACGTACAACACCACAAATTGCAAACCTGAAGTTTGTTTTCTTAATAAACACGCATGGGCATTGTTTATCGTTCATATATCTCATCCCAAGTAAATATTCACTTAGACGGTTATACCAACTTCATCTGGATTGTATTAACCCGTAAAGTGAACTGCTCTAGCAAATGGAGAGCATGTTCTGTAGTCTAGAACTATTTTGCATTGGGTAACAGAAGTCCTTTAAGAATCTTCATGTATATCTCTATATTCAGATCCCCATAGAGATAAGTTGTTACCACATTCATAGGCTACTTATTCAGTTATTAGGAAACTACCAAACCGATAAGGTAGTGGAACGTTATGACGTCCATTACGGGGAAGTATGTCTCCTCGTAATCAATCACATGGCGTTGAGAAAATCCTTGCGCCATTAGAAGAGTCTTGTATATCACAATCTCATTTTTCTCATTACGCTTCCTTACAAGTACCCATTAAACTCTATATGTTTAACATGGGGAGGTGTGGGAACAGCATGCCCATAACACCTTTCTCTAAGTTAAGGAATCTAATATGACCTAGATTGTTTCTTTCCTTTTTAGCCAATCGTTTCTTCATTGAGATCTATCAACAAAGCAAGGTTCGACATCATTGCTTACTATAATTTCGGTGGCCACCGCAAATATAAATATATCATCAATGAAATCTTATTCCGATTCAATATCTCACTAAATTTACCGAGATTTTCTATTCTCGGGAGTGGGTTTAAATGTTGGAGCGTCCCCCAACTTCGTCTCTTCTAGGCCGAACTCATAATCCGGATTTATCTCGTGAGTTGAATTGGTTTGAGATTGCGATGGTAAGAAGATTCATTTGTGCCAACTTTACCCTCTTCTAGGGATAAGAATCTTTTGAACCTAATGGTCTACCTTACTTCTGGGCAGGGACTATACTATGACTAGTTAGCCGCCATGGCCATACCTCGTCCAACTGGACGATATGTCCTACGGGGACGTTTATCCTTGCAGACACATTTGTAGTAGGTATATGTGATCTCATCACTTTATTTAGATCAAATGAAGCGTCTAGCATATTTTTGGGCTACACTATGTAGATCTAGAATTCTTCGCACTTTAATATCACATGTGTGGTTTTGGGATGAGGATGAGACATAGTGGATATTTTCCACGTCAATTCACGTCGTTCATTAGGAACGGTGACGTTCTTATCTCCCCCTAACAACGAGAAGGCTGTCTCATCAAAGTGACAATCCGCAAATCTAGCGATAAAGAGACCGCCTGTCAAGGGCTCTAGGGAGCACATAATGGATAGGGTTCATAAGCGACATATATGCCCATCCTTTGTTGAGGAACCAATTTTGTACATTGTGGCGGCACAATTGGCACAAGGAATGCAAATCGCACCCAGTCACCAACTGTCACATGAAGTAAGACGGGTAGCAGTGGGCCTTAACCGGACCGACATAGCTGCATGCAAGATTGCATAACCCGATGCAAACAGTAGAAGCTTGGTGCGCATTACCAAGATTCTATCTGCGAGACCATCTTGGGTGTAAACATAAGAAACTATATGTTCAACAAATCCCAAGGGATATGCAATAATCATCGGAAGTCTTCGATGTAAACTCTCCGGCCTTATCAAGCCTTATGGATTTTATAAGATAATCCGAGTGGTGTACCCTCAATTTCATGATTTGGGTGAGAGTTTAACATAAACAACATTTTCCAGTGGACAATAGTGTGATATCTGATCACTTTTGTCGATGCATCAACCAAAACCATTAATGTTTAACTAGTCTGCATGGTGGTTGGATATGTCCACAAAATTTCTCTTGCATTTAGTGCAGAAAAAAAATGTATATATATACTAGTCTTTGCATATGATGGTCTAGTTACTCTAGTATTCATATACTTAACGAGCAAGCTTGACATAATGTGTCTAAAGGACAACACTGTTATTTATTAGGGGATGCCCATATAATAATTAAGTTAAGGATATGGCGCACCACATTTTTACCTGAGTATCCCAAAAGCAATTATTATAACAAGTAATTAATATTTGCTCATATGAGTTAGCTTCTAGCTAAAATATTTTAACTTCTCCAATGTACGCTTCTAGCAGTACACTCTTAGGTTATTCAAAGATATTACAATGATCTCTTTGGTGGTACTCATAAGAAACTTCAAAATAATAAACAGAGTATAGTTCATGTTTCATGGTGATTTGTTCATATAATCAAGGATTGAAAATTTAAATTAAAGTTAGAATATAGAAAATATTACTCGATGTAGAATGAATAAATCTTCATCCCAATTGTGCAAAATTGAGAAGGTTATTCGTACGTAGCTCCTCAGCCAATCCAATAGCTTATTTGTGATTAACGACGCAAACCAATTGAATGATGCTCCTCCTTCAACAATCTCCAATTTTTTTTCTTGTTGCATAAAATCTAGGATTAATTTCAGTTTACTCCCATCAACTTTAGGTCGATCATCATGTTAGTCGGTACATCCTTCTTCTTTCAATTTCATCAAAAATACCTCTCAACTCCCAATTTTCATCAGCCGCGCATGTCTAAACCTCCAATCTCTATCTAATTCATCTGTCAAGTGATGACTTGATATCAAGAAGAAAGAAAAAAGGAAAAATAGACAAATTGCATTTAATCCCACCAAAATCACTAATGTTAGGGGGTTGCGATTGGAAAGAAGATGTGTATCGATATAGGGGAAAAATGCTCCGAAAGGTAACTTTCAGAATTTGACTTTCTTCTTGATATCAAGTCATCACTTGACAGAGAAATTGGATGGAGATTAGAGGTTTGGACATGCGCAGCTGATGAAAATTAGGAGTTGAGGGGTGTTTTTGATGAAATTGAAAGAAGAAGGACTAACATGAAGATCGACTTAAAGTTGATGGGGGTAAACTGAAATTAGTCCTAAAATCTATCTCAGTGTTAGAACTATTCGTGCTGATAACGTGTTGTAAAAAATAATATAAAAAAGTTTGAGAAAGGAGATAAACAACCAAAGAATGAGAGAATTTGTTGTGTTTCATTGAGTTGAGAACTATCTCTTATATAGAGATGATGTCATGATGTAAATTACAATAACAACCCTAATTTGTTAATTACAAGAATGCCCACTAATTAATAACTATTTACAACAGATTGGTTATTCTAAAGGTTTAGTAACGGTGTGTTCATCTTGCTTAAGTAGTTAAAAAAAGTAGTAAGAATTTATGCAGTGCGTTCACGGTTTATTCTTGACTGAACCTTTTCATGACTTGGTAATTGAAATTTTGGTTATATGGACTTTGTTTTGCAACATATTCGGTGGTGAATTTCCTAAATCCCTAACCTCATCTTTATCATATTTCTCAACCATAAAATCCAAACTGTTTTCTTATTCTTCTGTCTTCTGTTTTTAGTGATTTATTTAGAATAGTAAACGAACTTCAAATCCCCTGAAATTTTGTATGCATGTTCTTCTCTGTGTCTAGTTTAGGTCTAAAAATTTTCATAATTTTCTGAGTAGCGTAGCCTAGGTAGTTAAGTATATTTTCGTCTGCTGTTCGTTAGGAACAGTAGACACTTTTGTGACATTGTTTGTATTGTGTGAGATTAAATACCCTCAATCTCTGGCATCGAACGATCATTGCTTCTTTATACTACAATTGACAATCTTTTGCAGGGTCAAATTGTGAGGCTATTTTAGCCGTAGCAAAATCACAAAAGTTCTTTTTTGATAACTACACATCACATCACAATACACTATTGTACATTGTAGATAACTGTACATCACATACATTACATTTCCGTTTCAGTTTGTACACAAAAGCTTTCATAAGTGCTTTTATTTACCAAAAATAGCCCTGCCACACGCTGGTGTCCAATTCGGAGTTGTTTACAAAACAAAAAAAATGCTCTTGAACGAATTTGTACTTCATAAAAACTCCAAGCAATCAATAAAGATACAATCCACTTGTATTTTCATTTTGGCAGCACTGGTAGGCAGTGGCATTGTCTGTCAACTGTTGTTGTGGAAGTTGTAATTGTATTTTCGCCATTCGCAGCTCTATCAGATTTGATCCACTTGCGACTTCATTTTCATGATACTGTGAGATTGTTGCTGATTCATGACCTCTCAACTGTCCTCGAGTATCTTAGAATTTTTGCCTTTTGCTCGACTTGCCATAAGAGGCCATACCTGAACTTCACATAACAATTGATAATCAACTGTGGAAGTTGTAACCACTTGCCTTTTACTCTTTCATCTTTATGGATACCTATTATATCTGTATTGCCAGCTGATGTATCTATGTCCATGAATTGGAGTTCTTTCAATGTGATCAACAGTTTCTTCGTTGTGCAAGTCCTGAAAAAACCTCTTGTTGAGGACAGTCGGTTTCCACCGCCTCATACCTGCAGTACGCATCATATCAGGAACGAACGCTGATAAATGAAACTAACAAAGATCGAATAAAAGATGAAAGAGTAACAGTATGACCAAGAAGAGAGTTGAAGGTATAGGTAAAGATACATAGTGAACAAAACAAAACTGACAATATCTTTATAGCCTAATATTCCACCAAACAACATACAATAGTAGAACATACAGAGCGAGGCTCAATATTCAGGAAAAACATTTTATGTTGCTTGTACTACCTTTGGTGGCGATAATTGGAAATAGCATCTTATCTTATCAATAACTTGGAAAATGTTGTAGGAGAGAATATAACGAGAATAACAGTCTAATCATTCATTGATAGAAAGGCCTATATATAAGCATTACATAGAGTCTTCCGAAGGATCTAGCTAGAAGATCTATCAATATTGTAATCTATTATAATAAAGAAACATATTAACCAATCCTATGTGTATTAGGGCAAGACACATAACAGAAGAACAAAAACATAATTTCCTTAAACACTCCCCCATGTGTTGCATTCCTAATACGTTATGGTGTTTATGGTGTTGCCTCGGTAAAAACCTTACCAAGTAAAACAAAAACCTTGTGGGTAAAACAAAAGACTTGGACAAAGAGAAAAAGAGCACAACACACCAACTACAATTGAAGATATCATCTGATGTAGACTCCTCTTGATGTCTACACAACAACTCCTCCTGATTGGTAACTCAATCTCGGAGTTCAGATAAATGGCACATGCCAATGCACTTCACATACTTCAAAAGTAGACTTGGGCAACGATTTAGTCATTAAATCTAGCCACATTATCCTTAGATCAGACATGCTATACTTAGCATTACTTTGACCTTTAAGGAGAAGGTTGCCTAACAACTCAAAACATAAGTTCGCGTTGAAATTCATATTCACACTTGGCATGACCTTCGTGTACTTAAACAGTCATAACTTCTTTGATACAATAGGTATGGACGAACCGTAAAAAGTTTCAGAAACTAGACACACGTAGCTTTTGAACCATACAAGGTCCATAACCTATTTCATCTTGAGCTGATCACAAAGCTCTGTCGAACTTGCTGTTCTACAAAAGCATATTATCGGACAAATCCGTCCTATTTTACGAAAATAGCCATAACTCATTTAATATGATAGTTGTGATCAAATGGTTGGTGTCCTAAGAAAGTAGCCACGTAGACCTTTCCAATGGTACTAATTTCATTATTTTCCAACAAGTGGGCTATCTTGTAGGTCACGTGGAAGTTGACCTACGAAACTAGCTACGAAGCTAGGCAGATTCTGATTTCGCCTTTGATGTGTCTTTCTGAAGCGATAGAATAAGCCTATTCCTTTCATAGAAGGAATTACTACCATTAAATTGGCGTTACGTGGGTGCATCTAGCCACTACCTTGATATTCCTTCACTCATCTAAAAGGGAGTGAAGTTGCTTGACCGCTAGGAAGAGAGTTGAAAGATTAAGGATAACTTGGCCTTACAAGTTTATAGTGAATGAGATGTCCAGTCGAGTATATTGTGACAAGTACATGAATGTATTACCGTACTTAGATGGAGAATTTCTCCCAAGGCTTCTTCATCATATGGATGAAACAGGTCTTCTCAAGAGTTCGACCGATCAAGGGATACAAATAGGCATAACTTTATCATCCTTTAGATTCCTTTAAGCCGACTGATGAATAAGCATCATCAATAATGATCCTCACTTTCAAGACCAAGTATTCCCAAGACCCTTTCATTCTCTAATTTCGGATTAGTGGCATCTCTTAGTTTAACAAGAGTTCATCACGATTCATCCGGAACTTACACGCAAAGAGGCATGATTCGTCATATCCTTTTCCGAATCAAGTAGATACCTAGCAAAATACCTTGTAAATGTGTTTCGTGGTCAGAGCCACTTGATTAGGGTGAAAACCGATCTATTCAAGATCTTTATGTACATCTCTTAGTTCCTAACAGAGATAAGTTGTGACCACAAGCTGCATGTTCAGGTTTTCATAAACTACCTTTAGGACAAGGTAGTGGGAGTGCAATGACAACCATTACGAGAGTATATCTCATCGTAGTCGATTCCAGGGCGTTTGTGAGAGATCTTGCACCAGAAGGTGAGTCTAAGCTCTTTTTCTCACTATGCTTTCTAACATAAATATAATTGATAGGGTTTACACTTAATTGCAGTGTCGGCGTCACCTGGCCAAAACATTATCTCTTTGTTTAAACTGGATCACATCTTTCCATTTAGGCCAATCTACAATGTTGGTATTTTCTCAACGAAGTGTGGTTCGATATCAATCTCATTAAACCACATCATCATGTACACTAGTGTAATTTCTATTTGTAGAGATCTCTATATGGATTGGTATTAACATTGAGGCGTTCCCCAATGATGACCATAATCTAGAAATAACACATGAGATGAATGAGTATCACTGATCAAAGGACCAAGTTGTGCCAATGTCACACTCCAATTTTTGGAAATTTTTTTTTTTTTTTGAGGTGTAACTCATATTTTAACTATGAAATAGATTTTCCATAATTAGAATATGAAAGAAATTGGAAAAGAACAACTCAACACTAACTGAAATTTATTCTTTATTACAATAGATTCTCAAACCAAAATTACAAGAGTAGAGTAACTAGAGTCTAAGTCTATTCTATGGAAACAAAAGACACATACATATTACAATACGATAACATCCTTAAGAGAAACTCAACATGTTCTTTACCTGCACAATAATTTAAGGGGTGAGCATAATAAGCCCAGTAGGAGGAAAAAGCCTCTTCAAACAAAAAAAATCATAAACAACTTTAGTAAAATTAATGAATGCATATACAATTAACTCCATATAATTCATATAGCCGAATAAACTAAATCTACATGTCACATACCATGTATTTTACCACAAATGTGACTTAGGCTACTCATTTATCTTGTCCATTCCTCTTTCGCCAATCCTACCCTTTCACCTATACTAATTGCGCCATTCTTACGCATTCACACGGGCATCGTGGGATATGATACCTCCGAGGACAAGGACTCAACTACACAAAAGTTTCAATCTTAACTTTTTTACCCAAAGTGCTTTATGCATAGCACTACCATTCCTCATATACCTTAGATGATAACATCACCCTCATAAATCAAAACAAACATATAGATGATTGGCAACAAAGAAACAAGCATTTTACACAAGCAAATAATCCCAAAGAAATAACATATAAGCAAGCATAAAGGCTCCCCAATTTTCCCCTACCTTTGCTGATTACCTGAAGTAAGCTCCTAATAAAAATATAAGCATTAGTTAAACAATCATATACATAGAAATCAATTTAAGAGTCAGCTATATATGATGCCAAACATGAGATATAATACTTAACTAAAACAGTTTTTCACTTAAACACATTAACACAAAATAGTTTTCTGCAACAGTTACTTCAACTTCAAAAACTGTACAAATCCGTAAGGAATTTGACTTCAAGGCCTTCTAAAGAAATAAACTAGACATCCTAAAGAAGCTTTCAGAATTTGAATCACCCCAAAACAATATTTCTGGAATTAGTTATGCAATTTCAAAGTTCCGTTACAGATTCATTAATTTTTCTGAAAATCTGGTGATAAGCCTATACTTTGCACTTGAAAGCAAATCAGACACTCTAATGTAACTAAAACTATTGGTTACTGAATAACAACACTTCAATGTTCAGAACAAAGAAAACACATAAAGATTGCACTAAAAAGCCTAAGATTACCACAAAGATAGCTAATAGAAAGTAACAAGTAAAAGAAGTTTGATTACTTTTCATTTCAAATAAGTTGTATGCTTTAACTATATAGCTGGAGTAGAAAAAATTCGCTCCACCAAAGGCGGAGGCCACGAAGTTGAGGATACCAAACCCTAGGTTTGGCAAAAGGCGGCGGTGAGAATCGACTGCGGGCTCTCTCACGGCACCTCATCTTTCCTGGTGAGGCGTGCGGTGGTGGTGATCTGTTGTGCACGGTAGCCATTCTCTTCGGTGGAAGTTAGGTGAAGGTGTGCGTCCTATTGCGGCGAGCGGGGTGGTTGGTGTGAGTTAGCTCTGGTGACAAATTGAGGAAACGGTGAGCGATCTTTCAACGACGGAAGAGATCTGAGCCTTATCGGCGGCGTTGGTACAAATTTCAGTGAGGCGGTAAGCGGATCTTGCTCTTAAGTTATTGAGCAGCGAGTTCTCGACTTCTTAGGAGGGGCAGCAGCGGCAGTTGGGCGTCTTCAGCGGCACAACAAGGCAGAGGCCATGACATCATGGCATGGGAGACCGCCGGACTGATTCGGCGGCACAGCAGCTTCGGTGGCTTTAGGTTAGGCTGATTCGATAGGGTTTGGCAGAGAGAGAGGAGGGTATCATGTGGGCTGGGCTTTGCCCTTTGGTCCATTGGATCATTCTTCCTTTGTTTGGGCTTGATTCTTGACTATGCCTTAACTAGATTTGCTGTGGTTGGCTAGCAAAAGATCCCTTCTAAACTTTGGCAATTTCTCTCTTTCTTTTCAATTCGATGAAAGGTACACCATTGGGTCTTACGCCTGATTCGATTGAAAGTTGAGTCGTTGTTTGAGTTTAGGAGGTTATATGCTTTCTAGTTGTTGAATCCACCTTTTTGGATGTAGTTTTGAGGTTGTTTTTTCAATTCTTAGATGTAGCCGTATTTAGCTTTTTTGCTATGTTGCTTGTATGGTTTTCGGACTATTCATGCTTGACCTTTTGGTCGTCATGATCTCTGATCAATGGATATTTCTCCTTTTTCCTCAAAAAAAGAGAGAAAGTAACAAGTAAAAGAAATTCTAAAGTTCTAATGTTTCAGCTAACTTTAAGCAACACAAATTCTTGATTTCTACCTCCCCACTCCAGGAATTTATAACATGTATAGGAACTTCACAAAAAAATCTCAATATCTATACAATTTTATATAAGAACAAAGATTCAAAACCAAAAGTGCAACTAAAAACAAAGATCCAAAATCAGAAAATGTCTGCCTAACTTTCTGATCAACATACCTTTTTGGCTCAAAACAGTATAGCTTGGCTAAGAATTTCGGGTTGGTCTCTCCATAACAATTGTAATAGACATCCTAAAGATCAATCAGGAACTAGAATCGCAAAAAAAGGATTTTTCTATATTTACTTATGATTTTTCAAAATTCAGATACAGTAGAGAAAAAACTGCTAATGTAAGTCTCTGTCTCAAGTTCTAAGTAAAGAGTTTAAGACTGAGTTTTTAACAACAACAACAACAACATCAACATCATAAACTTGTTTGTCTACCTGCTAATAACATAAAAGAACTGAGTTGGCTAACAAAGAATGCAGTTTAAACAAAATCAAAGAATTCAGCAACTCTACTTACCATCAAATTCAACTCCAAAACCAATTCTTAATAGCAACTAATCAAAACAAGCAAACAGTAAAACTAAAATCCTAAAGTGATAACAACTTCTTATTTAAAACATATACTCACTTTGAATAACAATCAATCAACTTATCAGAACATGCATAAAAAGATCAAACTGAATTGAAAAGAGAAGTTCATACCTTAATTCTTCTATTTCTAAAACATTGATTCTCCCTATTCTATCTAAGTAGGAAAGACTTCTGAAAACCTAAAAAATCTACAGAACTCAATCCTATTTATAGTGTCTGAAAAATGGGTAGAACTTGACGTCCAAGACAAGAACAAAAGGATGCAAAATTGAATTGGTCAATCGAAATCTTACCCGTTTAGGTTTCTAGGTTTGGGGAGTCACCTGATGAGAAACTTGTTCTCCACCATCTTGACAGCTGCTACTTAACAAGGTCGGTTGCTGTTGTTTAAGCTTTTGTTAAGAAGGTTCTGGGTTTTCTAAGGCGGTTGAGCAAGGTTTCAGATTTGGGAAGAATAAGGGAAAGAAGAAGTCGGAGAAGAAGGCGGTGAAGAAGAGAGGACAAAGCTTCGAGTTTGGAGGTCGGAAGGAAGGAAGAAGAAGAGGACCACATTGTTCTGCTACAAAGTGTTTCCAAGTGTTTTAACTTTGGGCTTGGGTTTTGGGTTAAAGTATATTGGGTATACTATTGGGTCAAGGTTTGGGCTTTAAAACTAAAAACAAATAAACCAAATAAGATGAAATAAAAATAAATCTAAAAACAACTAAATCAATTTCAGCAAAAATACTAAATACTAACAATTTAGAGTAAAAGAAAAAAATATATATATATATATATATACTAGTTTAGATATTTAAAATTTTGAGTCTTCACAGCCAAAGTCACATTCTTATCTCACGATCCAAGTCTCAATAGCTCAACCGTGACCACAAAGCATCAAATTTCAAATCTTGTGATCCTAATCCAAATTGGAGCTCCACCAAATTGCAACTCGATCGTATGAGACACCAAGTCTCAAGCGTCACCTGGGCTCTGATACCACTTGTTATGCGAAAGCGGTCGACATGCCCCGTGGGTCTCACACACACAGGTCTAATAATACCGATATTGTCCCCAGTTTAGCCACCCAGATGCAAAACGAGTATAAAGTTTAACACAAAAAGCCTCAACATTAATGTGTGTGGTACCAATTCTGATAAACCAAAGATAACTCTTCATGTTTCTAATGTGAGATTCTAAAAGGCTCTAATCTAAGCCACATTTTTCCAACAGTTTCGTACTTGTTTGATTTGCTTACTTGTTGTGGGATTGAGTTGATTAGTGTAACAGTAGTGTTCGAGCATTTGGATGCAATTTCCAACAATCTTGTCACACCCCAAACCCAGTGTCGGTGGTTTCCAAGCACCTGAATCCGAGGCGTGAGCGGGAAAAGTAAAAGAAAATAAAACAATTTCAAATACTTTTCTCGAAATAAAAGAAAATAAAATGTTTACAAATAACAAAACAATTACAAAGACAAAATAGGTCTTATGGCTTCTAATCTTCCGTAACTCTTCTACTCTTGTACAAGTCAGCTAAACGTCACAGATATATTTCTCGAAAGACGTGTCCACCTAGGAACCTGAACAAAATTCTATAGGGGTGAGCTTACGCTTAGTAGGGCCAAACCTCTTAAGTTATTCTTATCTAAGTCACAAAACCAAGTTACCAAGTAACAAACAATACTTTAAATATAAATAATAACAATTCAATGCATATATGCAAATGAACTTCCTCCACTCGATTACTGGCTACATGTCCATATATCAAAGACATATGAGCCTACACGTCCCATACCGTGTAGATGTCTTCAATATACGACCTAACAAATCAGTAATATCTAAACTCCAATACCTCTTTTGTTAGTCATCTTGTTATACCCATGGCCTTCCAAACCCGGAACCCTATAAGATCTTTTTATCGATGTCCGCCATTGAAGGGGCCTACTTTCCCCAAACATGTGCACGTGTGGGCTAATCATAGATCTTGAATGCCCCATAAGGAAACTCAACTACACAAAATGTATCTATTCTCTAGATCTCATTCTCATCTCTCCATAATCATCAATCTCACTAATCTCACAATGCATTATGAATGCAACAAATATCAATACTCATAATATATCATCCAACACATGCTTTTATAGAAAGTAATAACAATAACATTCAAGAGTTATATCAACCAATGGCAAACAATTCACCGATTTCAATAATAATCTAATTATCAATTTAAAGAAAGGTTCCCTAATAGACTCTACCTGGAATCCAAGCGCTACTTCCGACGTTAGCTAAAATTAGTGACACTGCGACACGGCTTCTGAAATCTTTATCCTTCTGCTTCTAGAATTCTGCGACTTGCATTGGATCCTCGTACTGAATTCTCTTTCCGAGAAAGTTGGCGAATCACTTCATTTCAACTCGTTCAAATTCTGATATTTATTTTGGACACCCAAAATCTTATTTCCAATTGTTTGTCGTTCACTGCTCAATCCTGTCATAGTATCCAAATTCACAATTGTGCTCCAAATACCGAATAGATCGAATTAATCGATCATTGCTTTAACTCACCTTACCGGATTCATATGCCTTATGATTCCAACTCTTAAACTATGACAATATACTATCTACATATATATAGCTCCGTTCCTCTCCACAATTGACAAGACAAAATCTGTGGTCTCCATACTTACTTTGGACACCCATCTTTGGACACCCAAATCCTTAATCTACATTTCCTCCCAAACTGCATCCAACTCAACCCACCTGGATCACAGTTTCTCCAACATCATTCCACTATCAACTATCAAACCCATTGTCAACACAAATTCTCCAATTTGGAATTCAAGCAACATAACAGAATAATTATGTTCCTGCCAATCACCCAACTCTTCCGTTCCTTGAAATTTAGCATAACAAATTACTACTAGCTTCTTTCAATATCTATACAGCAAGTCAATGTCCAATATTCCGATTCTTCTAAAATTAAACCAAACTGGAAATCTTGTGTATCAACACCCATACTTCACCATCTGAAACGATTACTTCATGGAAAATTATCAAAACACCAAAAGGTCAACAACAACAGTGAACTAGGATTGTACAGAAACCTTCAGATCGCCCAACTTCTCAATTTCTCAATCAAAACTACATCTCAAGTACACATAAAACATGAAATCCGAAACCAGATACGAATCAAACACCTTCACCACCGCCATGCACGGCGGCACGTACGACAGTCACCCACTGCCAAAAATCCAACTTCCTCCAAACTCAACAAAACTCAATTTCAATTATATAAACAGGTAGAGCTCGACGAGAAGATCAAGTTCCATACCTCATTTGCCTTCGCCGGTGGCCGGAAGGCTTCGAACCCTTGCCAGAAAATCCCAAAACTTCTTCTCTTCGATTCTCCCTCACCTGACCTCATCTCGACAAGCTGAAGTTACAGGGACGTCGTGGATGAGGAGGCAAAGCTATCCACACCGGTGAGAGACCACGACTTGGCCGGAATCGGAAACTCACCGGCGAACCGAGTCTCTCCTTCTTCACTCCGAATCTCTCTCTCCCGACCTCTTCTAAAGAAACTGAGGACATAGGGAAGACCACGAGGACGAGAGGAAGCTTCCAGTACCATTCACGCTCGCCGCCATCGCCGGAATCGGAAACACAATCACCTTCTCTCCTCCTTGTCTCTCTCACCGGAGCTCCACTCTTCAAGCTGGAATCACAGGGAGGATCACGAGGCCAAGAGGAAGCCGTAGACACCAGCCTTGCGCCGGGAGGCGGCCGGACGACAGAGGAAGGAGCTGAGCTCCGTCGCTGCAGAGCAGCTCGAGACCGAGTCGGTCTGGGCTCAAACTGATCGAGTCCAAACTGATCCACTGTATGTATATACTCAAATCGACGGCCCGGAATAAACGGTTTAGAAGATCGAACGGTCTAGATCAAGCCACACTTTAATTTCTATTTTCAATTAATTTTTAGATAATATCAACTTCCAAAAATCATTCAATATAGCTCCGATGTCCAAATGGTATTCCGAATACGAACTCGTAACGACCAATACCTTAATCCTATGGACTCAAAAGACAAAACTTAACAAACCAAAAATTGAAATAATTTTCGAAAACTATAAAGAATTTAAAGAATAACAGAAATTCAAATTTAAATAGCTGGAAAATAATTTTCTTTTCAAAAAATAGAAAACCGAATTTTCGAGATGTTACAAATCTTATCTTTTAATACGTAGCGTTTTGGACATGACGACGTTTTCTGCAACCAGCTAGCATCTCTATCTCAGCTCCAGCCTTTACTTAACTAAAAAGAATTTCATCATAATGCTTGTGAAATATAAAAGTTGGTATTCCATTTCAGATCAGCATTTCTCTCACGGAGTTATGAACTCTTTCTCTACTCTTAGTTGTTCTGCATAGGTTCATCATTTGTCTATTTTTGTTATTTTGAAGTTTAAAATTGTAGTTTAAGTTGATGAAGAATTTTATATTACTTTTTGGGATGGTGAATTTGGCTTGACACAATGGATATGAGATTGCTTTGTGACTGATGCTTGGAGAGATGTTCCCTGGTGATGGAGTTGCATATGGTTAGGAGTCACCTACATATTGGATGTTGTTTGAAATTGATTGTTAGCTGAAGAAAAGTTTGAAGTTATATATTGCAGTTTATTTTTCTTATGATGGATAGTTCTTTTTGTTTGAAAAAGAAATGTAGTATGTAGTGGCTCTGCTAGTATGTTGGTTTGATGGTTCTTCTTGTTTGAAAAAATAAATGTAATGGTGGTGATGAGCACATTTTATATCATATTATTATCCCTAATTTATGTGTTAGTTACTTGTTTTTAGTAGTTTGAGTTATTTAGTTTGGTTTTGTGTTTTTATAGATGTTGTCATAAATAAATAAAATGTTAAACATATACAAACAATTTATCTATTTTCAAATAGTAAATTGAGTCCTTGTTTTTAACATGAGTCTTTTTTCCTTAATTTAGATGAATAATATATTGCAACACATGTTCTTCTTGTTCTAGTAGCATGTATATCATATATGCATGTTTTAAATTGGTGGATTGTTTTCTCATTGCATTAAGTGTGATGTGTGGAAAATGTAACCTTAGCCATCAAATGTTGAATTCACTTTGGTTGTTTGATTCATATAGGAATGTGCATGAATTGATGGAAACAAATGGGAATCACATGAAGAATTGCCAAACACAATATTGCATGGAACAAGCTTGCATGAATCTAGGAGCTCACCTTTCAAAACTTCAAAGATCTTGTACGTACTTGTTTCTCTTCACACTTGGGAAGTAAAATTAGTAAAAGATGTTGAAGACAAAAGGAATTGATGAAGAGAAAGTGGTGTGTGAAATCATTTATGAGTGAATATGTTCCATCAAGCGAGCATGAGATTTTAAACGGAAGAAACTTATCATATTCACATTGAGATGATGTTGGAATGAAGATCATGGTTGCCCTATAAATAGATGTTGCTTCAAGTGAATAAAGAGAGAGGGGGAGAGAGTGGAGAATTAGAGACACCTTGTTGCTCTTTGTTCTTCCCTTCCTTTAGCTACTTTTTGTATGATGTTTTGTATTTGTTTAAACATGTTTTCAATTTGTACTATGTCTTGCTAATTTCCTTAACTAAGGTTAAGGAGGAAACCACATTATGAAATAAGTTTCTTTTAATTCTATCAATTCTCATAGTTATGTTACTCATGCCTATGACTCTTGCTTCAAAATGCATTAATAAAATCTTTGTTCCTTTCACCTCTAATAGCATGCATTTTTGGTAGTTTGGAAGTCATTTTTATTAATCCATGCTTGGCTTTGTAAATTATTTAATATGAACTCCTTTGATCTCTTGTCATTCAAATGAGCTTGTTTCACATTTGATGCTTTGTAAACACTTTGATCTTTTGTAGTTTCAATAAGTTTGTGTACATGTGATGCTTTGGTGTCCATAATTAAGAAGCGAAGAAGAGTCTACTTTAGATATATTTCATGTGTGCTTCATTGTTAAATCTTGAGAAAACAGTAGATTGATTTCTAGATTGCTATTCCTAATTCGGGAATTAGTAGATAATATCTAGAGAACTTATCGAGTAATGTGATGGAATCTGATACCTTAGTTACTTCATCATCAAGGTAATCTTTATCTATTTTATTTGTCTTAGCTACTTCACCATCAACTTTCATTCAACTAGGTTACTGTTAAATTAATTTAGATTCAATTAGTTTTTCCTATTGTCATACATTCCTTGTGAGTTCAATCTCACTCTTGCATATCTGTACTGCAACCAATTCGTGCGCTTGCAAGTAACATTTTAAAACACATCAAGTGGCTTTACTAGTATGTTGGTTTATGGAAGATCAAATCTATACTTTTGGTAATCATTGGAAATATCAAAATGATCAGAACATGGGGAATTAGTGACTAGTGGGCTAAAACGCAGATTGCTCCTCTCTTCACAAGTAATGCAAAACATGCTGCAAGGATGGTGGTTTTTGACTTAGGGATGTTATCATTGTATGTTCTACATCATGTAATTTTGCTAATTGTTGTGTACTTTGGTCCAACCATAATGCTTCTTACCAAGCATATGGTTGAGGGAGGAGTTAACCATATAAGGGTATATTTGTCAATTGTCTTTAATCCCTACCCTATATATTTGATCTAATATATTGTTCACATATCATCAATGTTGTAAGCACGATGTAGTCCATATCTCTCTACATTTTCTTTAAGCTTTTCCTGCAATTTTCTTCAAAAATATAATCCATGTTTCCTAACACTATCTGCATATCACGCATGTGGTGGTGGAGAAGAGCAAGGACATAAACCCTCAGCGAATCCATGATCCTTACCGGTCCACCCTTCAAAAGTACGTAGCAAACTCATTTATGTTGATCAGAGTTGGGCGTCTGACTGGATTACCATACTCTGCAAGGATTTCTTCATAAACTTGGGATTTTGGGTTTGAACCCAAAGTGACTTTGCCACTGGATTTACTTTGCGAAGAATGCGCCCTTGAATGCGATTCTTTTTTCCAGAGCTAAGTAATTTGCCAACTCTGATGTGAAAAATTTCTGGCATCGACACTATTCACTTCTGTGGGAACAATCTTTGTTTTTATGCAAGCATTTTCTCAGAGATCTATTGCGTCGTGTTGCAGAAGCATGAAGGAGGAATGAGTTTTAGTAAACTACATATTAGTTACTAACCAAATTTCAGTTTACAAATACATCCTTTACACATTATCTTATACATTTAAGGACAAAAATTTACAAATTAGGACAAACTAATGTCCACATGCCATCTGTCACTACATATTTTACCAAACTACCCTTCACTACATATTCTATTGCTACTGTGGACGTGCTACTGCCGTGTCGACCGGGGACGTGCTACTGCCTTGTCGACCGGAGACGTGCTACTGCCTTGTCGACCGGAGACGTGCTACTGTCGTGTAGGAAGGTGCTACTGTCGTGTCGACATGAGACGTGCTATTGCCGTGTCGACCGAAGACGTGCTACTGTTGTGTCGACCGCAGACGTGCTACTCCCGTGTCGACGAGACACGTGTTATTACCGTGTCGACCGGAGATGTGCTACTTTCGTGTAGAAAGGTGCTACTGCCGTGTCGATGAGAGACGTGCTACTGCCGTGTCGACATAAGACATGCTACTACCGTGTCGACATGAGACGTGCTACTGCCGTGTCGACCGGAGACGTGTTACTTGTCAAGACCCACCTCGAATTTCACCCTAAATCCCGAGGTAAATCCTGTGAGGTCCATCTTCAAAGAAAAATTTACCGAAAATTCAGCATAACCTTATTTGAAAATGGACAACCCTTCCTAGAAGCACCTGAAAATACTTCTAAAATTCCAAATCCAACCTTAAACACCTAGCTCCCCAAATTCACAACCCCACCCAATTTATTCACTAACCTAAATAATTAATCTCACAACCAACATTCATAGGCTCAGATCGACTCTAATAGTGAAGAAAAATAAACATAAATATATAGATAAGCGGAAGCTATACTATTGACCATACCCGTCTCCATGTACGCCCGACCTCAACTATGTTAACCTGCAAACTGGGCATTTTAAACCAAAGGGCCTAGGGGAGAAGCATTTGAAAATATTAGAGTGAGTGGACAAAAATAAAGTTGAAAAGAAACAAGTCTTTATGCTTTCCCAAATTTATCTCTTCAGGAAAACTGCGCTACATGCAATAAATAATAAAACTTGTAACTGAGAAAATTGGCAAAATTCGAAATACGAGACTAGCCCTGCTAGTCTCTAATACTTTAAAATATCGAGCCTCTCAAGCTCTAATAAAAATCAGTAAGTATTTACACACGTCCATACTCCCTATATAAATTTTTTATGGACTTAAAAAATTTATATAGGGCTACTACGCTCGCGTCTAACGCTCATGTCACACCATAATGCGGTTATTCACTACACCATTAAGGTGGACATACGGGTGTATATATACGTGTTCATACCCCTTATATGAATTAAAACACTCATATAGAGTTACGACGCTTGCATCTCACGCTCATATCACACCATAATGACGGCTAATTGCTACACCATTAAGACGGACAGACACGTATGGCTAGTTGGCATTCATATACATACTTTCCACATAAATATCCACCGAAAATCTCATTTTCGGTAACTCTCCAAAATTAAAGAAAAATTGTCAAATATAAAAGGAGCAATAAATATATAACTCCACCGAAAATCTCATTTTCGGTAACTTTTCAAATAGCAAAGATAACAAATAAAATATGAATATTCACTTCCGAAAATACTTCGCAAAAACCATTCATAAAAGGAAATTATTCCACAAATTAAGATTCAATAAATTAAACTCAATCATTAAATAAATACCCATTGCATGCATTTAATTTAAAACAAACGTCCACTCACAGTATTAGTCTTAAGCATTTCAATGCTCAGAATACTCCTCGAGCGCTACCTCTAACTATTCACGCTCTCTAGCCAATCCCACGTCTGATGATAAACAATAGAACAAATCGGTCAAACCGGACCCCATAATAATCAACGATTCGACTTCTTCCTAGTTTGACTAGGTTTCTTGGGTTGACCAGGATTGACCAATTGACTTAGGGTTGGCCAACTAACGATGTTTCGACATTTTCCAATTTAACATTCGACTTAACAATTCATGTCATTTCACCAATGCCCTACTAATCGTTAAACATTTAGATGTCATTTAATAATTCGTTTTGGTGAACTTCGATTTTGATTAAACTAAGTAATGTACTTTCGTTAACTCAAAAACATACGAACCACATTAATCTGAAAACCACCAAAATACTAAGGGCATCCAAAAAAGGTTTCCATAAATGGAAAGTTTCCAAAAAGGGAAAGTTTCCTAAAATAGAAAATTTCCTAATTAGGAGCTACAACACTAATCGAAGAGGAACTTGACAACAACCTCTACGGTTTCTGCTGGATTCTGCCCTCGCTGGAATCACTCGTCGAATTCCGGCAATTTGCCGGAAAACTCCACCGGATTCCGACGACTTGCCGTAATTTCGCCATAGCCTCCCCGTAATCTCCAAAATACCAAGTTCTCGACATCCAAGAAAACAAAACTCCTTGATTAGCAACCAAGCTTTTGTTCTCAAAACCACAACCAACACATAACAACAAGGCACAAGGCTCACCTTTAATCTGCTTGAAATCAAAACCCAATTGCTCCTCGGCCTCCTCCTAGTCGGATTTCCACTTCTGATCGTCCAAACCAACCTAGAAGTTCCTCAGTCGAGAAACCGAGCTTCACCTTGACTCAACCTCACAGCAGCTGCTCCAAAGCTTCCTAACTCTATGAATCAACTTCGCCAAGGATGTACAACGCTCGTCGGAGATTGTGGTGGCAGCTAGGACCCGAAGAACCTAGTGGCCGAAGCTAGGGATTCGAAACCCAGAAAAACAAAGAAAGGGGGAAATCTGATTAGGGCTCTATATTTGGAAATCGAAGCTCAAGGAAGACCGAAAACTAGAGGGAAGTGATGAGTATACCTTCATGAAGCACAAGCACACCGGAAAAGAAAGGATTTGGCCGGAATTTGAGTTTTGGGGATTTAGGGTTTTTGTTTCGATCGGACGGGATAGTTGGTGCCTGTCAAGATGATGGGAAGCAGTAGAGAGAGGAGAGAGAGACGAGTCAATTGAGGGTGGTTGCTCAACCAACGACGGCCTGATGGCGGCGCTCCGGCGTGGAGACGACGCAGAAGAGAGAGAGAGAGAAGAGAACAGAGGTCGGAGCTCGGGTCAACGCCCGAATGGGGCTTTGACAAAGTCAATCCTCTCTTATCCTTTTATACTTGTATCAATGGTCGAGATCAAAACCCTAAAGATCTAATGGCCAAGATTAATAATTATATCCTAATTTCAGAAAATTAATTTCTTTTACCAACCTTCACTGAATCGCAGAAAATAGCTCTACACTCCAAAAATAATCTGAAGGCGCTGAAGAACCCGTGTCGACACGTACATCGGGGTCTTAAAAGAGGAATTTAACATTTTGAGAAAAACTTGAAAATGAACTCAAGGGTTAAATTACCAAGTTACCGAGCACGGTTAAATTCCTCAGTAACTCGTAGAATACCCAGTAAATAGGTAAAATTAGGTCTAGGGTGTTACACTACTGCCGTGTCGACCGCAGACGTGTTACTGTCGTGTTGACGAGAGACGTGCTACTGCTGTGTCGACATGAGATGTGTTACTGTCGTGTCGACCGAAAACGTGCTACTGCCGTGTCGACCGCAGACGTGCTACTGTTGTGTCGACCGCAGATGTGTTACTGCCGTGTCGACGAGAAACGTGCTACTGCCATGTCATTTTGCGTAAATTTATTTGAAAAAATAGGTATTTTAATCATTTCGCCTATGAAAGTCTAGATCAGATTTGATACCATTAGTTTAGGCCTAGGCTTATGTCCTAATTTGTACAGAAAATATTAAATATAGGGTTTTTGTGTTTTTAAATTTGGTCATGTGTTATTATGTAATTTTCCCGATAAGTTTTAGAAAGACTATGAGTTTTGATAAGACCTAGAAAATCTCGTATAGAATCATATTTATATCGAGTTAATGGAGAGATTGAAGTGACGTGTTTAAAGTTTGGTGACGTCATACACATCTTTTCCCATTGGCGTGTGACATTAGCCTTCTTCAATCAAGCGATGCGAATCCTGAGCTTAATATTGAGGCCAGTGGGGTAATGTTTTAGCCCAAATCTTTATTTGGATATTTAATTAAAAGCCGGTGGGCCGAATCTACGGCCCAAAGTAAAGTCTACTTTGCGATTATGTCAAAGCTTCGGCCCATTTCTTGTGACGCAAGGAGACACAACAACGTAATCAAAGCATTAGAACCTTTTATGGTAAGAAACACGTGGAAACCCTAGCTGCTAGCATGTATATATAAGTAGGGTTTGAGGGCGGAAATGATATCTCTCATAATCTCACGAACAACTTACACATCGGCCTCCGTTCAAGGCAGCTTTGCCAACCAAAGCCTCCCAAGGAGTATAACTTGGTAGCTTTTGCTCGCCGTTGCAGAGAGTAACCAACGAAGCTAAGATAACGCCCATGTGTTTCTCCTGTCTCCCATTTAGATTGCTCTGCCTGCACATTCCTTTGTGTTGTAGGCAGTGCTTTAGTAGTTCACAAGGGATCACAATAAAAGACTTAGTTCCGTCTAGGTGAAATAGAACTTAACAAACGGAGTAGGCACTTTCTCCGTTCACAATCGCTTGAAGCAGAAGCAAGGTACATGCATGGCCCGCACGCTTCCAAAAGAGGCAGTTCGCCGATCCCAGCTGATTCGGAGCCAAACAGATCTTGGTTACATTTTGGTCAAAATACAAAGTAGAAGCTCAAATTCTAACCAAGAAGCCCTAATTCATTTCTATTTTATCTGAAACAATGATCTAGTACGAGTACTCGTACCTGTTTTCTTTTGTGGTAGAGAGAGATTATTTGTGTTAATGCCCAAGGCTTTTACATAAATGTGTGCATAAGTCCTCTTCGAAAATTGAATACTGATGTTCAGATGAATACATCCTGTTTGCAATCCTGGAATTCCTTCATATATATCATATAATTGCTATGCAGTTTGTTATAAATGAACTCTGTCTTTGTCGTGAAACTTATTCATCTCAGCTTCAAACTCCGAGAAGAAGAGACCCGCCATCCGGCATGCTATTTTTTGCAGCAATTTATCCCCTCCACTTGAGGTAAACCCTGTTAGCTCCAGCTAAAATCGTTCAAGTCAAACTGTTTGCAACTTGAAGAAGCATCAGTATCATCATGAGAATTTAGGTCTAGTTTTGCTGCAAAGTATGGCCCGCTATATCCTTGAGAAACTTTCCGACTTTGATCAACTTTAACTGAATCTGCCCTATTGTTTTTATTGTCGAGAAAGCTGTCAATTGTGTTCCTTGCTTTGAATCTTTCCTCGGAGTTGCAGTGGCTACCGTTCAATATTTCTCGTTCAAGCCCAATGCTCATAGAAAAGTCACCAGACCTTGGTTCTGAGGGAAACATTCTTTGGTCTGCATTCTTGGTTAGTGTGGAAACAAACATGCTATTCTCTTTCAGATGTAGCATGGTCTTTTCTGATTCCAATAGTACCCTGCTGCTATTATAAGCTCTTAGCCCCATCCTGCTATTGTTTTGTATCTCCTGATCCTTTTTAGAACCTTCACTGGAGGTGAGGCAGCTTTCCATAGAGCAATCGGTGGGGGGGTTTTGGGGGCATGATCCCTGTACTTCTTTCATCTCTGTAAATGCAGAGTTCAAGCATTGGGTGGACACTTTGGATACCAGTTCAGAGAGTTGAACTTTGGCAGCTTCAAGTCCCACTGTACCTAAATTCTGTCTTCCTAGTGTCTCTTGGGCTTTCTCCAAGACCGACTGTAGGTACTTTCCTTGAGCTTCGATACGAAGTTGTAAGTGTCGTTGTACCTGATTTCCAATAAAACAAATCATCATAGTGCAAACATAAAATTGAGAAGTAATGGTACAACATGCGTTTGTCAAAGACTCAAACTACAAAAACTGATTATCAAGAGTATTGAGCAAGGTTTACATATCAGCTTGTTTGTTTATATATCTGATTTAAATTTTCCAGTACGAATTGTTCATTGCTTGTACATAACTTAATCACATAATGCTTCATCACCATGGGACTTCTTTCCATGAACATACTTTTCTGCTTCATCTATCCTTAACAAAACTCTATAATGAAACTAAATCTAACCATTTATATCTGTAAGTTTAACAATTTACCAAGTGCAGAAATTATTATTAGTATTGTTATTTTTCTTTTCTGGTTGTTTCCACAGTAGAGCATCTACCAGAAATCTGTATTACTCTTGAATTATGAGCATTTCTATTCTCATTTTTCAATCACAACTGGTGTGCCTTTCCATGTAATTTATGAAATTGGAACAGATTAGTAACTTCAGATTGTTCAACATCTGAAATTGCATTTCATTCTGTTCTCTATCGACAGTTTAACCGTTTAAGTTAATGCTTTACCTCAAGCTGCTGATGTAGCCTTCTCTGCACTTCAATTTGCATTTGTAGTGTTTCATTTATATGTATGCCTCTGGGATTAAGAATTCCCATCGTCAGTGCTAATCATAATGTGGGAAGTTTATAACATGATAAAGAATTGATAAACCAGTGCATAATTAATTAGCTATCTTCTTACTTATTTGACTGTGGTCCGATGCTCATATTGTTCATATGAGTTCCATTTACTTCAGATATTCTTTCTCCTGGCACTGCAACTGCAACTACACCGATATATATATGCAATACCATTGTCCCAAAACTGTGTTAAGTTTTGTTTTATCAAATGCAATAGGAAAAAAGATCTTCCTAGAATTTGAACAGATAAATTTTCTTACCAATTTTGGTTGTGCCACCACTATTAGCATGTACATGCAGATTCTTGCTAAGCCTATATTTCTGTTGGACCAAAAAAAAAAGGGGGGTGTGAGAGAGAGAGAGAGAGAGAGAGAGAGAGAGAGAGATGGTAGTTAGTAGGGCCAGATAAGAGGAAAACTCGAACCCCGTAACTGTAAAGATTAGAGTTGCTAATATCTACACATTTGGCTTATCTAAATTTAAATTAGTATTTACATCTGAGTACCTGGAGATGACTCTTTAAGTGGTATAATGTAAGCCCTGGAATCCCCATAAGTTTCATTACTGTTTTTGGAGTAGCCTCTGCAACATGAAACACTAAAGTTTAAACTACAATCACAAGCTCTTTGTTTCATTCATAAACTTGATGTGATGTTATGTGATGCATAGTAGTAGACTCACTGTCTGCTCCTCCCAGCTGGTTTACTGCTTCTATGAAGCGCTCGTGGAGATCTGGAGTCCATTTAAGTCTTGGCTTGGCATCAGTTGAGAGGACGAGTCCTGAATCTTCAGGGCAACTTTCCGGCTGCAGAAGCCGATGCGTTTCAGGAGGAATGGCCATTCTGTTTGAAGAAGAGGAATGGATGTTCTTGGCCTGGTGCTGGTGCTGGTGCTGATGCAGGTGGTGATGATGATGGTACATCATTATATTTTTCTCTCTACTCTTCAAAACCCAAAGTAGGTTTCAGTTAATTGTTACTGCATGAAAGCTGCAAGATGAATACTGAATTATAATTTGATTACATCATACCGGGATCCGACCTTACCTCTGATCCACTCGATTCCTTGTAACTGCTCTGTATGTATGGCTAAATTCCTAGTTTGAGTAGAAGAGGGCGTACGGTGAGTGAGATGATGGTGGTGGTGGTGGTGGTGATGGTGACCTTTCTAACACTTTCTCTGCTCTCTTTAAGATTTGCTAGGATACTATCTCTTTCTCCTTGTCTAATGCATCTCTCACAAACCAAAGGGTGTGCTGAGCATGTCTTTATAAAGCGAATTGGTGGAGGAAGCTTGGAATAGAATCTTCATGGAAAAAAGAAGAAGAAGAAGCTAGTAATGGAACCGATCCAGTACTACTCACAGCGACTTGAAAAGAGATATTGTCCTTCGTATACTAATAGCTCCAAGTTGTGTGTCGTGGGTCCTTGCTAGTCCTCTAACTCGATCTAGTTCAACTTTGCATATTGATCTCTCATGCTGCCACTACGTACCCATTAGAATTCTTCAAACATGAAAGTCGATCATAATGCCTTGCATTGGCCTTGTATTAGATACCAGAACCGATCCATTTGTGTTAATATATATTATGATTTGTTGGTTTTGTGCATTGGTATTGGTTCTCTCCTGGCACGTAAGGCAAAGCTGGGAATCTCATTCCCTGATTTCAGATGAGGGGAATCCACTGTGGGTGTTGAGAGGTCCCTCTTCATCCTCAAGTCCTCAAAGGAGGAAGATTCTTGGAATTTGAATATCTTTACTTGTCCTCCTCTTCTCTCCCAATTACATCGAGTCACATTCCATCTGCACTTGTCAATCTGCTGCTGCGGCTGCATAGGTAGGCTGTGATATCAACATGAGTAATGAGGGAGCTTGCTAGGGAGGTTCAGAATGCTTTGATATTAAAAGTATGCCGATGGAGACACATATCACACAACAACAGATGGCCGGGCATTTTATTTTAGGAGGAAGATTCTATTGACTGGACTACTGGAGTACCTAGTCAGAGACTTTGGAACTGAGCATTTTATTTTAGGGGAGAGAAAGAGAGAGAGATGCCCCCCTTTGGAGTTAGAGATTAGATGAAGGCAAATAATGGAATAAGGAATACATTCTATTTTGTCTCCTTCTGTAAGTTTGGTACTTGTTCAGCAACCCACGCACGATAAAATTAAACTAAATACAAAGAAGGAAGAGGCCCCATCAAACTCATCGTTTTTTTTTTTTTCTTTTTGTTTTTGGCATCAAACAGCCGACCCGACGAATCATAAGCAACCGGGGACCCCAACACGAAGGAGAAAAAGATCAAAATCAACAAATAAAATTGGAAGCCACTCAAGGCAAGTCACACTAGTTTCCATCTGTCTATCATCTTCTTTTTAATATTTTGGTATAACGGTGACCAATGCCAAATAGAGAAGGGAGAATGGCCGTTTCATCAAACACAAGGTTTTTTATGCTCAATTAATCCAATGACAAAAATTTTCCACAACCACTGTGGTAAGCTGGGGGTTCATCCCTAGAGCAGGTTATAAAGTTGCACATGTGGTAGCTAGATCAGCTCTTTCTCTCCCATTTCCTACTTACTCGTGGCAGTTGACTACGGAATGGTTAGCATCTATTGTTACTCAAGAGTCTATGTTATGAAATTTCAGTGGTATTATGAAGTTAGTGGAGTGTGGTACTCTTCCTTTTTTGAGGGGAAAAGAGAAGTATCCATTGATCAAAGATCATGACGATCAAAAGGTCAAGCATGAGTGGTCCGAAAACCATACAAATATAAAGCTAGAACTAACTCAAACTTACATCTAAGAATTGAAATAACAACCTCAAACTACATTTAAAAAGGCGGATATGAAACACTAGAAAGCATAATAACCTGTCAAACCCTACCAGCAATACTTCCTTCCCCGATTAGAGGCCTAACACCCAATGGTGTACATTTTATCGTTAAAGAAAGGGTGCATCACTGATAAGACAAAAACATGGATCTTTTCCTAGTTACTCTCGGAGGCTATTCTTCATCAGCCTCTGATTCGAGGCCGTTGTCCGAGTGTGATACTCTTCTTAATGTGTTATTTGATTTAAAATGAAAGTAAAAGAGACAGAGAGAAGAGAGAAACGACACAATGAATGAGAGAATTTGTTGTGTATTATTGAGTAGAGAACTCTATCTTATTAAGAGATGGAATTAGCATGTAAATTACAAGAATCTCCCTAGTCAGCTAATCACGAGAATGCCCACTAACTAATAATTGTTTACAACACAGCCATTAGCTCCAACTGACGTGTGCTTCGATATTGTCTCGTCAAAAACCTTACCAGGTATTAAAAAAACCCTGTGGGACAAAAACAATCATGTTCGAAGGAGAAAAAAAGTATAACGCACACGTAACGATGATAATCAAAAACCACTGATTTTGGTGAAGTAAATTTATTTAGACCATAAGAGGTGATTTCGTAGGAGATATATGTATAATAATTGCTACACCAAAACCTTGCTTGATAAACCTAGTGGGACAAACCCATGGTTGAAGGGAAAACATGAGCAAATGCATATATTTCAAATAAATGTATCTTCAAGATGTATTATGAGTAGGGTGACCATAATAATGTTTGTCATATTAATGATTTGTCAGGTAATAAAACCTAGTGAGACAAAATAACCCTAGACGAAAGACAAAAGACTACGCAATAGTCAAGAGTATGCTTTAAGATACCCACCTCGGATTTGACCCTAAAATCCAAAGTAAACTCTTGCAGGATCTACCTCAAGGGAAGTTTTACCAAATTTAACATAACTTCTCTTAAAAATGGACAACCCAATCTGTCAACCCAATGATACACTTCATTCACATTCCAACCTCACTACCTGGAGCCACCCTACTCCCAATTCCACATCAATACCCAAACACAACATGACTTAACTAATTAACAACAATCCCAAAAAGGTTATAAGAGCAATTCTAATAAGGAAAGAGAAACAGAGATTAGAGAACATGCGGAAGCTGTGTTGTCGACTATGGCTCGACTCCGTGTACGCCCGACCTCATGTAAGCTAGTTTGCAAACTGGACATTTATAACCGAAGAACCCAAGGAAAAGTAGTTGAACACTACTAGAGTGAGTGAATAAAATAAATAAACAAGATGATTTAAACGGAACAAAGCTTTATTACTTTTCCAAGTCCTTATCGTTAAAATTTCGATGCATGCAACAATGATAAAACATGTAGTTTTAGATCCAAGACTCTCTTAAATATAGCTCAGCTGGTTAATTCATAAATAAAAGAAGAAAAATAGGAAGAATGATCACCACATAAAGAGGAGCCTCTCAGACTAATAATAGCATCCCACGCTATTAAGTGCTCGACTCGACCCACCAACGGTGAGGAGGAGATATATAAGCTAGCTAGCAATGAAGATGACCCTAATATGGAGAAAGAAAATCTCTGAAGGCAGTAAAATCTATGTGCATGTTTGTTTCTCAGTACTAACTAGGACCGAGTTAAATAAGGAGTCCAAGTTGGCCAATCCTATGTTTGGTGTCAATGAGCTAAATAATGAGCTTAGCTTGGACCTGTTTTTCCATTTGGCCTCCTTAAGTGGTCTTAGAGTGGGTACTGACTTTTGAGGCCCTAAGATAACACCATCTCTCTCCTCTTTCCTCTCTACGTCTCTCCCTTTCTCTTTTAAGAGAAAGATCGATCTCAACTCTTGTAATCTTCCTATCTCAAGAACCCATTCATAATCATATTGTCACACCCCGGATTTTGGGCTAGATTTTTTTTTTCCCGAAAACCTGAGGAGGGAGTTAAAATAAAAATAAGCTAAATGATAGAAAATAAAACAGACACCTTAAAGAAATCGACTTTTCATTTCAAAATCAAGATACGTACAACTCAAAAGTTCTAATGAAACTCTCTTCCTTATGATGATTACACATAGGGAACCAAATAACTCTAATTACTTTAATCACTAATTGTCGTTATTCCCCTGTTTCATAACCTGCAAGACTGTAAAGGGTGAGCTCAACCTGCGGCTCAGTAAGGAGATAATCCTCACCAAACAAAAGATAACCATACAATGATCACATGATATGCAAAAATGGATGTTCTACTCCAGTTAATCCACATAGAAGAATAAACTGAGCCTACATGTCTCATACCATGTATTTTACCAAGAAGGTGACTCAACATTCTCAACTATATGAACAACTTCACCAAAATCAATCCCTAGCCCTCTTTTGCTAGTCATCGTGTCCATTCCTCTTTCTCCAGTTCCGAATTACCCTTATCATTCCTATACTAATTACGCAATAACCACAGGCATACCTGGGACATGGTTCCTATCGAGGTTTGCACTCAACTACGCAAAAGACAAATTTCATATCACCTTTACCACCCTTATCCTTCAAATGACTTTAATGAATGATGCACCAATTGATAACATATACTTCAAACATGTAATTCCATCAAATACGTAATCATTCCAAAACAAACATATCAACAAATATATAACCACACAATACAAATGAGCAGAGGTTCCCCAGATCTCCCTACCTTTACCGATCACTTGAAACAAGCTCATGAGTTCTACCAATTTCCTACAACATCAATCTCTCTCTCTCTC
>NC_020491.1:20303501-20328956 GCF_000184155.1 Fragaria vesca subsp. vesca
ATACTCTCTCTCTCTCTCTCTCTCTCTCTCTCTCTCTCTCTCTAAGTATGAAGGGACTGCTGAAAACCTATCTAAAAACACAGAATGCTCTACCTATTTTTAGGGTCTGAAAAGGGGGTAGAACTTAGCATCCAAGACGAGATCATAAGAAGCAAAATTCAAATATGCAACTGAAATCTTACCTGTTTAGGTGTTAGACTAGACCCCTAGGGTTCTAGCTCCTATTGTATAGCTTCAAAGATTCAGTAGCTAATCTCCAGGCAACTGACACGTCCTGCTTAAAGAGGTCCATTACTCTTGTTTAAGCTTTTCTAGGTCGGTTTCTGGGTTTCAAGACGGTTAAACAGAGTTTCAGACTTGGAGAACAAGGGAAAGAAGAAATGGGTCAAGGAGGAGAAGGCGGTAAAAGGAGAAGAAGTTGCTGAAGAAGAAAGCAATCATTTTGCAATCTCACGACAACAATTTTTTTCCTAGCTATAACAAGTTTGGGCTTGGGTTTTGTATTTGGGTATTGGGCTTGGATAAAAACTCTTACTCATTAAATTCAATAAAAATAAAAATAAAAGAAACTATATAACTATATTAATTTTCAACATATATAACACTAAATACACACACACACACACACACACACACTTAAACAATCATACCTATATATAGATATATGTAATATATAGAATTAAATTCAGTTTACCCCAATGTGGTTTAGAGGTGAATTCATGTTAGTCCCTAAACTTTCAATTTCATCAGATTACCTCCCGAGCTCTTGTTTTCTGTCTGTCGTCTCCTATTACTCATGCTCTGTCCAATTGGGACGTTGAAATTTGATGACATGTGATGACGTTGTGGGGGTTAAGAAGCTAAATTACAAAAAAAAAAATAAGAGCTCAGGGGGTAATCTGATGAAATTGAAAGTTTAGGGACTAACATTAATTCACCTCTAAACCACAATGGAATAAATTTAATTTAATTTTAATATATAAGCAAATTTGTAATAGGTATATATATATATATAATAAAATTCCATGTTGTCACATATATCAAAAACCCAAGAAAAACCATGTACCAGTCTTGATAAGCTTCATTCTAGCTAAAGCGTCGCCGTTGGTGGGCGGCAGCTCCGCCGTTCGATTCCTCTTCTCCTCAACCATAGCTGCCGACGACCCAACTTCCGAGGTGGGTTTCTCTTCCTTGGAGTTTTTGAGAGGGTTTAGGTTGGGAAGCTTCCCAATCATCGACTCCACATTGATATTGCTCTCTACGATGGAGGTGGCCGAGACAAAGCAGTGGACTACTCCTAGCGCCTCCTTGCCTTTTTCATGAGCTCATGGAAGAGACCACCGGCCGTTGAGAAAGAGGAGCTTTGGTGGGTTCAGGCTTTGGGGTTTTCGAGAGAGAAGAATGGAGACTTGAGATCAATCTTGGGTCTGGTTGTAAATTTTCTTATGAGTTTTTATCTTAATGCAATTTTGGTGATTGTGGAACAGTCCCAGCTTTTGTAGTACTGCCTCACCAAACATGGTTCAAGTTAGTATTGAGTAAGCCTACTCAAGTGAAAGTAGGCCAATTATTGATAGGGAAAATGCTCGTTTAGTACTAATTCAAACTCATTATTTTCCATTCCAATGATAATCTTTTTCATTAGCCCATTTCAATATAAGGTAACATTTTTTATGCCCAAATGCACAAATCTTTACTAAAGTCTTAACAAACTATATTATTTTAAGACTATTTTGCCCTCGTCCCTTAAACATGCATAGAGAGAGAGAAAATGAAAGAGAGAATACTTGGCCGAAATCTCACTGGACTCTGGTCACTGGCCGGTGGACTCCGGTCACAAGCCGCCGGACTCCGGTCACAGGCCGCCGGACTCCGATCACTGAAATTTCCCTAACCGTCGGACTCCGGTTACCGGAATTTCCCCTATAAGTAGTTACTGACCCCCAATAACTAGTTATTGACCAGTTAATGACCCCTAATAACCAGTTACTCACCCCCAATAACTAGTTACTGACACCTAGTAACCAGTTATTGACCCCCAGTAACCAGTTACCGACACTTAGTAACCAGTTACTGACCCCTAATAATCGTGTTACTAATCTCTAATAATCAGTTACTGACCCCCAATAATCAATTTATTTCAGCTTAATGTAATAGAAAAAAAGATTTACCAGAAAATAATCAAATTACTGACCTTAATAATCGAGTTACTGACCCCAATAACTTTTAGTTTTCAGTTATTGACACCCAATAATCACTTTGTTTTCAATTACTAACACCCAGTAATCACCTAATAATCACCTACTGACCCTCAATAATCAGGTTACAAGTTTCAAATAATAACTTATCTAACTGACTTGAACTGGGCACCCACATTTCTTCTCTGGGCACTCACCTTCCCCAACGGTGAGCACACCGGCCTCCTCCACCGACCCTGGCGCACGCCGGCAAGCAACGCCCTTCCGGGGGAGTAGGAGAAGCGGTGAGGCGGCTTAGAGTTGGCTTCCGGGGCTGTGCGGTTCCGGGTGATTTTGCGGAAGCAGACGAGGAGGAAGAAGAGGAGGGAGAAGGCGGTGGTGGAGGCGCCGGCGAGTGGGACGACGAGGTTGGGCTGCGGCAGAAGAGACCACGGCACAGGGGACCAGGTGATTGGGCGTGGCAGAAGGTGGATCGGAAAGAGAACGTGGTCAGAGGAGATGAAGCAGCGGTGCTTGTGTGGCCAGCGTCGGAGGAGGAGGAGGAGGAGGAGGAGGAGGAGGAGGAGGAGAGAGAGAGAGTGAGAGAGAGAGAGAGAGAGGAGGGGAACGGGGAACAGGGGGAAACCAGATGCATCGGGAAGAGAGAGAGAAGAAGAAGAAGAAGAAAGAGATAAAAACTGTGTGGATTTAATTAAACACAGGGTAATAACGTATTTTCTCAAAGAATCATTGGAATGGGCACAAGGATAAGACTTTAATTGGAATGGGCTTTAGTTTTCAAATATTTGAGCATTAGGCCATTTTCCCTTATTAATATTAGAGTGACTCAGAATAGTCCTGAGTACCAAACATGCACTATAAGCTTCCCCAAAATCTAGAAAAATAAAAATACAAGAACAGCTCTGAATTCAACATCAAATAACGAAATCCAACGACACGTCTCACGCATCGGGATATTCTCAAAACTATAACAAGGACGTGAAAATCAAATTATCAATTGAAAGTCATGAGTGAAACCAAATACAAGAATCACAACCATTAATTAATTAAGAACATAAATATAACCATTGAAAATCTCATTTTCGATAATTACTGGGAAAACTTATTAATCGAAGTGAAGAAAATAAGATATTTGACTTCACAAGATCACCTCAAAGAATTTAATTCATCGAAACTCACTTGTCACATAAATTCAACTCAAAAGCAATAACCAAAGCATAATTTAAAAACCAAAGGTCAGAATCCAAATCAATTTCGTATCCCAATGCAGATCACAATTAATAAGGAATATAATTTAATGAAACGATATTGTGAAAGAGGTTAAATGCTTGCATCATTTAAAATAAAAAAAATTTCCACTGACAGTGTAGCTAGAATTGCCAAGTATTGGAGAAATACCCTAGGGAGAGAAAACTTCAAGGGGCAGCCATGACCTGTCCGGCGGCGTCGTCGGATGGGCCCGAAGGGACCGACAGTCCTTTAGCAGGTGGCTCAACCGGTTTGGACAGGGGGAGAGGAAGACTTGGAAGGGAGACAAAGGGTTGAATCCTGCCGGATCTGAGGTCTCCGAAAGGTGATTGCTACACGGCGGCATGGTTGGTATTCCCTGTCCTCAGATCGGGTCGATTTGAACCGATCCGAGTTGCACAACTTGATTCTGATAATGGTCGACGAACTTCCTTGCTTGCATGACAGAGATGGTTGGAGAATGCTGCGACGACGAGCTCTCTCTTGGGGGTCAAGGAGGTGGTGGTTGTAGTGGCGGTGGCGGGAAGGCAAGGGTTGTGCCGTCAGCATGGAGGAGTCAACTCTTCTAGGGCAGTCAACCATGGCTTGAGCATGCTAATAAATGGATTTGTGTCGACTCTGGCCCAAATTTATTTTAAGCTTTTTTTATTTTGTTGTATTTATTATTAATTGTATTTTCATTTTAAAACTAAGCAGTTTGATGCTCCTATCACTTTATGGTAGGGTACGAATGGTCTTGTGTCAGTCTATGCACCTTATGTGTCTTATTTGTTCTAGGTAAGCGATGTATGTATCATTTGCTTTGTTAAATGGTTGCAGCCTTCTAGTGACAGGATGAAACTGAGTGTCATTGGGTTTACTCTTCAATGGCTACATAGTAAAAGAGTTGCATTATTAGACATTAGGATATGTAAACGTCTTACATATCTAGTGATTTTTTCATTATGTTACCGCTGCAACAAAACAAATAGTGTCATTAGATCACTACTCTTTGCTAATGGGTGTTAGAATACATGTACTTTGTAGAAATTCTCGATCTTATTTCGGGACTGCTAGATGTTTATTGTAATCAAGGGTTTAGGTTTCATGTCCCTCCCCCTTTGTATTCCACATTGTATTATTAGACATTAGGATATGTAAACGTCTTACATATCTAGTGATTTTTCCATTATGTTACTGCCCAACAAAATAAATAGTGTCATTAGATCACTACTCTTTGCTAATGGATGTTTGTTAGAATGTATGTATTTTGTATGAATTCTCGATCTTATTTCAGGACTGCTAGATGTTTATTGTAATCAGGGGTTTAGGTTTCATGTCCCTCCGCCTTTGTATTCCACATTTTAATTAATGAAGACTTAAGAGCAGCCGCATCAGCCTTTTTTATTCAAAGAAAAAACAACCGATTACTAAATAGAAAAATCCAAACTTCGGAATCACCCTACCCAAATTCGACAAATAATATGTCAATGAGTTTTGTATTGAAAAACCCTATCTAATGGGCTACGGAAAGCCACCAAAAACTGTGGCATGCGCTGCCACTGCCGACGGCGACCAATCCACCGACCACCAACAATGACCACCAAAATTGAACATAACGTTCTTCTCCACATACCCAACTCAACTACAATAAGGCCAATTTCTAAACAAGGAAGTCGGCATTACCTCAAATTCGACAATGGCAGAATTTTTCCGATTCTTCTTTCATCGAGTCGATTCTTTCTCTATATTTCGATTCGTCCCAAATACTTTTAAGGATATGATGTGCGGGAGAAACCCAAAACGATGGAGGTGTTGGCGCTACCTGGGATGGCCGGATGAAGGAGTGATGATCAGGTCAATTCGAAGCGATTATGCTCTTCATCTCCTCCTTGGTTAATTGTTCTGGACCCAAGTTGGTTGAAGTGGAGGCCGGAAAGGTGCTAGTTGGGATGACGCGCGTGTAATTGGGTTAGTTGGATGGCAAAGATTAGTCCGGGTTGAGTCGCGTCTGGCTGTGGGTCGACTTGAGAGAGACATCATAAGTTTCATGTTTAATTGGGTCGCAACGGCAGATTTTCTAGCATGTTCAAATTCATTCTTATAGATCTTAATGATTCATTCGTTAAATTGAACAGATACGCGACATATTAACGTGATCAAATGCATAAAATATTCTTGTTTTAGACATTCGCAACTAGGACATATTAGAATAATTTTTGTGGTACTCGACCGTTACGGCTTGTACTTCGGATTTTTTTCAATGATTTAGTTTGACATGATTTTAGGGTTTCACAAATTAAACACATGGACTAATTTCATTTTACCCCATTAACTTTAGATCGATTATTATGTTAATCCATTTTCTTTCAATTTCATTAAAAACACCCCTCGACTTCTAATTTTTATCAGCCATGTCCAAACTTCTGTTTTCCATCCAATTCTTCGGTCATGTGATGACGTGGCATTAAGAAGAAAACCAAATTTGGAGTCTTTGGGCCCACAAAAAAGGGTAAAGTATACAAATTACATTCAATCCCACTAAAATCACTAAGGTTTGTATAACACTCCGGACCCAATTTTACCTATTTACTGGGTATCTACGAGTTACTGAGGAATTTAACCGTGCTCGGTAACTTAGTAAGTTAGCGTTCAAGTTTATTTTCGCGTTTTTCTTGAAATGTCAAATTCCTCTGCTAAGGTCTCGATGTTGTAGTTTGTGTGGACACGAGTTCACCGGTGTTTTAGAATTATTTTTCGGACCTCTAGGTATTTTTTACGTTTTGTCGATGGTTTGGTATTAGAATTGATTTTCTGAGATTAGAGTATAGCTGTTAATCTAGGCCGTTTGATCAGTTAGGGTTTTGATCTTGACCGTTAATTCAAGTTTAAAAAGAAGGGAAGTGTTGACCAAGTCAAGAAGCCACACTCGGGCGTTGACCCGAGCTCTAGCCTCTCTCTCCTCTCTCCGGCTGCATCAGTCAACCCGGCGCATCGTCGCCGATTTCGGCCACCACTCGCCGCCACACCGGTCTCAAAATGACCGTCTCCTTCTCCTCTTCCAAACCCAACCCTCCATTCCAGCTAGCATCCACACAGGGAAGAGATCGAAGTGGAAGAACACAACTGTGTTCATCGGATTTCGACAGAAATCGGCGACAACTGCGACTCCGGTTTGAGCTCCGGTCACTGATCCACCCAGCGACGGTGAGTCCCTTCCTCCTCTCTTCCTTTTGCACAGTCCAGTGTTTCTTTTCTTAATTTTCTGGGTTTCGAGTTCTTAGCTCCAGCGACCTGCGTTCGACGGTTTCCCGTGAGTGCTTCGGGTTTTGGTCAGTCCTCGATGCTCTGTGTGTTGTCGAGTTGGACCTTGGAGGAGTTGCAGGTCGATCCGGATTGAGGCAGAGGTCGGGTGTGTTTGGGCTGAGAGGAACTGAAGTGGTGTGATGCTAATTAGGTGAAGGTGGCGACTAAGGCAGCAACTGGGGATGTTTGGAGGTCTTGCTTGTTGAGTCCGGACCAGGAGAGTTCTTGGGCTAGTGCTTGAGATCGATGGAAGGTAATCTCGATCTCCTTTGATGTTATATAGCTGCTGTATTGATTTTCGGATTGATTGGGTGCATTTTTGGTGTTGCAAGTCGATAACTTGGTGATTTGGAGTTTCCGGGGAGGTTATGGCAAAATTTTGGCAAGTTGCCAGAATCCGGTGAGTATTTCTGGCTGCCTCGCTGGAATCCCTACAGTTCCAGCAGAATCCGTGAAGGTAGCTTGTCGACTTTCCTTTTTCGTTTAAGTTGTAGTTTACGGTTTAGGAAAACCTGCCATATTTAGAAAGTTTCTAATTTTGGAAACTTTCCATTTATGAAAACCCTTTTTGGGTGCCCTTAATGATTTTTGGTGTGAAGTTGTGTAGCGAGGAAATGAATAAGGATTGTATGGGTGAAGGAACATTTGTAATTGGGCTGTGATTGAGGATTTCACGGATTGAGAAAATTGGTCATTGAGGGAGGGATTTAGTGAAAAGATTTGTTCTTATTTAAGAACTAATTGATTTCAAGTGAAGCAAATAATTGAATTATTAAAATGTTTGTTGGAATTAAATTGGATGGTTAATAGTTAATCAAGGTAACCTAAATTATTAGACGTGAATTGTTGTCAAGAAATGAAGCATCCATATCCCAAAATGGAGCGTGATTGGTTAAGGGAAGTATTTGGGAATAGCCAATGTAATTTTATTTAGGGACCAATCTTAAGTCTTGGACTAGACTATTGATTAAGGCTAAAGAAAACTGTTCTCTAGAAGTAGTTGAGATTTTTTAACTTACGGTTTGGGTTAATTGTTTAATTAAAGGACTCAAGTATGTGCCTATGGACGTAAAGGCTCGCCGTAGGAAGTTGACGGGCATTTCACTTGGGAAGCCTCTGCTTGGCAATTAAATAACCGAATCACTGTGAGTGGACATTTCTTTTAAATTAAATGCATGCAGAGATTTATTTTAAAGGAATGATTTTATCGGTCATTAATTTGTGGAATTTGTTTTCCTCTCGTGAGTTATTTTTTGCGAAGTTATTTTCAGAGGTAAATATTCTTATTTTATTTATTAACTTCGCTATTTTGAGCATTTCTGAAAATGAGATTTTAGGTGTATATACACTACCAGGACAAGCACTTTAGCCGAGGAAACCTGTTAGCTTAATTCGTCGGCTAAGATTTTGTCAGGAAAAAGTCGTCGGCGATGACTTTAGCCGACGAAAAAAGAAGACGTCGTCGGTTATAGTCCCACAGTTTAGCTGACGAAAAACATGTCGTCGGTTTTGTTTCCCAAACTTTAGCCGACGAAACAATAAGATATTCGTCGGCTAAAGTGTGTAATAAAAAATTTAAAAAATAACTATAACCGACGAAACATGTCATATTTTGTCGGCTAAACCTTATAAAAAAAATAAAAAATACTATAGCAGATGAATATAGTATTTAAATATTGTCGGCTAAAGTTGCTGCTTTTTGAAAAAAAAAACTGCAGAAACTTTCAGTCACCTCCAATCACCACCAAAATTTGACAGAATCTTCCTCTCAACATTTCGAACAACTTTCTAGAAGAAGTCGAAGCCCAATTCTAAGCCTAAACAGGTCAATTGAATCAAAATATAAAAATCCCTAATTTTAAACCCTAAAAACTTCAAATCTTCGATTCTCCTCACACACACCGAATTGAGCTACCAAATTCTAGGGGAATATAGTACTAATCAAACTCAACTTATCCATATATAGAACTCACCAAATGGTGACCTAAGGAAGGAGAAATTCGATCGACACCGAATCCGAACCGGCGGAATTTTGGAGCTCGATTTATCCCTCACGGCGGCGCCACTCGATGTAGCACCTGTCCAACAATTAAGTAGAGAGGACGGCGAAGTTTTTGGGACAAGTGTGGCGGTCTCCGGTTGCTTGACGGCGGAGCTAGGCCGAGAAGAAAATCCGGAACTTTTTCTGATTTTCTGACTTCTTACCATCCACCTCCGGTAAAACTCTTATATAAAGAACTTTACCCGACGAAATTCTTTATTTTCGTCAGCTAAACTCTTTTGAAAATTTTAGTTGAAAATTTTGAAAATTTTTTGACAATAGCCGACGAGATTTTGAATATTTTCGTTGGCTAAAGTCCCCAAATTTGGTTTACCGCCAAAAAATTTTTGACCTTAGCCGATAACTTTTTTAATATCTCGTCGGCTAAAGTCTATAAATTCACGAAAACGCTTATATCTCCCTCTATATTACGTAGTTTGGTCAAACCTTCTACACGAAAACTTTCACGTAGATGAGACGCAACCGCCTATATAAAAATTTTGAGACATTTACCTTCCGACGATAAGGCTCCCCATAAGGAATAATAACGGTAAATAGGGTTGACCGCTACTATCGGCACCGAGACGTTATCCGATTTATGTGATCTTTGAACCATAGCTGTATTTCACCATTCTGAACACATCTTATTTCACAGGATTTTTGATAATTTTGCTTCCTATGTAGAGTTGGTTCACAAAGTTGTATAACCTACTAAACAAGTTATACAACATTTGTTGACAGGTTGTGATTCCGATGACTAAAATTCACAAACCAAAATTCGACCGTCAGATATGATCATTATGATGAAAGATGTCTATGGTAAAAAATTCAACTGGATCCGACAACGTTAAGGGCTCGATCAAAACGGTCAACCCTAATCCATCGTCACTTATCACACGAAAACGCTCATATCTCCCTCTATATTACATAGTTTGGTCAAACCTTCCACATGAAAAACTCTCACGTAGATGAGACGCAACTGCCCATATAAAAATTTTGAGACATTTACCTTCCGAAGATAGGGCTCCCCATAAAGAATAATAACGGTAAATAGGGTTGACCGCTACTTTCGGCACTGAGATGTTACCCAGTTTACGTGATTTTTGAACCATAGCCGTATTTCATCATTCTGAACACATCTTATTTCACAGGATTTTTGATAATTTTGCTTCCTATGTTGTATAACCTACTAAACAAGTTATACAACATTAGTAGACACGTTGTGATTCCGATGACTAAAATTCACAAACAAAATTTGACCGTCAGATATGATCATTATGACGAAAGATGTCTATGGTAAAAAATTCAACTGGATTCGACAACGTTAAGGGCTCGATCGAAACGATTAACTCTAATTGGAAATAAGAAAACTGCATGTTGAAGCCCTAAACGGACTCGGATGGCCAAAAAGGCCCATATGTCATAGTCAAGCAATGAGTTTGACTCGTTGGGCCGTTACGCTTCCGGAAAGGTATCACAATAGTCAATCGGACACCGAATGCCAAATCTACAACATACCAGGTTTCGACTGTTCTACATCAGAGACGTTACCCGATTTACGTGATTTTTGAACCATAGTCGTATTTCACCGCTCTGAACACATCTTATTTCACGAGATTTTTGTTAATTTTGCTTCTATGTAGAGTTGGTTCACAAAGTTGTGTATTTGTTTAAAACCTACTAAACAAGTTATACAACATTTTATTGTTTTTCTTTTAGCCGATGGCTTTTTTCGATAATAGCCGACGAGATTTTTTTTCATCTACTAAAATGTTTTAACCGACGAGTAAAAACTTTGGCCGACGAAGGAAAACTTTGGCCAACAAAAAAAAAAATTTCGTCGGCTAAAGTATAGTATAGCTGACGAAAAAATTTCTTCAACCGACGAAAATTTAAATTAGCCGACGAAAAAAAATTTTGTAGGCTAACATGGACTTTAGCCGACGAAAAAATAATTCGTCGGCCTGGTTTTTTTATTTTCGTCGGCTAAAGCCTTTCTTCTGGTAGTGATATATGTATATTTATGAGGAGAGTATGTATATAAATGCCAGCTAGCCATATGTGTCTGTCCACCTTAATGGCGTAGTATATAACCGCATTATGGTGTGACGTGAGCGTTAGACGCGAGCGTAGTAACCCTATATAAGTGTCTAATTCATATAGGGGGTATGGGCACATATTTATACACTCGTCCGTCCACCTTAATGGCGTAGTGTAACACCGCATTAAAGCGTGACATGAGCGTTAGACACAAGCGTAGTAGCCTTGTATGAATTTCTATTTTCCTTATATTTCCTTTATAGAATTCATACAAGGAGTATGGACGTGTGTAGATACATACATATATATTGTTGGATTTATATTATTGAGTTTGAGAGGCTCGATATGTAAGAGATGAAAGTTTTATCGTTTGAGGCATGCATTCGATTTCTTTGGAAATTTAATTTAGGAAAGCATTAATTATTTCTGTTAAATTTATTTTTGTCCACTCACTCTAACGTTTACAAATGTTTTCCTCTGGGCCCTTCATTTTAAAAATGTCCAGTATGCAGGTTAGCATAGTTGAGGTTGAGCGTACATGGAGAAGAGGTATAGTCAATAGTATAGCTTCCGCTTATTTTTATATTTCTAGTTCATTTCCTCTCAAATAAAGTTGCTCTGAATTGTGGTTGTTGGTTGCGAGATTTTCTTTTTAAAGTTAGTAAATAAATTGGGAGATGTTGTGATTTGGGGAGTACGAAGGCTTCAAGAGTTTAAGGTTGGATTTGGATTTTCAGAAGTGTACGCAGGTTTTATTAGGAAGGGTTGTCCATTTTCAAAGGAGTTTATCCCGAATTTTCGGTAAATTTTCCTTAGAGGTGGTCCCCGCAGGGTTTATTTCGGGTTTCAGGGTGAAATTCGGGGTGGGTCTTGACAGTTTGGGGGTTGTGATGAGAACGAAGATTTGGGGGTTGTGATGAGAACGAAGATGCGTATCGATATGAGGGAAAAATGGTCATACATGTTATTTTCAGAATTTGACTCTCTTCTTGATGTCACGTCATCACTTGACAGATGAATTGAATGAAGAACGGAGGTCTGGACACGGCTGATGAAAATTAGGAGTCGAGGAGTGTTTTTGATGAAATTGAAAGAAGAATGACTAAAATGGTGATCGACCTAAAGTTGATGGGGGTAAACTTAAATTAGTTCTTAAAACAACTTGAATGCTTGTTGATATGGTTTGATAACAGTTTTGCTTGTGAAAGAAGATGATCATTCGTCACCCTTCTGTTTTCTTATTTTATTTTCATATCACACGATATTTGATCCCCTTGAAAATTTGTACAGTTGTTTTTCTGTGTGTCTAGTAATATATCTGAAAATTTTCATAATTTTCTGAGTAGTTTAGTATAGGTTTTTACTTAGGTTTTCAATTACTATACTTTACTTTTGCAAATTCTTTTAAGTTTGTGATTCTTGTCAATAATTGTTGTAATTTACTAACACTTTCTTTTCCAGAGATAATCTCAATCCCGCTTTTGAACGATACTCTCTTACTTAATGCTATAATCGATAAGGTTTTTGTTTGATGCAGGTTTTCTACCTATCAACTTATTGTAATAACCCAGAGGAAAATCTATAATATGTTTATCTCCTTCCGAGACACAGCTTGTTATGCCCACAAGCATTCCATTGGCCTTATTCTTGGACCAATTACACATAACCTGAATCCATTGCACGTGGTTCTAACTCCCCTTGATTCAATCGGCCAATACCATGTAACTGCATTGAGACAACAATTCCAGTTGGCTTCGAAGAGGGACCTCAACTTCACCCCTTCCTCAGCAGGATTTACCTTCTCACCATCGCCTGAAACCCAGAAACATATGACTGGTGTCTATGTTATACCCGCAAACGAGACCCACCACAGGTACCTACATCCTTGATTCCTTGTGCACCTCATTTCCATGCGACCTTCGAGGTCTAAGTTTTCTTATCAGACAAAACGTATCTCCACACTTTTCTCACTTCATTAGAACCACTCAGCCACGTACATACAACTCCTCTTGCTATTGACACTTGCAGCCCTTACACTGGCTCAACTTTTGAGAAAAAATGTCATAACCTTTGGGGTGTGAGAAATCTCCAAGATTGTTAAAACTTTGTACTACACCAAACTTGAAGCAATCTTCACCCTTAATTGTAATTCTCTTGTCTTTTGACCTCAGACAATCTGGTTTTATGTGTCCCTGCTCCTTGCACTTGCAGCACTTGTTGCTCTTTCCCTTACCCTTGGATTTAGACCTGCTATGTCCGCTAGATCCTATGGCAATTAATTTTTCTTGACTTACATCTTTTTCCATCAACAATTAAACATGGTCATGTTGATTAGAGCAACTTTAGCAGATTCTCTATTTTAACTTTTAGCTATTTTAGAGAGCATGTTTAGCTTTTTTTTATATTTTCGAAGCTCCAGCAGATTAGCCAAAGTTTAGCTATTATGTCTTTTAACTATCTCGCTAGCTAGAGAGCGAGATGACTCAGATAAGGCTAGCTATAATTTAATACATTCATTGTAAGATATTTTATGTGAAATATAAATATATTTAAACTATTTAATTTCTATTTGAAAAATAATGTTGATGTAATGCTAGTTAAAATAGAGAGCATTGATGCAGCCACATTTCTAAAGTGACCAAAATGACATTTTAGCTAATTTGTCTAAAATTTAACTTAAAAATGGATAGCATTGCTAAAAATGCTCTTAGGATGTCATCCACCCTTTATGCCCTACAGTGAATCTTCCATCTACATCTTGAAGACCCTTGGAGTTCTCCCTCCCTCTTATTGTTGTTCTCTCGTTGTATTGTCTTGAAATAGCATATTACCTTTCTATACTTAGGGTCTGTCCTGTAATGTTTTACAATTTCATTTTATAAAAACTGTTTTATAAAATGAAAACAGATAATTAAATTATGTATTTTTAGGATTTAAATATGTGTCTGGTAGCATACTTGTAGAAGAGTTTTACGAAAACTGGAAAGTAAAAACATGTTCAGTTGTCCTAGAACTCCTATGGAATCTTTTCATCTACGACCCAATTATGGTGAAGTTTATCTCGATCAAGTATCACCTATCAATCTAATCATTTATTGCAGGCCATCTTCTTGCTTTTGTTTTTCTCATCCATCTTCAATTTCTTCAAGACTTACGAACTGAATGGAAGCGGCAATGAACTGAATTGAATCGACAATAAACCCATTTGGGTATGAATATTTCTGAGGGTAATTCTTTCAATTTCAAATTGAGTCTATATAAATTCTAAAGAATCTAGCTTCTGGGTATGAAGTATCCAATTTTCAATAGAAAAATCAATTTCATGATGTTGATGATATCAAAATCAAACTGTTGTTTATAGCACTCTCATTTCAGAAACTATCCATACCATATCAATTCATGTTCTTGATTATCAAAAAAAAGAAAAAAATTAATTCATGATCTTAGGTGCGATGATGTTAATGGTGATATGCCTATGCAAGAAGTGCTATATGTGTTCGAACGAGATCCAGTTAAGGAATTCTAGTTTTGATGTTTAGTTGTTTAGGTTTGGTATGAAAACTAATTCTTGAAAACTAAGGAAAACATGTCAAAGACGTTTTCCAAATTTTTTGCCTAATTCTTAATTCGTATTCCAAAAATTGTTTTTCTTGTTTTTAGAAAATGTTAACCGAACGCAAATTATGATCGTTTTTGTTTTTGAAATACAGAAAACTGTTTTGTAAAACTATACCGAACGACACCTAAACCGAACAAAACAAAGTCTGATGATCCCAATAAGCAAAACCAAGGTCCCAAAATCTTACCCATAGTTGAGCACTCGTGTTTTTATACGTTCTGGGAGATCCATTAGATGAGTCTCAATATCCCTAGACGCAAAGCAATCGATCCCAGAGACCAAATTCGCTGCATATCATCTAGGTTGCTGAATTGAAGCATGAAAACTCTTTACCTGGGGAAGCTGCTACATACTAGTTATGAACATTGGACCAGAACAAACACAATCTCTGGGCTAGCTCGTGCGCTTTCAGCATGACGCTATTAAGAGGGGCGCTTATTGTATCTGAGATGTACAATACAACATATAAAGTTTAGGATCTAGTCATAAGATTGATAGACACATTCATCATATATAAACAAAACCATGAATGAGTCCAGGGAGATCCATTAGATGAGTCTCAATATCCCTAAACGCAAAGAAATCGATCCCAGAGACCAAATTCGCTGCATATCATCTAGGTTGCTGAATTGAAGCATGGAAACTCCTTACTTGGGGAAGCTGCTACAAACCAGTTATGAACGTTGGACCAGAACAAACACAATCTTTGGGGCTAGCTCGTGCACTTTTGGCATGACGCCATTAGGAGGGGCGCTTCAGATGCAAACACGCTTCATGTCTTTTACTCCCCCCTCCCCCTACGAATGTCATGAATTGCTATTTTGTTAATTAGATGATAGCTAGCTGCTATATTCTCACAGAAGAGACAAGCTATGGTACTGGAATGTATATCATATTTTTATTTTACATGTACCTGAACAAAAATTACAATGTTATGAATCAAATTACAACATTGAGAACAAATTTACCAAATTTATTTACACTATTTACATGAAGTTAAACAAAATTACAACTATGAGTACAATTTGTTAAAAAAGTTGTATAATGGTTATACATTTTGTAATTACAATTATTAGAACAAGATTACAAACAATACAACTCAGTATTACCACTTTGATTACAAATATGTTGTTACATTTGTAAATGTAGGTATCACATACGAGTATGTACCATAGAATTTTCCCTCACAAAATGGACTCATAACAAGATTCCCATAAGGAATTGCGCAGCTAATATAGGGACTTTAGTCTAATATATATAGAGGCCTAGAAACTCATCTCGTGCTCATCCCATAAACAGTCTAAGAATTAGAGCTGGGCATGGGACGGGATGAGACGGGATAGAGCTAATTCTACGGCCCGTCCCAGACATTGAAATCGGGACGGGACGGGCTAACCGGGATAGGGCCCAATCCTGGATAAAAAAAAGTTGAAAATAAACTTGTAAGCAAAAAAAATAGTTCCATAGTTTTTTAGTGCTCTTTACTCTATTATGTATTAACAAGTACTTGTAATTTATTTTCAAGTATAACACAGTGTAATAAGCGAGTTTATACTACTTACTTTCTCTAAACTTGTCATCACTACTAGGGTGCAATAAGAGAGTTTACAACAATTAACAAATTAAAGTATTAAACATCACTGTTATTGAATTGGTGACAACCTAGTAACTTAAAGAAACAAAGAGCTAAGATCAAAACACTTCAATGAAATGTTCAAATCACATCTTAATCAATAAAAATTCAATCATTAAAATAGTCGGGACGGGCCTAAACATGATTTGAATTATCCGTCCCGTGTCCCGTCCCGTTAATATATAAACGAGACGGGACGGGCCTAACGTTTTGAGATTTAAATCTCGTCCCGTTCCGGTAAATTCGGGACGAGTTTGGGATTACGGTTTTTTATACCCACCCCTACTAAGAATCGATTCATGTTTATCAGAATTCACTTAATGTTTATCTCTTAGTCTTTAGATTAACAAAGTTAACAGATAAGTTTTCAACTTCAATTGAGAGACATATCTCAATAGGTAACAGCAAGAGTTTAATAGCTGCATTTCTACTGATTAATCTGAGAATAAAATCCATCTATATATCATTTAAGGCTTTCAGACATGTAAAGTCCAATTTGTTTCCAACAGCGCTGGAAAGGCTTGTCGGATATGTGCACTGTTACAACTCCTTCCTCTACAATTGGCAGCGGCAGATCATCGATGCAAAAAAGGGTGGGGGGGGGGGGGGTGTTGAGATTACTGAAGCATAAGAGGGTTTTGGAGAAGGTGGTTGGTTTTGCGTTTGTGATTGTTCAATGGCAGCGACATCGTGGGCGACACAGGGATGGGAGGAGAAGGCGCAGGGGAGATCGAGGTCGGACATCATCCCGCGCACGCGTGAGGCGCGTTTTAAGGCATGGGTCGCTCGTGTCCTTTCTACCTTCTGCATTTGTATTGCCTATCGATAATATGCCAGGGAAAGAGATCTCAAAGCTATCAGATTGAGGGATTACAAACAAGAGGCTATGGTGTGCCTCAATATTGGCACTAACAATTTCTTAGCACCGAATGATCAGTTATATGGCACTAAGCCTCGCTGGGTTCCAAACCCAGAACAAAATAGGAAAGAAAAAAGAAAACAGAACAGAAAAGAAAAAAGAAGTGCAAGGTCCAAGGAATACAAATACAACTATACAAGATAGAAGATAGAAATATTAAAAAGGTGAAAGGATCAGTACAAGAAACCACTTTATTTATGCGCTTGCATTTTCTCCGTGCCAAAACATGAGTCAAAACGCTAGTCATAAAGATACGTTTAACATAATCACTCCCGCAGTTCTTGCATCAATGGAGAAATGGAAAATAAGCATTTTGTATTACACAATTACAGCAGAACAGAGCAAACCAACACTCGCACAATTGGTAGCTCATCAAATTTACTCGCACATTTCAGGCCATGGATTTCCCAAAATCAAATCCAAACAGCCTGCTACAACTCAGTATTGACTTAACCTTCATTACTATCCTGCTCCCTAGTATCTATACATTACATTAAGAAAACAACACAACTGTACAGGGGCTCTATCGACAGGGCAGAACAGTAAAAAGCTGAATGCATAGCATCATCTCCCAGCACTGACCGTGTTCCTCTCCTTGGAGATTTGACCAGACTTCAATGTTGCCGAAGGCAAAGGAAGAGACTCTGAGCTTGAACGAGATGGTGCTGTCACAATCATTTCCTCCGCTGCTTTTGCAGACACATGTTCAACGTGTTTAGGGGTGTAGGTGAATTCAAGATCTTTATTAGCGGAGAGCGCAAGGAGCTCTTTCTCCTCCAGCCCTTTAGTTGGCCCAAGGCTGCAACGTTCTGGCTTGTGCTTGGCTAATGCATCTTTAAATTTTTTTATCTGCGACAGCACAATCAAGTTAAAAAGACGACCAAAGAGAAAGCTTGAATCAAAGATCAAAAGCAACATATATACTACATACTTGCATAGGTAGTTCAGATATTGGCCAAAGGTGAACATGATTTGTAAAAATATTTCAGAATATAAAACACACAAATTCAGAATTAATTGAAGGATTACAACTGTTGGCGGATCTAGAACGCAAAAATAAAGCACACCTATTTGGAGTATTTAACAATTTACACACATGTCCAAAGAAACACTAGTAGGTTTAGTAAAAGGTGAGGATGACGGGACATTCGTGCAAGTAGGAGTTCTTTCAAGAATGGATTTACATTAATACAAAAAGAAAAAAAAAAAAAAGCAAATAATTTAGCTTTGCATTAGGGGATAGAGAATACAGACCGTGGCATTTGTACAGCTAAAGCTGCATACACGACCCTGAGCTCCTCTGTAGAAGCGGAAGAAGGGAAGGACATGAACATTGAGGCTATAACACATGGATTTGTGTTCCTCATAGTTCACCTGAAGAAATTGAACATCTGGGTTCATCTCTGCAAATTGACATATCTGCCAAAAATAAAGAGCCTGAGCAACAATTAAGAAGAACAAAACAAGTTGTATTCATTTACAGGATGAGAGGAAGACCTTGGGATGAAGGGCTTTGCAGCCACCACAACCAGGGGAGAAGAAATCGAGGACGACAAGCTTATCTCCTGCGTTTAACAGGGAATCCACAAGGTCTTGTGCTGATGTCACCTCTTTCATGTTGGGTTGGTTCCCCTTCACCCACCATTTACGAGCTTTACCGACTCGAAAACCCGGCTGCTGATTCCCCACAACCACAACAAATCAGAGATTTGAGCATCTATCTAATAGATATGATTCAATCGATCGATCGTTGATAGAATACGAACCTGAAGCTGGGAATTAATGGGTCGGAATTGCAGATTGCTTCTAGTTGGAAAGGGTCGTCGAAGCCTAATCGATTTGCCATGAAAGTCGGTCTTGGGTGAGAATGATAACGAAGACCCTGAAGTCTTGGGAAATACAGACATGTTTTGATGATGGCATGACGACGGGAACAGATTGGCTTTGCTCACAACCACCTCCGCCATAGATCTCCACCGAGAGAGCGCGCGTTGAATGAAGCAAAGGGAAAGATGGGGGTGGTGGTGGAAAAGAAAGGAATGGAGAAGGAGAGGGGGTTCGTTTCTAGAATGTTGTCTGGAACGTTCTCAACCGTCTGTTTGATCGACGGCTGGAAAGAAAGCAAAAAGCTATTTTAAAGGGGATAAGATTTAATTGGATATGAGAATGGTGGGTTGATCGACTCATGTCGATCTTTCTCTCCAACACGTGGCAGCAACTTTACTATGCTTTCTCGCATGCTCATGTGGGTCCTTCCGAGCCACCTGTCCTTCAAATCCATTACCCTTGTCTAAAAAAAACAGTTTCACCGTCGTGTCCAAATATTAAAATATCCGTATGTATTGTTACTTTGAAAAATGACAGATATATTAGAGATATATCGGGAATATCCGGAAAAAAATGTCAGTATTTTAGAAATATTTTTTTTTAAATATTTAATTTATTAGATTTACATATAAATATTACAAACATCAACTTCATCTACATCTAAAATGAAAATCTAGGTGGTTGAAAAGACTCATCCTGGTCCACAAAAGTATATAAGAGATTCAATTTTTTTTACAGATATTTATTTAATATATCGTAAATTTCCTAATTATCGAAGATATGTGATGGTATCTGAAAAATATCGGGGATACGGTGGAAGATAATATATTTACCCCTCTAGATATATCGGTCCTTAAAAAAAATAAAATATCAGAGGATATATTGCAGAGATTTTAATTCACGCCTCAGCGACACACTCTCCGTGCCTTAACGGGACCTACTAGCCTCAGGAAGACTCGCCATGCTTCAGTATTGTATTCCTTAAGCTTCAACGGTTTCTTCTATACGCTTCAATAACATTTCCTCTACGCTTCAACACCACTCTTCTTGTCCTAAACGACACAATTAATCTTCATGCCTTAAACGACATGTTCTTTGTGTGCTAAACGGCCCATGACATGCCTTAAACGATACAACAACCAAGCCTCAACGATACTCTCGTCATGCCTCGAAGACACACCTTTGCCTCAACGGCATACCGCACCCTATCAAACTTAGTGTAACCGGTAACCCAACTACAAAGCTAAAAGAAAAGAAGAACTACCATTGATTTAATCCCATACGTAGGCACTCTAGCAACCATCTAGAGGCAACCACATAATGTATGTGTTCCCCTCGAAGAACATAATATGCACCTATCACACCTTGACCTTAGGGTATGACTAATGTGATGGATTAAATCGAAAGAAAGATGGGTGGATATTTTTTTTTCCTTTTAAATAAACTTTTGGAATGAAGAACTTTTATAAAGAACCGGGAAATAGTCACTAAAACTTAGAAAGGATAACCATTTTGTTAAAACCAACTGATTGAAAAATCTGAGAATGAAGAATCATTCTATTACTTATATTGGGCAGGAACTTGGGAAATAAACATCTTATGAAATACCAAATACACATTTCTTCCAAGGATTTGTAAACCTGAGTTATAAACAAAAGATAATAACAAAATTTTAAAGACAACTACATTTCAGGTTCAATTTCTTTCAAGGGTAGATAGGGTGCTGCTAAATGTACCCAACAAAATACTAAGTAGAACCAACAAACATTATACACCCAGCAAAATTATAAAATTTCTAAGTAGACCTAACAACTTTCCAATAATACAATTTCTTTGTTAAACCCATCAAAACTCACGAATAAATTCACACCTAGCAAAACTCTTCTCAGCCAAATGAAACCCCCAACACCAGAAACAATTCCTCTCGCCTCATGCTTTGCCACTGAACCCAAAATTCTACCGCCGCTAACCGACCCTTATCTCACCCTAAAAAACCCGTTGTGCCATGCGCCTTCTAGAGTCCGAGTGAGGAACGGAAAAGAATAAGCTCCGGAAGGATCGCATTGATTTCGTTGAGTTAATACTCAGTCTCAAACTTAGAAATTTCTCCCTCTCAACCATTGTGATCATTGAATACGAGGCATTTTTTCGGTGGTTGTTGCCTGAACGGTGTACAGATGAAATACATAACGAATACATACAGATGGAGATGGTGGGTTAATCTATTTTCAATCATATTCAAAATGAACATACCTTATTAGAAGCATATGAAACCATAGTTGCACTCCCAACTTCATCAATATCCAGGTATTAAACCCTTGAAGCACAACAATATAGTGAAATGTGAAACTGATAAACGCATTTTATGCTATGTTCTTCATGTATTTCTGACCCTTTTTAGCTTCGTTATTTCCTTAATAATGTCATTTCTAGCTTGTTTCTGTATTGTAGGTTGGAAGAGACAGTTTTACACAAAAGAAGGCTAAAACGCATGAATTGAGAAAAATCTTAGTTGAAGGAGAATTCCTGGTGCAGCAAAGAGTCTCATTAAGTCGCAAAATCGAAAAATAAGTCGTTTAGGAAACTTTCCTGTTTTGAAAAATTTTAAGAAACTTTATATTTTGATTTAGGAAACTTACTACCTATGAATCTCTCCTATTCTGACTTTCCTAAATTGTTTAAGAAACTTTCTTTCCTTATGAGACAAGGAAACCACGTGAAGACAGAAAACCTAATCTAACTTGGAAAAGGAATTCTTTGGCGTGTATAAAAGGAGAAGGACGAAAAATCCTTAGGGATTCTGCCGTGATGAAGGAGGGATTCTGCCGTGATGAAGGGATATTTATGTTCAACATAAATCAGAAATTAAGGGAGATTTTTTTCCTTTAATTTCATCATTTAAATTCTGATAATCCCTACCTTATTTAGCTGATTTTACTTCTCTTACAAGAACCCTAATTGCGCACCAAGAAAGAAAGGAAATACAAGATTTTCGTCAAGGACTTGATTGGTGGCAGAAGAAGGAAGGTTTTTCATTGCTGTGATTTCCTTTGGAGATCAATAAAACGTACCTGGTCCTTATTCAAGCTTCATTCAAGATATTATTGCGCAAGAGAATTCTATGGAAGGTTCTGTGCAATATTCAAGGCCGTTGGATGAGGAAACAATCAAGGGCTAGGAGAAGACCTAGGGTTCGGGCAGACCACTATATAAAGGGAGCAAGGAGCAACGTTTTCATCATCTCTTCTTTACACAAAAATCAGTAAACAATGTTCGCTTTCTCTCATCCCTTGCCGTGCGTCCCCAAGCCAAGAAGCAAGAAGCCGGTGCTCCTTAGGACGTTCCAAGAAGCTCTGAAGTCATCTAGGCGTCTGCTTCCACTCCACCGTCTCAAAAGACCTTCGCAGAACCAATAAAAGTGTAAACAATGTTTAGTACTTTCTGCTTTCTTCGTTTTTGTTTTGGTTTTTGGATTGAGTTTATAAATTTAATCTTTAAAATTAGAGGGATGCTTTGGATCTGAAATTGAGAATTTTCAAAATAATCTAAGCATGCTTTCGACTTGTCTATGATAATATATGATCTGTTTTGTTGCCTTGTTGATTCATTAAATGCATAGTTTTGTTTGAACTAAAACTCTAATATGCAGGTTAGTGTTGCTAAGTCTCCAAACTAATTCACGTAATAGTTTTAGGTGGACATCCAAGTAATAAAGGTTATGTAATAATAGCCGAGACTATGTGTTATATGTTTACAGAAAGATGTTTACAGGTTAAGCAGCTTTCTGTAAACTTGGGCATGTTCAAATTTAGAATTCTATAGCTTTTAATGATTCATGTTTAGTGTAGACGGGTACTCTGAGTCGACACTGAGTATCGATCGCAGCTTTTGCATAAAATATCCTAGGTTCTAGACTTCTCTGTGCTTAGGAGAAAAAGTAAGTAGAATTAAAAGAATTCATGTTAGAATTCAACTCGCAAAACCTCCCCTTATGTTGTGTATCATGTGTGTATCTGTAAATAAATACTTGTGAATAATTTTATTAATAGCTATTGACTTTCTACATGACCATTGTTACAGGAGCACCCTTAGTCCTCGGATTAATCGAATCTTATTTGTCTTATACTACGATTATCAAATTGTTGGAACCAACAATGTGTTTTCGTTAAACTGCTGGGTGCATTTTGAAATTACTAGCTAAAAGAATTTTAAATTTTTTGTTTCTTTTGTTATTATCTTAAATAATAATGACTAAAAATGTCATTTCAGATGAGGATAAAATTGTCTTTTCAATAAAGTTAATTTTGCTAGGTGTATTTAGTATTTTGCTGGGTATATTTAGCAGCACCCAAGACCCTTCTTTCAAAGATACTTCCATTACAGTGCCTCTGTTGATTTGAAGTTGTGTAGTGTGTACTAATGTTAAGTTGGTTTGTGGCTTGTAAGACACTGAAGGCATAAATTGCAGATGTCTAGGACTCTAGGATTCTAGGAATGTAGGTTGCTTTGTGCCTTATTGCCTTTGTTTCTGTCAAACAACGACAAGCGTGGCCCATAGATCAACCGTGTACCGATATTGTCCCAGCTTAACCACCTTTAAGGTGTTAGGTTTTAATCACAAAATGTCTCGGTACAATTAGGAATGACTCACCCACTTATGATTTATATTTTCTTGGTCACTTTTCCAATATGAGATCTCTCCTCTCCAACAGTTTCTTGTGAGACACTTAGACTGAGTTTGTGGATTTGCATTTTGTAATTTTGTTACTTGGGTTGGAATTTAAGTCTGAAACACAGCAAAATGTTTGATTTTTGCATTTTTTGAACTTTGAATAATTGTGTTGCTTATTTTTGAATCAGTATAGGTTTCTACAATGTTTGAATGATTTAGAAACACAACTGTTGTAGATTTTTCTGGGTCTAGGCATGTTTTTTTATTTAAAAAAGTGGCAGATTCATAAGCCCAATAAGATTTGGTTGGAGGCCCAACCATACCGCTACCAACCGAAAGTTCGGTATACCAAATTGTCGGGATAGGCCGGTACTGGTATCGGAATTTTCATACCTCCGACAGTCGGCTCGATAGGCGTGACTTTAAGATAGTAGCACAGTCGGTTTAGTCAAAAATTTCCGGTAACCATACCGGTTCCATCCCTAAGAATATAAGTGTGATTTTAAGATAGTAGCACAAGTTCTAGTCTTGTTCAAATGAAGGTTTTTAGAAGACAGTAAAGAAAAATTGCATTGTGAAATACAGTCAGTATGGTATCTAGAAAACACAAAACTTGAATTAATAGCTTTATGTTCAGCTTTAAACTTTAAGAACCTATTGATTTGAAAACTATGATTTTGTCTAAACTTCTGCAGATTTCTATACATATATACATACTAGGAGATTTATATATATACTTGATTTTTTTAAAACATTTATCAAAATCACAGTCATTCAATTTCGGCAACATTCAATCATAAACTAAAAAATCAAATTTATAAAAGCCTTACTGAAAATTCAATCAACAACATTTCAATCATACATGCAGAAGTATATTACAGTCATCACAATAGTGTTCAATCAATCATCACAAACCATTACTGAACATTAGAATGTACCAAACACATGTTGAGTAAAAATATGACTACTTCTCAGAATTGAAATGCAAGTTTAAAATCGAAATTCAAACCTTAGCTGATTTAAAGTATATGCATTATTGCATACGTCTTTCTTAGCATGGAGATAACCCATATCCATTTGAGTTTCTTTATACATCTTTTACTGTATTTCATGTAGGCTCACTTAAGTAAAGGGTGTGTTCTGGAATGTACGCAGTACCTTGAGTACTGCGGCTGTCTTGAGCACGTGGCAAGCAGTGGTTGGAGAAGCTTCTGACCCGTGATGTGCATGACTCTCGGTAATTCTTCCTCCGCGATCGACGAAATGGAGGTGGGTAAGTTTCATTAATGAGAACAGTGAAGAGGTGTGTTGAAGAAGCTTTGCATCGGGTAATACCCGATCGGGTATATTTGCGAGGCGGGAGAATTACATGAAACTGGATTACAGATCTGAAGATATGAAGATCGGGGATACAGAAGGTAGAATACAGATCTGTAATCGAGAGTTACATGAGAGGTAGACCGAAATCTGGAAATTCGATTCGGCGGTCTTCTGCTAGGATGACGACGGAGATTTTTAGGAATCGTCGTACCTCAAGAACTGCAGTAGTGATTAGTGACAGAGCAATTAGCTCCATCTTAATTTTGGCCTTTTGAATTGAGCATATGTATGTTTCTTATTACAGGAAGGTCGTCGTGTACATGAAATTGAAAGAGACTTGACCGAGCCAGATGGAATTGTTGGTGAGCTGTTGCAGCCCGGGGGTTATCTCAAGTTGATTGAGTTGGGTCTCGGGGGTGAGCTATCTCTCCTATCCTATTAAGAACTCATTTGTTTGTGTATTGAATGTATAGTACTAAGTTGGCTGACATTCCGTTTTAATCAATATCTGTCTGTGGCTGCAGATTGTGCAAATGAGTCAATTGATGCGCAGAAGGTGTTTGGTTATGCTCTTTACAAAGATGGCAAGGATACAACACTGACTTATCCCTTGGAACAATATAGGTCAGATATAGACAAAACTGTATGATTTG
>NC_020491.1:20329985-20331991 GCF_000184155.1 Fragaria vesca subsp. vesca
TATACAATGATTGATCCAAAGAATGCGTGAAAAAGCAATGACTCTATCAAAGTAATCATCATTTCCCTTTAACTATATTACAAAAATTTTAGTTTATGGATTCTTGTGTGACTACTCTGGTAAAATTAGTTTCAAGTTTCAATCGCTTACTCATGTCCCATGGTATTTTCATTGCAGTGTCAAATTGGAACAAGGATCAGTGACAACACTAATTGAAGAAAAAGGCATTGTCAAAGGGGTGATTTACAAGAACAAGGCTGGAGAGGAGATGAGAACATATGCTCCACTGACAATCGTGTGTGATGGCTGCTTTGAGGAATTGGATAACGAGGTAAATCTTTGTGCTCTTTTCTTTCTGTGGTTCATTTGATTTTCATGGTTAATTTGATTGAACCTGTGTGGGTTTTGGGTTAGGTTCGATTCTAAAGTTTTGATCTTTTGGAGTCTTCGGCTTTCGTTGTTTCTATGGTTCATTTTGTATTCTAATCCAAGAACTTGGTTATGTTGTTGTTGGGGAAGACTGAAGTACTGATCTTTCTTAAATTGGTTAGTTCCAAGATTTGATCTTTGTTAAATTGAGATTTTTCAAGTTTTGATCTTTATATGGTTCTATTAGTTTTATGGGTTATGATTTCTTTTGTTACTTGACGTTGTAGTATGATTCTTCCCGCATCTTAGTGTGCAAATTTTGTTGTCATTTCATAAGATATATGAAGTACGGTGATGTTGTAGAGGTAAGTGCTATCTGCTGAAACTGTATTAATGTTATGGGTGCAGCTGTTTTAGCCCGCATTTGATGCGGATTTAGAAGTCCATTTCGTCTGAAACTTTACATTCTTGTTCTTCTATACGTGAACTCATGATCTGGACAGTTTGGTATTATTTGATAAGGTATGTGATTTCTGGTGATTTTCTGAAGTGAAGCACTCTGTCCTCAAACTGCGTTCTTGTTAAATTATTTTGTTCTCTTACCATATCATAACTCGTAACTCCTTACTTTGTGTAATTTCAGGTACTGAACAAAGCAATGCAATGCTTTGTCTTGGTTTAATGTGATCTAAGAAGCAGCATATTTTGTTTATGACCATAGTTGTAGGTGCGTTCTAGGCGCCATAGTTCTAACTGCGGAACTTAGTTTTTCAGATGGCTAGTTCTATGAGTAGTTATGTTCCTGATTTTTTATTTTGTTGACTTCTCTTATTTGGAGTTGTACTTTTGTCTTCCCATTATTAAAAGAAAACAGTTGCAGCTACCTTGTGGTTGTTTGTTGTGTTATTTTCTTTTGGGAGTTAAAATTATTTCCCTGTTATCTCCCAATCAATTTATTTCTAGGAGGCCTAAGCTTGTTTCCCTGTCATCATACATGTTCAGGTTCAGGTTATTAGGGAGCAAACAAGTGCTTGATTTCAAAAGCAAACTTAGGCATGAAGATCTAGAAGCTAGAACACGAAACTTCTTCAATATGCATTTGATTAAAACAATGTATGCAGCTGGATATTTAACAAGTAAATTAGTCCAAGTTGTGACGATAATATTTGCTGGATATTGAGTTTACAGTTCTGAATATTTACGTGTTAACTGTTCTGTTTATAAGTTCTATATGTTTCCCTACAGTCAGCTTATTGACTTGCCCTTGTTTCCTATTTTGTTTCCAGGAAACTTCAATCCTTAATAGTCTATTTTGATTCCAAATCAATTTGTATAGCAAAGCAGGAATCTTTTGCTTGAACTGATAAATTAACAGTCTTTAACAGTTATTAACAGACCTGTAATGATGTGCAAAAATGATCGTACATCTTTTTGAACATCTAAGGGACTGAGTTTGGTTGTTGTAGTTTAATTTTCGTCAAGGAACTATTAATATGTAAAAGGTTGCCAGCGACCACTTGTAATTGTTCCAAGAGTGATTGTGAACAAGGATTACACTATTCTATAATCCAATCGGTCTGTCTCAAGATGTCGATGCATTACTATAAAACCCGCAGCAATGCTCCAGCTTCTTTTCA
>NC_020491.1:20332091-20346064 GCF_000184155.1 Fragaria vesca subsp. vesca
TTGCACCTCACATAGATATTTGTCAAGTTGTCGAGAAACTTCAAAAGATATGGAAGCACCTCTAAAGTAGTTTACATGTATTGTCTACAAGAATTAGAATCAGAAGTGGATTGTTTTAACTGAAACACAGATATTTTATTCATAAACTGACAAGCTTTAACAAGAGAACATATAAACCACACAACCAAACTGCTTTTGGAAACCTCAAAAACTAGTTCCAAAAAGAAATCTCAAATAGAATGCGAATGAACTAGACTAAGCACTAGCAATTATACAGGCCGACCACTGCCCTCAATCTGCATGAAAGATATCAAATTGCAGCTGAAGATGCCTTTAAAATCCCTCCACATCCTCCTGTTTTCAAGAAGGCTCTTATCCACTACCAGGACAACAACCAATACCGCACTGTACGCATAATTTAGGTCATCCACATTAGTTTCCACAACTTTTATTAAAAGCTTGGGGTACTAAATTTTTGAGAGCATTTAAACATTTAAGGAAGGATTTGCTGGAATCTTCCAGTTTTCAAATGTCTTCTAAATGTTTTATTTAAGAAGGAAGTTCTTCGTATTGGGTCATAAAGTTACTTTTTGTAAGTCATGTTCCCTCGATCATTGATAAATGCACCATTTGTACAACTAATAATATAGAGAGAGAATAAAGTTTCCGCCACAAGACAAAAGATTTTAATGACATTAAGTAATTTTGACCATGCCTACACTTTAGAAGTGGAACCAATTTAAACTCCAAGAGATCTTAATCATTTAGTTGTACCTTTTTACAAAACAATCAAAAAAAAAAAACAATTCATGAACAGAATAAGAAAATATAAATATCAAGATCAACTGGTTAGTATTTTTACTCAAGCTACCTAAATTTTCTTCCAAGTAGACATAAGAGGGCAAATAATTAAATGAGTTCTGTTGAAATATTTTGATAATATGAGGTTTGTATTTTTTGCAAGAATTTGTAATCTATTAAAGCTGACCAACTATTATGTAGGTGTTTATGCATTCATCTGTATGTTGGGTAGTATATTAAAGTTGATGCTGTTTTAGGGAAAAAAAAATATACCTTCACCTCACATTCCCAGATAATATATGAGATGCAGAGATTTCAAAATTAATGTCACACAAATAGAAATTTTACATAACTTTAGAAAAGAAACAAACCTGAGTAAAAAGAAAAACCCAGAAAAATGGAGAATAGCAAACAAATGAATAGCAGTGGAGAACTGAGATCAATAAACCTTTGCATGAAATCTGCAAATAATAAACAGAAAACGATAAGATTCTGCAACTAATCGCTATATTTATACAACATTGTAATTTACCCTCTCACTCACTACCATCATAACAGAACACAACACAAATATAAACTTTCAAAGTCTCTAATTGAATGGTTTAGTGACAAAGTACGTAATAATGAACAATCACCTTATAGCCCTGATGCTTCATTAAAGGTGGTGAAGAATCAAAGCAATAAGGTAATTGTCCACCAATACATTACTTGTCACAAAAAACTTTCTTATTTAAAAGAGTTTAAAATTAGAATAGAATATTTAGAAGTTTTGAAAATCTTAATCCAGTAAAGGTGAATTGCTTCGAATAGCATTTGGGTACTCAGCTTTAGTGGATCTCCTGCAAAAGATTCACCAAAAATCGTAACCTTCTACCTTTTTCAAGAACAACTTCAAATCCTCCCTACATAAACAAAGAACATAAGAGTCGATGACTGGAAGAAAAAAAAATTCATCAATACCCATTTCTTATTCATTAAGAAGAAACTCGACTTAAAAAAAAAAAAAAAACTAACAATCAATTATCAGTTTCGGTGTCAACTAAATTGATACCAATAGAATTTACGCACTAAACATTATTGGATCTCACTGCAGAATATTCACCAAAAAATTGATAACAACTTCCCATCCTTTCTACTTAAAAAGAGTTAAACAATTCAAAAAACAAAAGAAAAAAAACATCGATCACCAACAACTAGAAAGACTGAACTTTCTTCATCTTTAATAATTACACCAGTTTTCACATATACACCAATCAAATCATTCTACTTTTTATTATAAAAAATATTTCCAGTGTCGATAACATAATATCATTTGATGTCAATTACATTATCATGCATAGCGTACTCCTTTGTACAATTGTCCGATCCAAATCCACAGTAGAGCACTATTGTTTTCCTTTATTTGGAAATGGCTTTTTTTTCTGGCACAATTTTCACTACATAAAGGAATAAGAAACCAATTCCTAGAAGATGATAACGACCAGCAGCACTGAAATAAATAAAAGAGCAGATAAAAGATAAAAGATAACGAATCAATATAGCCAGAAAATAAAAATCCGACAAAAACTGGTTTACAAAGTACTAAGATCAGATCAGTCAACAGTAAAGAAGAAGATTCATGACAACACAAAATCCAAAGGCAATCAAAATTCACTTTTTATTAAAAAAGAAATACAAACCCAAGTATCATATATTTCCTCTCACTTTCCAGCCACCAAACAAAGCAAGAGTGAAAGCACAACCCAAGAAAGTCCAACTGAAGAAAGCAGAAATCCCTCTCAACTCATATGAACAAGGAACCCTATTCATCATGTATAAGCAACTATAATGGTCAATAGATGGATTTGATTGTTGTCTCACAACAAGTTGAAATCTAAACTGTATTATATCATTAAAGAAATGGTTCAGCTAGCTAGTAGTAATGAAAGGCTAACAATATAAAATGAACATATAAATATTTTAAAACACCCAGAAAACAACATGCAAGAGATTCGGTGGAGTTGAGAGAGAGAGAGAGAGAGAGAGAGAGAGAGAGAGAGAGAGAGAGAGCAAGAAAAGATATAGGAAGTGATGAAATGCAAGCCCAACACTGTCAAATACTGTTAGGAACTGTTCCATATGAACAGTCCTACAACAAATAGATATACAGTAAAAGGTAAACTAAAAATGTGCCCACGCTTGCTGTGGGTTTTGGATCTTTAGACCAATAATGCTACATGAGTTCTTTAGCAGTTTCGTCATTTGGGTCCACCATTGTAAACTCTTGGTTTCTGGATGCAGTGATAGTGGAATTCTGGGTAGTTAGATAAGAAAACAAACTATGAATCGGCAAAAGAAATACAATCTGTAAGGTAATCAGATGAAATATAATAATGAAGAATATCATTCTTATATATGTTAAAGATACAATATTGAATTCTCAATTACAATCTTATATTCAGTTCACATATAAGACACTAATGTTATATTCAGTTCATATCCATATGATGAAACTTGATATTCCTCGAGTAATTTCTGACCGACTTGATTGCTCAAAAAATAGTTTCTCAAAATGAAAAGTTCATTAGTAGCTTGCTAAACACACATGATAAAACAGAGTTCGCAATCAATTTCATGATATCACAATTAGGGAATCCAGGGTACTAATATTAAACATAAACATAGATATACACATATTGGTGATCAAAATTAGGGAATGCAAGGTACTAATATTAAAGCTTCCGGATTTATTAACCAGATGTAGAAGCATCTATAGTAGCACATCATGAAGTTGTAAGCTAAAAAGGAAGTTACCTTACTAGACTTTTACTTGGCATTGGTTTGCAAAGCCGGTTGCTGCATGAGGCGATGTTCATTTTCTTTGCTAATGAAACATGCCCAGGAGTTGAACATGAAGGAAAAGATATCCTAGATAAGTTGTTGGATATTAGTGATGATGCAGCCTCCATAATCTGTAAGTGCAACAAATCAGTGTATATAATAAATAAACAAATGAAAATGCACAGTAGAAAAGGAGAGGTCAATCACCTAAATGAAAATTCAATATCAAGAGATTTCATTTTGGATATATATATTTTGCGCTCGTTTAAGGCTTTAAACAGCTGCTTGCTTATTGAGTGGACTTTCTTTTTGTTTATTCCTGAAACAGACATGCTAAAAAAAAAGCGACAGATTGAGTTTATCGGTTGCAAGAGGTCAAAACTATACTTGAAAATTACTTCAAGAAGTCAATGAGAAATAACCAAGTGAAAGATAGGAAAAATAGATGTCATTTTAGCTTTTCTATTATTCCATTTTCCCATATGCAGTTTACTCAAGCATTCATCATTTCATATTTCATAGTAGATTCTAATTTGAGATCAGCAGTTTAGAGTGTTGGTTGTGTTACCTGTAAAGAGCTTGCTGCATATCATGACCCGGGCTGATTAGGCAACTGACTGGCTTTTTCTCATTTGCTTGAAGCATGTGGAGCAAGCTGGGTAGAATATCTTTCTTCTAGCACATTGTAGCTCTACAAAATATCTGTTGGTTCTGTAATGTAGAGCATGAAATTGACGTTGTGAGTAAATGCTCAATGAGTGGTAAGTAAAACAAAAATGTAGCTTTTCTATCTCACATACGGCTGGATCTTTAATTTGGAGATCATATTTGTCTACAGCCTCCAACACCACTTGAAAATCAAATGCCAATTTTGCCAATTCAAAATCAGAAACAAAATTCAATTACAACAGAACATTAAGATAAAGAGAAATACACAGAATATAAATTCAATTGTATCTGGATTCCCCAAATACACAGAACAGTAGGAATAATAGAAAATAAAACGGTCATTCAGAATTGAACATAGTATTGAAACAAAGCAATTCAAGAGTAGACATTGTCACATGAGTAGTATCCATGATCTATAGGTTGCTCATCTATTAATCAAATGCTCATTCTCATTCTTCAGCAATATTCAACACAGAAAGAAAAACCCAGCAACGTAATAGAAACCAATTGATTGATAAAACAAAAAACACAGTGATTGCTCACTTTCATAATACATGCAAAGTAATTCAAAAGTACTGAAGTAACGTCTAATGCAATTAAAAGTACCTTTTTGGAGTTGATATACAAAGAATACTGTCAGCTTGACTGCAAAACTTGATCAGAAGGATTAAAATGTTTCACCCTGCAAAAAGGAAGCATATTGATAGTGTCTAAAACAGAATTTGAAAGCAGATGAAAATTAAAGCGTGCCTGAAACTCTTCAAACTGACAATATTTAAATTTGAACACAAAATCATTCAGCATATATCAAATAACTAAAACTGAAAATGTGAACGGAAACAAATATATGGAACCTAACATGGGGTTTTTCTTTCTGTATTAAGAATAATAGCAGACAAAGGACTTGTAGCAAAGAAACAAATGAGGTCACTAACCATAATTGACATCTGCAAAGTGTACTGGAGTGTATATGGATCATTTATTTACTTCATCCCTCTCTGCAACTGTAGCTTTCAAAAGAAATAAACCCAGATGTTTTGTTTGAGCTTTTTTTAGGCTCTGTTTGTAACCAACTGTAGCTTTCAAAAGAAATAAACCCAGATGTTTTGTTTGAGCCTTTTTTAGGCTCTGTTTGTAACCAAAAAACAATAAGAAGAAGAAATAAACCCAGATTAATCTCAAAGCTCCAACATTCAAAACTAAATTCAGACACAACTCAACTCAAAATTGTAAATTGCGCAATTGAAAGAGGATGGAGGAACAATACCCATTCTTTTTTCTTCGGATCAATGTCGGAACCTGTACCCATTCTTGTTTCTTCCTTATGGTCTTCAATTTTCATCTTTCAATTGTGGCTGACGTTGAGATTCTTTGGCCTTTAGTTGTGGAGAACAGTAACCAGACCATGACGTCTATATTTGATGCTTCACTAAAACAAAGTAAAAAGCATCTTATACTATTAGCTTCTTATGTATTGCAAATGCAATCACCTAAAAATAGAGTTTTCAGCCAGTGGAAACAACAGAGAACTTGCATTTACCCTCTTTCAATGATCAGTTGGAAACATTCATTCTTACCAACATAAAACACTAAACCATGCTCTAAGACTATAAAGTTTTCAAGCCATCAAGAAATTTGCATTAAGATTTAAAATTACAGTATTGGCAAGAGAACCAAACTTTAAGACTATACCAAACAGAAAGATACAAACAAACCACCAAGAAAGGTGTTCAGTTGTGATTTGAAGTAGTTAAAGGTTTTAAATTCATATACAATGTGAAATTCAAAATTGAATCAGTATATAAATTTATAGAAGCCCATGAAAAACGAAGAAGAGCATAAACTAAAATCAAAGGGAGGAAAAAGAATAAGTTGGTAGCAGAATCAAATTACCCCTGTGGCAACAAAAAACCTCTGAGCCTTAGACTTTTGTTTTATTTCGAATCCTTGGATTCCCTCAACAACGCCACCACTCCTCAATTAATTCTCGCATTCCCAGATTTCAACCTGAATTTTAAAAAGGGGAATTAATCGCTACACAATATTATAAGACCCATGTCAAGAATTAATCAAAAGTTCGCAATGAAAAAAAAGAAATCTGCTGTTCAAGAAGAATTGGGGAAAAAAGAATCCATATGAAAAAAATAGCAGTATATGAGAACCCAGAATGAAAGATCACCATATGAAAATCTAGTAGGAAAAAAAATCACTTGAAATACCCCATAGTATCCAATCTGAACAAGTGATTACTTAAAATCCCCACAGCCCCAACCTATGTACGAAATATAAACTTCATCAAAAAACATCTTCGATTTCAAGTAGAAGCAGTTTTTGCCTTGCCACAAAATGCAGTGAACTCAAATTCAAGAGGCAATAGAACCAAAGAAACATGAAATCAGTTTTGGGCTACAGAGTCTTTCTTCCTTCAATTACAGGCGAAAGAGTGTTTCCTGAACCGGCACATAAGACAGTATATTGCACAGGCTCAAAATTGTTTTATCCCAGCAGCATTGATACCTTGATAATAAAATAATAGCAATCCAAATCCATTAAGAAATAACTTGATTATAATGATGCATAATGGCACTAAAGTATTAAGCCTCTCTATATTAGTTAAGTTCCAAAAAGTTTAAGGATCAAGAAATGCTTAGTAACTCTATAGATCTTTTGTTTTGTAAGTAATCAGAGTTCTGTTGGTATTAAATTTCTCATTAAAGGTTTAAGCTGTGTTCAAATTATTGTGTTCCCATGTCAGTAAAGCTAATGTCTTATTCTTTAAAACAGATTTAACTTCTTTCTATCAAACCTGGGAAAAGTGAGGGCAGTTGTTATCCACATATTTGATCAAAACAAGACTTCCCGATTGTCATTCAGCTAAGCTCCAGATCTGCACATTAAACACCAAAAAGAATCAAACAGCACACCAAAAAGAATTTAACAGCACACTAATAGTTTATTTAAACTTTAACAATACTAAAAACAAAGGATATAAAGGCAATCATCTTATGAACCTTAAAACAAAAGAACCAATGCTTTTAAGTACTCTTGCTGAGACCAAACCGCAGCAGCATTGATACCCTGTACAAATGAAAGGAATAAATTGCAAAATTGATACTGCAATACTAAACATGAAGACCATGATCAAGTTGAAAAATTCATGTTGATATGTATCATTTCAGTAGGCATTTACTATTAGTGTATCATACATATCTCATCAAATAAAGTCACTTGCTATTCATATATTTTAGTGCATTTTTCATATTGCATCAAATAGAGTATTCCAGTAAGATCAGTAACCGAAGTAGTTTTACTACCTCAATAAGATCAGCATGCCTTTCCCTATTGACAAATAAAGTCAAGCAGTCAACTACTGTCATTCCTACTGTCCAAAATTGCAGGCACATTTCCCTCTTCTGTAGGTCTATCAACTATAAATGATTGATTGGTAATAAGGGGGGCAGGAACACAGAAAAAGTGGATACTCATACTCAGAAGTTGAAAATTTACAATCTAGATAATTTACCTTTGCAGTTGGAAAAGTTTTTGAAGGATCAGATTTCTTATTCTGTTTTTTTCTCTATGACATTGTCACCTGCAAACAAAAATTTAAGAATATAGTGGACTTCACTTTTAAGAAGCTAAAAATTAAGGCACGAGGATATTCGTTCTCCTTACAATTTGATGTTTCAATGTTATAGTTCAAGTCAGGAATGACCAATCAATAATGTTATATAAAAAAAAGATGATGCTTCTTTTTGTTGCTGGCATTGTGGAAATGGATACAATTTCAAAGTTCCCAGAAATCAGAGATAAACACATTAAAATGAGTAACAAATCAAAACTAAAACACACAAAAATTAGATAGAGAAACTGACCGACTTGCATAAATAAGACAAAAACCACGTTGAGCAAGTCTTCTCCCTGAGTTTGGAACAACATTTTTGCCGTTATCATATACACAATATCCATGCTCCTCACATCAAAAACCCAACATCACAACCCTAAACTCCTGGCACCATAGAACCCCAAATCAGTCATACAAACCCGAAATCTTATTTCAACAAAAAAAATTGCAGAATGAAAAAATAAAAGTGAAATTGAAACTTGAAAACGAATAATGAAGCCCTCCCCTTGACCGATGTAGAATCGTTGAGCTTCTGAATCCCATGACCTGTAAAACAGCAAACTTCAAATCGCTGCATCAACAAAACTCAAAATCAAGTTTCATCTCTCACTCTCTATCAATAAGAAAACGCAGAGGAATTGGGTGTTCTGGAGAACAAACTGATGGAAACCGATATAAACTAAAAATGGCAAGCACAGTAAGAAAGATAGAAGATACATACAGATCAAAACCCAGATCAAATACCATATCTTAAACCCAGATGTTTACCCAGAAATACCTATTTGAAGAGAGGGTATGGATAAAGACAGAAAGAGAAACCAAAATGAAAGAAAGGGTTGGAAGGGGCGATCTTTTATGAGACAGAGAGCAGAAGGATAAGATATGCTTCTGTAGGGGTGAGGGAGAGGTGGCCTGTAGGGGTCGAAATATGGTGGTGGAGGTCCTGGAGGACCCGACGGTGGAGGCCCTGGAGCAAAAGGTCGTGGAGGAGGAGAAGGAGGACCAGGGGGAATGGGGGATGGTGATGGTGATCTAAATCGTTGTTTTTGGCCCTTATACAGATCGTTGTATAATTTGAAATCACTTGTTATATACTACAAAGTCTGATAGTTATAGTTGATCAATTTCAAGGTTGCATGCAACTATATCAACTTTATAGCTGATATCCTTGACCTTTACTTAGGTGCACTTGATGTCTGTTGATTTTTTATCAGAACATGAAATTCTCATTAAGCCACAAACAGGCAAAGAAAAACAGAAGAAACACTGAAAAGAAAAACACGAGCGCTAGAAACAACCAAAGTAGGCTAGCAAAACTAAGCAAAACAACACAAAGAAAACACAGCAGAACTTAATACTGTTTTATTCTTATGCAGATTGTAAAGAATTTTCAATATGGTCTTATTCTAGTCTACACAACCCAATTCCCTATTTGGTTATATGATATAATCATGCCTAACTGACATGGACTTGACAAGAATTATAAAATGCTATCAAAAGGAATAGTTCATAGACAGCTAACCGTATAAAGTCGGTAACCATTCATCTCCTGACGGACAAAATACACAAGACTCCATGGAGAACAGGTAAATTTCCTCATAAGTTTCTCCATGGAGAATTGGACGCATCCGGGAAAAAACAAAAGGGTATATAAGAAAGATAATATTTGTTTAGTGTTTTTACATGTGTAGTACATGATAATGGTACACATGTCACTTTGATGCGGTAGATAACATACGGACATGAAACATATTTCAGCAAAGATGCCTTTATTGACAATGCAGACATTGAAACAACAAAATATGCTAATGAAATCTGTGATTTGATCAAAGTTGTTTTTATTCCTTTTTGTTTTCTTTTTCTTTCCTATTAATTTTGAAAATACTTGACCAATTCAAACGTTCAGGAAACTTAGTTGGTAACTTGATGTCTCTGTTTTATTCTTATGCAGATTGTAAAGAATTTCAATATGGTCATATTCTAGTCTACACAACCCAATTCCCTGCTATTTGGTTATATGATATAATCATGCCCAACTGACATGGACTTGACAATAGTTACAGAATGCTATCAGAAGGAATAGTTCATAGACAGCTAACCATACAAAGTTGAAAACCAATCATCTCCTGACCGACAAAATACACAATATTTTGTGTGGCCGAGTTGATCCACTGGTCAAGCACATTAGATGACTTTTGTAGAGTGGCTTGATCAATAGAGACAAAAGCAGCAAACCCTCCAATCTCAAGTCTCTTTGCATTCTGGATGTTGACCAAAGATAAAAGTACCACCGGATCAATTCAAAGAACAAAGATCAACGAACAACACTCCAATATGAAAACAATAATATAGGAATAGATAAAACACACTTAGAACACAATAATACAGCTTTTTTTCCATCGTCAGCAAGTACATGTTCATTGCAAATGAGATGCTGAAAGGCAGGTTTGCCAAATAATGCAGTAGATAACTCCACAAGAGCGTAGAACCTGCATAATCGAAAGGAAACAATGAGGCCTAGCTTAGACATTGGAAACTTGTGCTCAAGTTAGGATAAAAGCTGACACAAAGGAATCTAATCCTACAATAGGCAGCCGACAGTCATTATATTAATTAAAAAAGAAAGAAAAAAAACCTTCACTGCCTCTCAAGTCTCATAGATGGAACTTGAAATTTATACATTAGAGTTTTGCGGGAATAGAAATAAGTAGTATCATCCTGACTTGATCTCTCAGACCAAAAAACTGTAGGTGAGCAGAAAAATATCCCAACTAAAGAGTATTAGCATATAAATAGTTCCTTAAAAAGAAATTTGTTGAAATTTAAATGTCCCAAACGAATCCTTAAACCCTATATGACACCATGAAAATGAAAGCTACATTTAATTGAATTAGGGACCTGCAGATATAAAGGTAACCTTATACTACAACTGCCTCCCAATAAACAGATTAGAAGAGCAATGTCTCTTTTCTCGTCAATTGCCTTGCTTACCACGGAAACTGTTTCCAAATGTCTACCCTTCACATATGCACCTGCTTCCCAAGAAATAGTATCTCCCGACAGTTCCGTCACCATCAGGGTCAATGGCTTAGCACCAAATATATACAAACATGCACCAAACTAATTAGCGTGTAATTAGAATAATTTCAAACTATTGATGAATCTGCCGTTTTGTTTTCAAACTTTTGATGTAATTAGAATAATTTCAAACTTCACCTGTACGGCTCTTTAACCTCTTGTGATTACACCTCACATAGATATTTGTCAAGTTGTCGAGAAACTTCAAAAGATATGGAAGCACCTCTAAAGTAGTTTACATGTATTGTCTACAAGAATTAGAATCAGAAGTGGATTGTTTTAACTGAAACACAGATATTTTATTCATAAACTGACAAGCTTTAACAAGAGAACATATAAACCACACAACCAAACTGCTTTTGGAAACCTCAAAAACTAGTTCCAAAAAGAAATCTCAAATAGAATGCGAATGAACTAGACTAAGCACTAGCAATCATACAGGCCGACCACTGCCCTCAATCTGCATGAAAGATATCAAATTGCAGCTGAAGATGCCTTTAAAATCCCTCCACATCCTCCTGTTTTCAAGAAGGCTCTTATCCACTACCAGGACAACAACCAATACCGCACTGTACGCATAATTTAGGTCATCCACATTAGTTTCCACAACTTTTATTAAAAGCTTGGGGTACTAAATTTTTGAGAGCATTTAAACATTTAAGAAGGATTTGCTGGAATCTTCTAGTTTTCAAGTGTTTTCTAAATGCTTTATTTAAGAAGGAAGTTATTCGTATTGGGTCATAAAGTTACTTTTTGTAAGTCATGTTCCCTCGATCATTGATAAATGCACCATTTGTACAACTAATAATATAGAGAGAGAATAAAGTTTCCGCCACAAGACAAAAGATTTTAATGACATTAAGTAAATAAGTCATTAAGTAATTTTGACAAACAAAAAGAAGCAAAAGATTTAGATGACATTATATTTGAATTTATGAAATTCTAGGGAATCCACATCTAAGTATTACTGAATTACTGATTAATTCTAAATAAGCACCCTCAGACAGCTTAAATATCCATCAAAACCCCACCCTGACTCTAAAATAACTTCTAGTTAGGTACAAAAAATTTCCGGCACCAGTTATATAGCCTTGTTTCATTGCACTCAAAAACTATTAAGGATGCAGATAAAAGGAAACATACAGACTCGTTAAAAACAAAACATTGCTTCACTCGTAGCAGCCTTTGTGTTAGTAAATGCATATACATTAGGAACTTTTATGTTCTGTACTACTGCTCTGCATTAGAATGTAAGAGATTTTATTTTTTTATTTTTTATTTTTGTCGAAATCCCCTTTTCCCAGATATATGAAGCTACCCTTGATCTAAGGTTCTGCTAAATACAGATTCTCGTAAAAATTAAAGTTTCAAAGATAATAAATGTAACTGAACAACGGGTCATACAGGATTATAACAGGTAATTCCACAACTGAGATTCCAAAAGCACACGATCAATGAATAACACCAACCAAAATTCAAGGCCCGCAATTCAATAACCACCTATAAATCACTAACAGTAAAAATTAATAAAACAAATCAACGAAAGCACAAAAAAGGCTGTGAAATCCACACACTCCAAATTTTAATCCACAAACCCACTTTCCATTTTCAGTAATCATTTTCATATGAAGACAAAATTTAAATCACTAAGGACAAAATTGAAGTTACTAAAAATAGAAAGTGGGTGTGTGGATCACAATTTGGGTTGTGTGGATTTCACTTCCCCACAAAAAATTGAAATCGCTAACAGATAAGGACCAATACCCACAATTTTCGTTTTATGGACTTTGGATAAGCCAACAGTTTGCATCCTTATTTTGCTGATCGATCTCAATGGCCCCAACACCTTCCTCTTCATGTAGAGTGAGATTCATGTCGATCTAAAATTCCAAACCAAGCCTGAATCTAAAACCACATAAAAACCAAAATGTGCAACTAATCAAAAACAAAATTATTGAGGAATCTAGGCTAATTAATGAGAATAACAAAAAGTTAAGCACACCAAAATTAATTACTGATAGCATGAAATTTAGAAAGAAATTAAGTCACAGTTAATGTAGTGCAAGAACATTGGATACATAGTTGAACATTAAGAATTTATGATCCATTAGAAACGCATACGAGTAGCAGATTATGAATCTCTAATGCAAGACTGGTTTTTATTTAAAAGTATGAAAAAGGCTAGCCTAGTGATAGCTTGGTTCCATAGGGTTACATCATCAATACGTCGAAAAACGCCAAATTGAGGACCGCGGCTAGATGGAATAGTGATATGATCTATATTGTGCCGGTGAAGATCAAAAACCTGTTAGAATCAACAGAAAATATTTAACTCATATGCAGTAACAGAAAATATCAAGAGAAAACTACAATCTTTTTCCTTTTGTTATATAGGCCCCCTACATAAGATGGATATAGTTCTACAGATACATGACCAATAACTACTATATGAATAAAGTAAGATTAGTTAGCTTCCCATCACCTTCCTTCTCCTGCCTTTGACGAACCCAAATATAAGAATATTAAACTTCTGCATTACCGAAACCCCAAATCAGTCTCCATCATTCAGTCACAGAACACAGAAAAGAAAAAAGAAAAAAAAAATGAAGCATTCCCGGAAGCAGCACAACTCACCCAATCTTTCAGATGATCAAGAGACTTGAGTGAGGTATCTGAGGCTTAGCAAGGCTTCCGAGCTTGATGAAACCCTACCGAATAGGGTCAACAACAAATCATACCGGAATAAAAAAAAAAGTGATAATTAAGAATAAGGTTTACTTACTTTTTGCCTAAAAATTGGCCCATCCGAGCCTCCCATCTCCCACACTTATGCAAAGTCACTCTATATTTTGAGCTACCTCTAGGGAACCTGTCACTTTGTCGGCGAAATACATCCACACATTCCGCCTTTGTTAAATTGCTCATCTGTTCAGCAACATATTACAAAAGAATATAATCGATCTTCCTCATATCCACAAAA
>NC_020491.1:20346084-20353869 GCF_000184155.1 Fragaria vesca subsp. vesca
GTGTCAAATCAACCTATAGGGTGCCCAAAAAAATAAAAAAACAAAAACCCATCACAAAGACCAACATGGGAATTTTATTGCAATAATAAAACAGGTGGTCTTTTTGTCAATTCAAATTTGAATTCAAAGTGTCATATTTGAATTCATAGAAAAAGAGGTACTAAAACTTCAAAGTGGCATATTTCAATTCATAATTGGTGATATAGATATTACTCCCTCGCCTTATAAAACAGGAAAAACAATGAATGATGATAAGTCAATTGAGTATGGTAACACTTTAAAACACACCATTCAGACCATAAAGCTGAGCTACAAAGAAACAATAACATTGAAGGCAAAGTTAATCAAATCTAAGAGAAACCCATATCATACCAACTTACCAAGTTAAATATATATACATAATAAATATCAATTTCATTATATAAGAAGGTTCATACCTGTGGAGCTGAGAAAATTGAAAAACACATACTTAATAAAACTGGGCCAACGTTGGTAGCATATTGAAAGCGGATAAAAGTAGCCCTTCTAATTCCAAACACTTCAAGAAAACAAAATGAAAATGTCAATTGGAAGAGCAGGATTACAAACATCCACCAAAGTCACCAGCTTTATATTGAAAGAAGTTGATAACTTTTTTTTTTTTTTCAACCAACACATCTACTTTGAGTCATAAATAAACTTTGTAACATATCAATTCAAAAAAAATTGCTACTTAAAGGTTTAATAACATATTATGATATCAATCTGAAATATTAAAGAAGGGACTATGCTATTATATTCCATAGTTCACACAGACCAATTGCTTCTGATGAGATCATGAAACTTACCTGAAGCATTAACAAACCGAATATTACCAAAAACAGCCCACACCCAAAGCCACATCGTAGTTACATATGTAAAAGATATGCACATGAAATGAGAAGCAGGTAAACTGATTTTAACAAATCACAACTGCACATCGATTTATAAACAAAAAATTTGCAAAACATTTTTGAGGACAGCAAGATACCGAAATTGAATAAATTTGCCATCTAAAGGTGCCCTGAAAGTTGTCCAAAAATGCCCAGTGCTCCCAATTTGAAATAGATAAGCAGAAATGTTACTCCAAACATAGTAAAGTCAAGACAGTGCAATAAAATTATATAGTTTTAGATAATAACGAGAAAAGAATAAAATGTTACTCTAAATTTAGTCAACACACTTTTACCAAAAGAAAATTCACAAAAGCAATTGAGAGGATAAATATGATACTTCCAGACAGAAAGAAATACAGAAAGTCAGAGAAATTCCACCTCCTCAGAAGTACAGTACTATGCTAATGAAATCTGTGATGCCTTTATTGACAATGCAGATATTGAAACAACAAAATATGCTAATGAAATCTGTGATTTGATCAAAGTTGTTTCTGTTCCTTTTTGTTTTCTTCTTCTTTCCTATTAATTTTGAAAATACTTGACCAATTCAAACGTTCAGGAAACTTAGTTGGTAATTTGGTATAACATTACACTTATGTGCACTTGATGTCTCTGTTTTATTCTTATGCAGATTGTAAAGAATTTCAATATGGTCATATTCTAGTCTACACAACCCAATTCCCTGCTATTTGGTTATATGATATAATCATGCCCAACTGACATGGACTTAACAATAGTTACAGAATGCTAGCAGAAGGAATAGTTCATAAACAGCTAACCGTACAAAGTCGAAAACCAATCATCTCCTGACGGACAAAATACACATGATTCTGTGTGGCCGAGTTGATCCACTGGTCAGGCACATTAGATGACTTTTGTAGAGTGGCTTGATCAATAGAGACAAAAGCGGAAACCCTCCAATCTCAAGTCTTTTTGCATTCTGGACGTTGACCAAAGATAAAAGTACCACTGGATCAATTCAAAGAACAAAGATCAACGAACAACGCTCCAACATGAAAACAATAATACAAGAATAGATAAAACACACTCAGAACACAATAAACCTCTTCCTTGAAACGTAATGGTTCAGCACACAACAAGAGAGTTAATCAAGTATAAATCGTACTACATCCTGCACAACAGAAATCTGATCAGACATGATACTGAAACTACAATACGAACAATGAGTTACAATAAACACAACAGCAACATACTGATCGATAACATCAATTGGTGGAGGATAATTTTTCAGACTTTTACTCCTTTTTTTTTCCATCGTCAGCACTCATGTGTCCATTGCAAATGAGATTCTGAAAGGCAGGTTTGCCAAATAATGCAGTAGATAACTCCACAAGAGCGTAGAACCTGCATAATCGGAAGGAAACAATGAGGCCTAGCTTAGACATTGGAAACTTGTGCTCAAGTTAGGATAAAAGCTGACACAAAGGAATCTAATCCTACAATAGGCACCCGACAGTCATTAAATTAATTAAAAAAGAAAGAAAAAAAAACCCTCACTGCCCCTCAAGTCTCGTATACGGAACTTGAAATTTATACATTAGAGTTTGCGGGAATAGAAATAAGTAGCTGATCCTGACTTGATATATCAGACCAAAAAACTGTAGGTGAGCAAAAAAGTATCCCAACTAAAGAGTATTAGCACATAAATAGTTCCTTCAAAAAAAATTTGTTGAAACTTAACCGTCCCAAACGAATCCCTAAACCCTATATGACAGCATGAAAGTGAAAGCTACATCCAATTAAATTAGGGACCTGCAGATAGAAAGGTAACCTTATACTACAACTGCCTCCCAGTAAACAGATTAGAAGAGCAATGTCTCTTTTCTCGTCAATCGCCTTTCTTGAGGCATGAATTGAAGAATTCAAGTCAGTACTCACTTGTTTAAAGTCTTCAATGTTAAAATTTATGTCAGTCTCTACTCCCCTGAACTTGATCACCGCTCTATCATACATTCTGCAGAAAATAATTTGGAATAAGTAACTAATCATTGAAATTTCTACATGTTCTTGGCTCACATTTGCTTGGAGAAATTTTTTGTTTGTTTCCCCAGAAAAAGTAAGACTTGCGTATGGCAAGCAAATAGGACGCACCAAGCAGCTGCATGTGATGTGTCGAATCAACCTATAGGGTGCCCAAAAAAATAAAAAACAAAAACCCATATCACAAAGACTGACATGGGAATTTTATTGCAATGATAAAACAGGTGGTCCTTTTGTCAATTCAAATTTGAATTCAAAGAGGTACTGAAACTTTAAAGTGGCATATTTCAATTCATAATTGGTGATATAGATATTACTTCCTCGCCTTATAAAACAAGAAAAACCATAAATGATGATAAGTCAATTGAGTATGGTAACACTTTAAAACACACCATTCAGACCATAAGCTGAGCTACAAAGAAACAATAACATTGAAGGCAAAGTTAATCAAATCTAAGAGAAACCCATATCATACCAACTTACCAAGTTAAATATATATATATATAAATAAATATCAATTTCATTATATAAGAAGGTTCATACCTGTGGAGCTGAGAAAATTGAAAAACACATACTTAGTAAAACTGGGCCAACATTGGTAGCATATTGAAAGCGGATAAAAGTAGCCCTTCTAATTCCAAACACTTCAAGAAAACAAAATGAAAATGTCAATTGGAAGAGCAGGATTACAAACATCCACCAAAGTCTCCAGCTTTATATTGAAAGAAGTTGATAACTTTTTTTTTTTTTTCAACCAACACATCTACTTTGAGTCATAAATAAACTTTGTAACGTACCAATTCAAAAAAAAATTGCTACTTAAAGGTTTAATAACATATTGTGATATCAATCTGAAATATTAAAGAAGGGACTATGCTATTATATACCATACTTCACACAGACCAATTTCTTCTGATGAGATCATGAAGCTTACCTGAAGCACTAACATACCGAATATTACCAAAAACAGCCCACACCCAAAGCCACACCGTAGTTACCACCACATTTGACCAGAAATAACAATGCCAAAAGAAAAATGAATCAGAATTGCACCACCCAGAATTGCACCAAAATTCAAACCAATAGCACCCAAAACTCGATCTTACCCAGAGTTCAAATTCTGAAATTCTCCCAAATATATAAACCATGCAACAACAGAAGACGGACCTAGATGAGAATACCCAGATGACATTCTCTCCTGCTCCTCTGTAGAAGTTGATAGAAATATGAAAACACCAAAAGGAAGCGATCTCACTTCTCCTTCCAAAAACTATAGCTCTCCAGAAAACCAAAGAGCCCAAGACAGAGAGAGAAGGCAAAGAGAAAGAGAGGAGAAAAGGAGATGAGGCCAACAAAATTTGAGCAATTGCTCTCTGTGAAGTGTGAATGAAAGAGGGGGAGATGAGGACGACAAAAGGAATTTATATGTGTCACAACTCGCTAACACCTGTTTTGGCAAGGATGTGAAACAGCAGAGTACCGAAGGGCAGATTTGCCCGCGCACTGTTCCGGAGGAAATGAACAGTAAGGCGGCGCCAGGCCGCATAGTATATGTTATTTATTCTATATTAGCATATGTAAAACATTATTTTGTTCATGCAATAAGAAAGAAAAACCTACAAACTATATTCAGCTCGATCAGAATGGTGGAAATCACTTGTTAAGAATTGTACCTTTAATACCCTTACCAAATTCTCCAAAGAAAAGGATAAGAAATACTGTGACATTAGAGCTACATCGAAAATGGAAAAAAAAAAAAAAAACTAATGGATAGAACCAAAAGAAAAGGATAAGAAATACTGTGACATTAGAGCTGCTCAAAATATGGACGAATGAGAACAAACTGGTCATCAATGGTGGGATATATTCTTTTACCAAGATCAAAGGCCAAAGCGGCTTGAACTCTATTTGAATCACATAACACAGTTATGGAAACAAATTAACCCTGGACATTTAAGCAGTATTAGAACCTCGAAACAGAACCAAAAATAAAAAGCATACAAACATGCACAAATCCATATACTATTCTATCTTTCGTTTATCAATGCTAGACTCGCTTTGCATGTTCTGCTAGTCTCATTGACTCCCATTATTGCCCATTACAAATCATATTCAGATTATAGAAATAACCCAACAGAACAAAACAGGAGAATTGTAAAGTACTCACCAGAGCTTGAAGCAGTTGTTGCTGGGATATCAATAACTACGAAGATGCCCACGTCTTGCAGCCGATAATATCTTTGTTGAATGTTTATATGCTTTAACTTATTGGTCGATTAACAAAAAAAGTGTACAGAAAAGACAGAAGAACATTTTCCAAATCAAAAGTTCGAAGCGCCAAAGATTTGGGATGGGATCAGAACTCTATGAAGTGGGTTTCATTTAAAATTTCATTGAGACTAAATTAAGCTAATTACCAATAGCAAAGAAGAGGAAGGAAAAATAACAGAGAAAAATAAATTTTGAATCCCAAAGTCAGACCCAAGCTTTTATTAAAACAGAGACAGGAAGATGACCAAAACACAAACAAAAAATCATAATCAATTTCAAATTGAAATGCAGAGGTCCAAAACCAACTATGTTTAAACGCACCAACCTTGCAATCAGTTTATCATTTACCATATCATTGAGCATGTCTTTTACATTTGATTCATTCTCCTAATGGTTCAAAAAATCATGCGAACGTCATATTTGTTCAAAACATTGGTAGCCATAGTCGAGCTCAATCTTCGATAGTGCTTGTCTTTGTATGTTTAACTGTTGTCGTGAAAAAATGAAACTGTTTAGCTCATAATCAAAGCCATAAATATTTTTTTCATGATCATAATTAGTAAAATGCACATGCGAAGATTAAATGTCTAGTATTTATTCAGCTAAGTGTAGGCATTGTTTGTTTAAGAGAGAAAAAAAACAAAAACAAAAATGAACTATAGTTTTCTCCCAGCCTTGCAAACTTTCATTTAAATCTGCAGACTTGAAAAGTTTAATAGAACTTATTTAACTTAAAAAGATAATTAGCCAGGTAAAAGCATTTAAAACCATAGGATAACAATCCCTACACTTATACCTTTAGAAGTGGAACCAATTTAAACTCCAAGAGATCTAAATCATTCAGTTGTACCTTTTTACAAAACAATCAAAAAAAAAAAACAATTCATGATCAGATTAAGGAAAATACAAATACCAATATCAACTGGTTAGTATTTTTACTCAAGCTACCTAAATTTTCTTCCAAGTAGACATAAGAAGGCAAATAATTAAATGAGTTCTGTTGAGATACTTTGATAATATGAGGTTTGTATTTTTTGCAAGAATTTGTAATCTATTAAAGCTGACTAACTATTATGTAGGTGTTTATGCATTCATACTATTATGAGGGTAGTATAGTAAAGTTGATGCTGTTTTAGGGGAAAAAAAAATTTAAATCTGTAAGTAATATACCTTCACCTCACATTTCCAGATAATATATGAGATGCAGGGATTTCAAAATTAATGTCACCATACAAATAGAAATTTTACATAACTTTAGAAAAGAAACAAACCTGAGTAAAAAGAAAAAACCCAGAAAAATGGAGAACAGCATACAAAGGAATAGCAGTGGAGAACTGAGACCAATAACCTTTGCATGAAATCTGCAAATAAACAGAAAACGATGAGATTCTGCAACTAATCGCTATATTTATACAACATTGTAATTTACCCTCTCACTCACTACCATCATAACAGAACACAAATATAGTTCAAAGTCTCTAACTGAATGGTTTAGTGATCAAAGTACGAACTAATGAACAATCACATATAGCCTTGATGCTTCATAAAAGGCGGTGAAGAATCAAAGCAATAAGGTAATTGTCCACCAATACATTACTTGTCACAAAAAACTTTCTTATTTAAAAGAGTTTAAAATTAGAATAGAATATATAGAAGATTTGAAAATCTTAATCCAGTAAAATTAGAATAGAATATATAGAAGTTTAAAATTTTAGTTTTGTGTTACCTGTAGCATATCATAGTCTGGGCAGATTCAGAGCTAGCTTTGTAGCTTCTTCCTCATTTGCTTGAAGCATATGGGGTATGCTGGGTATAGAAGCATCCGCCACCAGCAATTTTGTTATATGCAATACACCATTTGGTCCTGAAATATGAAGAAGGATATAATTAGTATTAAGTTGCAATGCAAATACATATATATTTATTAATTTTTCTATTTTTTAAATGTTCTTCAAATAATAAATCAGTTGTTGTTTCCAGAAGAGTGAAAAATTTCTACAAAAAGCAGTTGATGGCAAAAATAGAACTTCTAATGAGTTTTGGAGATGAGTAGCAAGTAATTAAGAGTGGAGAGTGTCAATTAATATATATGCAATATATATAACTGGATTAAGGACTAAATCAAAATTAATTGAGAGAATTTATTGATCAAAACAAAAGCACACTTTCACCAACTCTTAATCGAATTACCACCTTCTTTTAGGGTACAATCTGAATAGGAAAAAAAAAGGGTAAGCCCAGCATATTAGCAGTAATCATGGGACTGAGGATATGGTAACTGATATTTCAACCACCTAATATTATAAAGATTCTAGGAGACTTTAACATTACATGGAAGACGCTCAAACGAAATTCAAAACCACATTTTGCTGTGAAAAAAAAAACAGTTGCAGATATCAAATATGACAGAATCATAACAATCAAAAACACTGAAGAACATAGCAAATAAAGTAAAGTACAACGTTTTGGTTTTTCATGGAAATAAAGCCTACCCTTCTAAACCCATATAAATATCATCTTAAACTCAATGTTAGATGATATTAACTTTCTAAACCCATATAAATATCATCTTCATGGATATTAACTTTCTCAATTTCAG
>NC_020491.1:20353889-20390015 GCF_000184155.1 Fragaria vesca subsp. vesca
CTCAATTTCAGTGCAAATCATTAATCCAAAAAGACATCAAACCAATTCTCAAATTCTGGATTTGGAGTTCCCTGATAAAGATTGGGAATACAGAGAGCAACATGCAATTACAGATAATGATCAAAATCCACTAAAAAAATACTCCATCAGCAGAGCCAATCAAAGTCTAAAATCAACCAAACAAAAAAAAAATAATCCCACAAACACCCAGATTTGGATGGATCGAAATTCAAAACCCAATCAACCGCACCTAATATTCAAGCATACCTGGCGCTTACCCTCCTGAAGAAATGTCTGGTTGCTTCCCTTTTCTTTCCTCAGCTGTTTCTAGAATTCAAACTTTCAAGACCATATTAGCTGTTTTCTTCCTAAACATGAGGCTGTTGTGAATATTTCCATTCATTTGAAACCCCAAATCCTACAGGAGAAAAAAAAATTAAAAAGACTACCACAACACATAAACTCCTCAATAAATGCTGTAAAAAGGGAAACAAAGGATACCAAAAAATAAATGCACATCTCAATAACTAAATGTCTTTTGCTATATACCAGATGCTATCTTCATTTTTCAATTGGTTAAATTGTTCAAAAGAATTCAGAGAGTTATTTATTTCATTATCTGACCTATCACAATTCCTGGACTACCTTAGCTATATCAAAGATTTTTTTGTTAATCTCCATATGTTTCTTAAGCATCAACTTCTCTCTATTGGCAAATAAAAACAAAGATATCAGTAAAAGCCTGAAACAGAAAGAATCAACAAATTACCAAGTTAGTACCTTCTGAAGCTCAAAAATTTTTCCCAAATGTTAAGAGATTGATCGTCTGCAGAATTTTCAACCTCTTTGTCATGCAGCAGCTTTGCTAAGTAGCTCTTTCCAGTTTCCACTACCTGATATAGAAATCATTAAAAGATATCCTCAGTATGAAAAACACTGAAGACTGCAAGAAAGATAAATGGCGCTCTACATCTTTCACATACTTGTCTTCAGCCACTTCATCATGCTTAGTATATAATCTTTCATATAGTTATGCAGATTCAATCGTCCAAGACACTTGGGAAGCACAGTATGCATAAAAGAAAAAGAACAAAGAAAACTAAAAACAAATTTTGGTCGAAGAGCAGGCAAATGGGGCTTCAGGCACTGATCTGGAACTGAACGAACGAAGAAGCTTCCCACAAATCCGGCAACTCCAGATGAAGTTAAGCAATACCCAAATTGAAAATAACGATTATCAGTAAGAGACCCCTAACCTCCATCTCATATAACAAATCATCAACTCGAAAAGAAACCCACAAACAAAAGAACCAAACTATTACAAAAGAGTTTGACTGTAACAAAATCCAAGATAACAAAAATGACAATTAACTTTCTCGTTTTGCAACAACAATTCATGTTGCCCACAATAACGAACCTGAGAAGATGATGTTGCCAAGAATCCGAATTGACATCAAAGGAAGCTCAAATCTCAGAACAAAAACAACAACCAATTGACAAATCGAACCAAAGCAACAACGATGCCAAAACCAGAACAAAAACAAAAAAGAAGAGTAAAATTTGAGGACAGTAAACTTACCTGAAGCACTGACGAACTGGAAATTACCCAAAATCAACCAACAACAACTGTATTTTGTAGATGATGCCGGCTTCAGGAGGTTTCTGAGGAAGATGAAATTGACAGAGATTACGATGAGAAGAAAAGAGAAGAAGATCGACACACGCATATATAACGAAGAAGAAGAAAGAAGATCAGGAGGCTTATGCGTCTTTGGATCGCACTATGGCAACGAATTTGAGCTCCGAAACAACCTGCCCTTCCATGTTCTTCTACTCTGTCTGCTCTCTCTTATTGTACTGTAAATTGTACGCTTTGTCGGAGAAGACAGCCAACTAAAGACAGAGAGAGAGAGAGAGAGAGAGAGAGCAAAAGGATAAAGAGAGAAAAAAATAAAAATAAAAATAAAATAAAAAGGAGGTCTCAAGGTCCTTCTCGATTCTTCATGAGGGAAAAAGAGCAGAAAGAAACAACAGGAACGGTCTTGAAGGTTCAAGAGACGGCAAGCCAAGAACCAAGGGCAAAGGCGGAATTACAAAGGAAAAAGCAGGGGTAAAATCGACCTCACTCTGTACCTTAAGAACACTAAAACCACAAGTGAACAGGCCCATCCCCCGACAGAAAATAGTATACTAGATAGTGTGCTCGCGCTTTGCTGCGGGTTGTCATAACTACATATTTGGAAACAACTCTGTTTATAAATTGTTTATATCAAATTTCTAGTCTTGAAAAGTATATACCCTTATATACAGTTGAAAAGTATATAGCGCCATAGAGTTGACAATGCGTATTTAGTCTTGGCAAAGATCTTATTTTGCCCTGCATCTTCCTACAGAGCCAATCAAACCAAAACATATTATTACTTATGTAACTTAGCAACATGCCAACAAATAAATCATAAATCAACAGATAAGATCCATGTATTTAGATCCTTACATGAACACTAAAGTTTGGTTGATATCCATAAAGCCCTCCACCGTTAGCAATGGTCACCTGTGTAAGAAATAGACATCAGACAACATGATAAGCTTGACAACATATCTATTCATCTTCTCATGCAAATCAAACATATAAAAACAAATTATAACACCGATCAACATGTTAAATTACAACAACATGAAAAGAACATTTGGCATTAAGTCCAGCATTTCCAAACAAAAAAGAATCTAAAAAGGAAAGAAAATAAGAACACAAATGCAATCCATCATTTCCTGGACAACAAAAAAAATTCTCCAAGACTTTGTTGACTTTTGTAGAACAAACAAAAAACAAACACAATATCTACAGTTCATATTCTATAAATTGTTCGAGAAGCCAAAATTTGGTAAACAACAAGTGTACTTTTAAACCAAGAGTTACATTTCGCAAAATAATGTATTTAGCAGATGACATGAAATATATTAAGTTTCAGAAAACATTATTATCAAACGCATAGCAATATGATTTACTTTAGTATTTCTTAACTTTACAGGAAGCAAACAGATATCCATCTTAAAGCTGGTCTATTCTCTGGTATAGAATAGATGGAATAGCAAGCCCATCATTTCAACTCTTCCTAAATTGGAGGATTAAAGGACAGAGACGATAGATATGATTTCTCTAAGCAACAGAGTTGTTGTATCCTATTATTGCCATTCTTCATGCACAACTATTTTCATACTTTCATTCATCCATAGCAGCCATGGTATGAAATGTCATCAGAGAATTTAGGCATATACTAACGAAGAATTTGATAATACGTCAATAGGAGTAAGCTACTTCTTCTCACTGATCTTGTCATATTTCTGCTTTCTGACACCTGTTTTTAATGTCATGCCAGGGAAGGCTGAAACAGATATGTCAAAAGATGAACTTAGAAAAAAAAAGTACAGAAAAGATACTGGTAAATTAACCATTAGACAAATATACAACCTTTCCCTCAAGAAATACATAAGCACATAACCAAGAGATTCCAGATCATCTCTCCTGCCTTGCTCTGCAAATGATTCTATTACAATTACATTTTTTGAATATTGAAAATCATCTAAAAACACGATTTTTTGAATATGGATTTGGTTTATATACAAATATTGAATATAGTATCAATTGTTATATAAATGAACAACGATATCAACCACAGCTGAAAAGGTAACAACACTTTGGTACTATATTCAATATTTGTATGTACTTGAAACTTCACATGGATCTCATTTCTCTTTATTTTACTCTTAGCCTCGGTTTCCTATAAACCCCACTAAAATTGGCAAAGGCATCAGACAACATTTACTTTATAAACCAAATATTTTCCAGTCATTCACCGACTCCATATTAAAATTGTCATTGTCAAAAGAGAAGGCATGATAAAAGATGAAGATTCTTCAGAGCTAAGCCATGAATAACCATAAAAAAATCATAAGATAATTTATATCTAAGTACAAAACAGTCACAAAACTTGACTCCACAATATTCAACAACCCTGCAAAACGAAATGGAAACAGTCAGTCCACTTACATCTATGAGCCCTTCCTATTATGACACCAATTTCATCAACATGCAAAACTAACGAATATTTAATGGGTTATATAACCCTACAAAAACAAAGCCACACTAAGCAGACCCAAATAAAAAACCTATCAAATGCCATATTTAAAGCTTATTGATTCTATTTTAAGAAAACAAAAGATTCTAATACTATTTCTAATGGCTGCTCAAATAACACTCGTCTGAGTTATGCTTGAATATTTCCCCTAAATTCAAATTATGATGAGATCTTCTTACCAACTTGAGGACCTTAGCTACCTGCAAAAGAAAATTCCTGGTGAGATCTTCTTATCATTATAAAACTATAAAAGTACCAATTATAAAAGTGTCAATTGTGTATAAACATCTTCTACGATCTAAAGTTCAGAAGATGCAACAGCAGTACTAATGAAGCTCAAAGACAATAACAAAATTGGGAATATTAATCTGATTTCTTCTATAAAGCAGAGGAACAGAGAACATGATAACACAACCAAATCATAGTCTTATGTATTCTTAGAATCTTGGTTCTTAAAAAATACCAAAATTGAAGTTTTTGGTTACTTTCTTGTTTGCACAAAGAGTAGTACTGATGATAATAAAGAAAACAGAGCCCAACAATGAAGCCAAGATTTTTCTACCCAGAATAAATTCACACAATGATCAAATTAGTTTTATCTATTTGTGAAGAAGGTACCTTCTCGTGCATTATGAGATAATGCAGACCATCATACATATTGCTGCCGTATTTTTTTGCTCTCCATATTCTTGTTTAGCAAATTCGGATTCTAATATTGGGTTGAAAGGGTCTTATATTGAGCAATAATTGTTGGACCTGAATTCTCCTGTAGGTGAAAGTAAAGACGGATACACATTAGCTTTATAAGAGCAAAGACTGTCAGTTTTCTTGTTACAGATATTTTGAAAAATAGCAAATGCTTTCAAGCTTCAGTGAAAACTGATTAAGTTCCTTCTTTGTAATTCTAAGCTTCAAAGCATCTGCAAAATTTATCAGTTGGTGAAAAAAATCTAACATGCAAAGTTTCACATGTTAACAATAAGAACACTGTATCAAGGGTCAATTATCAGAATTGAAAACAAAACTTTCTATATTGATCTTAATGAACTCAGGAGTAACAATTCTTAATCTCATGGTACGTTGCTATGGTAGTTTGTTGGGTCTAACTTCTGATCAATGATTACACAGTAATATGAGTCGACAGAAAACTATTATCAAATATGTATTAGCTTGGTAGCCTTTCAAACGCAGAGATAAACCTACATAGTTTAAACAATATGAATTAAAATGTTTAAAATAGTCAAATCCGAAGATATGGAGAAATCTTTTAGTCCCTACCTATTTTAAATAATGTGAATTACACTATATGTTATCTTGGTTTTGCTATTTTTAAACTCCACACCACAACCTAGTAATCAAAATAGTTAAAAGAAAACATTCGATGAAGAGGTAATTACGATGTATTTTAGGTAAAGCCTAAAACAAAATACTAACACACACCCCCCAAATAATAGCTTATTGTTCTTACCATACTTAGAAGATCACGTCAAATGAAGAGGTAATGACAGATAGTGAGAAAACATTTGATGGAACTCAACTTTTATAGGAATGAAAGGACCAAGATTACCCAAACTCAATTGAAACAGTATACTTAACTGAAATCTGCCTCACTATACTGAATCGAAACTCAAACTCCCAAAAGAAGTGATCAGCGAAATCAAACACCTCCTGCATTAAAATTGCCCAAAATTCGAAACAAAAAAAAGATAACCCACACGTCATATCACACAAAACATGATTATTTTGAGGCTCGCAACAAATCCAGTGTATAAGAAAACCCAGAACAAATCACGATCAGCAGAGCCTTCCGAAATCCATATCTACCAAATTCAATATCCAAAATAAATTTGCCCCACCCAAAAGCTACATGCAACCCAATCAAAATCCATCCGCCCCAACCAATTAACCAACTAAAAGGCTTACCTCAATCTTAACATCAAATCTGAGCAGAATCCCACCGAACTATGACCATTCAAAATCGACAACAACAAAAAAATTCAGAGGAAGAAGCTTACCCAAGCAAATCTTTGGCCTTCAGTAGTGGAGATGGATGTGTAGTGGGTCAGAGGAGGGCTGGGTTCTGAGATCGATGATGTTTTTGTGAACTCATCGATGGAAAAAGAGAGAGAGTTCAAGAAACTTCAAGAGATCGGAGAGATCAATGGAAAAAGAGAGAGCAAAGAGGTAGAGAAAGAGACGAAGAACAGAAAGCACAGAAGGAATCAGAGAACAGAAGAAGAAGAAGAGAGATCAAAGCGGCTTTTAAGAGAGATCGAGAGAGAGTTCGAGAGAGGCTTCCTCACTTTTTCTAGGACCTTCGCTGGTAAGAAGACTCGAGCGAGAGACCAAAGAGGGAAGAAAAAGCCCAAGCCCAAGCCCGACCAAGGAGAGAAGAAAAAGCCAAACCCACTGTTCTGAAGAACAGTACGCGCGCCAGGCGCTATAATATATAGTTAAATTAAATTGTATACTAGAACAAGAAAGAGCCCCGGCGCGTTGCTGCCGGATTCCTTGTTGATAACAATTTTGTAATTCTTGCAAAGCTTTGTTAATGTGAACAATCATAAAAAGTACATTTACAGACACATGATTGATGAAACCATTCATTCTGAATAAAAAAGAAAGGACACCTAAGATGTCATTATTCACTGCAAAGAACAATCAAATAATCGACCACTGTGAAATCAATATTAACAACATCAACTAAATGATTGTCTAAATTCAATATCCGAATGGTTTGTTTCATCACTATATTAGGTCTTCTTATAACTTGAAGTTTTCACTTATCTGCAAGATAAGGATAAAAGGGTTGAATCAATACATTGTCTAATTCGGACAACTAACATACCATACATCAAAAACCCGATCCAATTTTGAGAACAGGTTTTAGATTTTTATAGTTAAATCAGAACTGATCATGGTTAGAATGCATAAATTCTGAAGTTGTTTCATAATTAAGGATTAGAGGTCTCTCCCATAAAATGACTGTAAATAAGAACATGGCACAATGTAATGTTATTTATCAGAACCTATAAACTTGGTGCATACCTTTGACTTCCCTGTTCAACGTCCACCTAAGCTTTGAGATTTGCATATTCAAGAGTCCAGCGGAATAAGTAATCGAGTAACACAAAAGCCAATTAGGATTCTAATGGTAATGTTCGGTTTCATAATTTAGAAAGAAGAGAAATATCTATAAGAGTTCAATTAATATTTTGTCCCTTAATCGTCAATTGTATCAAAATTATTTCAAGTGATTTGTCAGTCAAATTAGTATTGCATAGTTTTCCAAAGATTACTTATGCATTCATTTAACATTAATAGTTTGACTGTCATCAACAAAAATCAAAATTTAAAAAACAGTTACAAATATACAAACCTGTAGCGCATTTTTGATCTGGAGACATACCATTGTATGAGTCACTACTCTGCTTGCATTAACTTTTTAATCCCCAGATTAGCCCAACCGGGTTTCCAATATGATAAGCAGACCCAATTCCTTGATCAACTTCTTCAATTCCTGAAGAAAAGTATTCAAATAAGCAAAAACAAAAATCAAAGAAGATTTAACTTGCTTTACCTGAATAATCACACTAAAATCTAACACACTAAATCCTTCCAACCTCCTCTTTCTCTGTCAATCAGAAAACCTAGACACAACAAATAAAACTTCTGTTTTTATAAGTTGGGCAATCGAATCACTACCAGAAATGTTGGCTATTAACACCATTACAAATGGTGTGTATTGATACAACAGACTCCAATAATTGGTGTGAAAACCCAAAAGTCACGGCCATGGACACTATTACGGTGTTGGTTCGCTTTGATCCCGTGGCTAATCTCAGGAAGTCACCATCACTTTTTTGGTGTTTTACAATTGTGGGTCCTACCATAGCCAATGGTGACTTAAATGACTTTTAATAACTTATTCTCTTTCTCACCATACTGATGACAATGGTGACTTCAGAAATTTCAAATTAAAAAAAAAAAAATTGTATTAATAAGAAATCATTTCATGTGGATTCAATGCACTTCATTCAAATAAACAATACTAACAAGTTGGATACAAAAATTTCATACATAAAACTATCCATAAGTTGAAATACTAACACTACTTGGAAATTGACCCAGAAGTTCATCTAAAAAACACTACTTGGAAATTGAAATGTTCATATACTAGCAGCGATGCTATCCATCTTCTCCTTCAATCACGAGCTACTACATCAGAAATGTTAAAATCATGTGAACCTTTGAAATTCAAAGACATAAGCTTGGTGCATATCCAATTCACAAAGAAGAAGAAAAATACATACCTTGTTATTCATGTCATTGGCCTCTACCAATATTTACCATACATTCCTGAAAGTAACAGAGCAATATCATTAGGACTTTTGCATAAATGGAAACGAAAAATGTACAACTTTCAGTTTCTAATTTCCATGCATCATGAAGCTGCCCCAAAATTTCCTTAATAGATAGAAAACAGTTGCAACAGAAAAACAACTGACAAATTACAAAGGTTAATAACACATAGAATATCAGGTCTCTATAAAACACCAAAAAGGAACTGCTCATAAAATGGTTATTACATCCCATGTAGACATAGGTAAGTAGCCATCAAATAGAACAAACCAAATTCCACACATAAGCAACTGAATCAAATCAATTTTAGTTAACAAAAGAAAACACAACAAAAACTTTCATGGGAAGTACCTTTAGTTTTTCTTTGCTTTTTGCTGCCTTAGTGGAAGGGAAAACTCCCTGGAGATCTTTTAACATGTTCGGTAACTCTTGCATCCTTTCCTAGAGCCAATTTTGCACCTAACACAAATTTCTGAAGTCAAAAAAGTTACAATTCAACAACTCAAGTATTTCAATCTGGTACACCTTGTAAATTTCGGGCTTCTTAGTCTTGATTCCTAGTATCTTCAATCACAACATGATAAATATGGCAGAAAATCAGTTGTTTCACAAATTTCACATGATATTGTTATCAAGTTGCAGATCAAATAAAGGTAGTTAGTCCAATAATACATTCAAACATACAAGTCAAGAAGGAACATAAGGAGCTGATATAAGTACCTCAGCCGAATTTAGTTTTCGCAGGGTAGAGAAGGAGCATATTCCTGTTATCAAGAATATGAAGTTAGCTATCGATCAGATTTTAATCCTTTTATATTTTTATAGTGAAATTTAATAACCATCAATGCATGACAACATGTATAATGGAATTAGTGAACAAATTTAAAAACATTCTCATCCAAAAATTCAAAAAAGGTTATGAAGCAGTTAGATAAATGAATTCATTTTACTAAGATCAACTACAATTCCCCTTTGAAATTGTTCAACTTCATCAACTATTCACACAAGACCTGCAAACAAAACCCTTTGAAATTGTTCAACTTCATCAACTATTCACACAAGACCTGCAAACAAAACCATAAAGTAATGCAATGAATTGAGAGTCCACATTAATCAGGTCATAACTGAAAACAAGTAAATGAAGATGAGCAACTACTCACATGTGCGAATAGCTCAGAATTTGTCTGTAACAAACAACAGAGGATAGAGTTGGTAAAATCCTCATATGTATCTTTAAAAACACAGAACCCACTTAGAAAATGAGACATTATCAAAAATACCTGCCATCGTAGGAACAAATTAAGTTCCATATGTAAGAGACTCATGACAATACAGCCTAAACCACATTGGTCAAATTAGTACCAGTATCACTACCTGCTGAAGTCTAACAAGCTGAGAGTGCTTATGCATTTTCTTGAAACTTTATCACTCACAAACATAATTACATCCTTACCTTCTGAAGTCATGGCCTTTCTCATTTCCCAATTAGGATTTGCATCATATTAACACAATACCAATATCAAATTTGAAAATACACTAGGACTATCCCACATAGCATTGCATTTGAGTAATTGATAAAATTCAGTAGAATACCAGCATGCTTCCCAGCAATTTCAACATCGAAGTAAACCTTGGTGGCCTTCAGATCCTCGTTGCATAACTTCACCTGAAACAGAAAGAAAGCGATCACTTATTTCAACCTAGTCTACATATTTCATGACTGAAAATTGATAAAGACCCAGAGATTTAATTGGACGGATCAGATGAAATAAGAGATAGGGTTCCGAAGAGGACAACACGTAGTTCATGTCCTTTGAGACTTTCATATCCATCTAAAATCAAGCTCTTAGTTAAATTTGCACCACACCTGGACTTTATGTTCACAGCATACAATATTTTTACATCTAATTGATGAAATAAAGCATGATAGCAAATTAAAACCTAAATTGAGAGAGACCCCAAATCCAAAAATCCAGTTCGAGATAGACTTGAATTAAGGGCTAGATTAACCTCGAGTTTAGTTTTCCACTTAGCAGTCGAACCTCATCCTCCTTTGAACTGGTCTACATAGCTAGACTCGCAAGGATTGTCGAGACATGGCAAACTCTTCTTCCAATAATTTGACGGATTGTCGATGAAGGAAAAAGCGGAGATCCGGTAGGAATAGTTTGCATAGCCTCATGTGGCGAAAGGGAAGGAAATCGGGGTAGAGATCGCAAATGGCGGCCAGAGATGAGAGAAGACTTGTTTTCTCTCTTTTTTTCCTGCCTATTTTTATTGTTTTGAAACATGTAGTCAATGACTTGAGATAGAGTTGAAATATGTTTTGAAATATGAAGAGGGTTATTTTTTAATAAAGATTGAGATGTCACGTGGCAGTTTCCTATAAAAAATGATTAGATTAAATTCATTAAAACTAGTTAGACACCATTGAGAGTACTGGTGGGATATGGGAACAGTGATCCTCCACTACCTGAGGCAGAAGATGCCACCAATACTAATTTTGTCATCCTTAGCTTAAAAGTGGGGATGTATCGGTATCTGTTACCCATATTTGTGGTAGTGAATGTTCAGTAAGTACATTACTAACCATTTTTGGATGCAAACATATATGATAAGTAAAAATACTTGTACTATTATCAATATATATATACACATATATATGCATATATATGTGTGTATACTTTTTCATTGTATGAGATGGTAGTTAAATCGTTGTATGATTAGAACATTCATTCTCAGTTTTATTAGCAACTGACCATCCTACTGTTTCATTTTGATCTGCATTATTCATTTACATGATTCACTAACATAAAATTCACACAGCCTTTTAACATTAAAGGATATTAATACAAAACTATAGTGGGGGCAGTCTCAATTATGAGCATAGACATAAGAGTTGAGATAAACCATGGCCTTTAACCACAAACCACAAACATTTCATTTACAATTCATAGAAAAAGAGGTACTGAAACTTCAAAGTGGCATATTTCAATTCATAATTGGTGATATAGACCTCGCCTTATAAAACAGAAAAAACTATGAATGATGATAAGTCAATTGAGTATGGTAACACTTTAAAACACACCATTCAGACCATAAAGCTGAGCTACAAAGAAACAATAACATTGAAGGCAAAGTTAATCAAATCTAATAGAAACCCATATCATACCAACTTACCAAGTTAAATATATATACATAAATAAATATCAATTTCATTATATAAGAAGGTTCATACCTGTGGAGCTGAGAAAATTGAAAAACACATGCTTAGTAAAACTGGGCCAATGTTGGCAGCATATTGGAAGCGGATAAAAGTAGCCCTTCTAATTCCAAACACTTCAAGAAAACAAAATGAAAATGCCAATTAGAAAAGCAGGATTACAAACATCCACCAAACAGGACCTGAAAAAAAATCACTAGAAGAAAAGCTTAATATGTAAAAAGATCAGAAAACACAGTATCAAACTATGGAAGTAACTAATTAGTTATCTATTGCTACTAAATGAATGAAAGTCAGCCAGTCTTGCTTGTCTCAGCTTGCAACTCAGTTCCAACTAAATCATGTAACATTTACCATTATTATCATACATTCTAACATTAACCGCCCCCTTTTGTCAGATTATGATTTTGATGCTACCATTATATACAGTAAACCAAGAAGGAAAAAAAAAAACAGTAACATAATAATGCTGATCTTTACACACCATTACCTCTTGTCTAAACCTCAAGGGTAGTGCTTGCGGTACCGAGTCAATTTATTGAAGGCTCGTGATGTGAAGGTGGAAACAAAGAACACAAACTTGCTCCAATCCCAGCTGAAATGTCCAACAAAATAAGTGAATTATAAAAGGGTATCTGAGAACTTGCAGGTTAATTGATATTGAACAAAGGGGCTCCTTAGAGTTAGAATTTCATATAACTCAATAAATCAATTCCAAACATAGCAAATTGGAGCCTGAACTCTATAGCTATCATTTTACAACAATTGAAATACAATATGACCATAAAGAAGTTTAGTAGTGTGTATATTGAGTCATTCCCTTCATCAGTTTTAACCACTTAATTACATACAACAAAATAGAACCCATAGTAGTAGTACTAACCTGGACTCCTATTCGCTTTCCACCCCTCCTCTTTTTCCTAAATCCAAACTTCTTGTTTTACCTCTATGGAATCCCAGAAAATAAAACTTTGTATTATTCGTAATCGGAGGAAATTGATGACATGGATGTCAAAGAGTAAACAAATTTTATAGACTTGCAGATGCAGAACTCACCATATGTGCAAAATAAAAGATGTCGATGCCGAATTAAGAAGTTGTTTCTGTGTAAGAGAAAGACATAATTAAGCCAAATAAACAACTACCAACAAACTGAAATCACAAAGTTATACAAAGTAAAGCCTCAAACCGAAACCTGCAGAAGCTAACCCAAAAACCGAGGATGATTTGCCTAACTCTCTCTGTATTGAACATTTGAGAGAAAGACTGAAGAAGAATTGAGAGAAAGCCGTGAACAGTAACCGAGAGAGAGAAGAATCTAGAGAGTTTGAGGGAGATAAAGAAACCTCGGTGAGAGAGAGAGAGAAGACACCAGAGAGTAAGATCCAACACGGAGGCCCAAATGAATTAGTTCTCGATCTGGAACTCGCAGAATCGCAGTCGCCGGTTCGGATCATCGCAGCCGTTCTACGGGGTCATGAAGCCGAACCCCTTCTGGTCATCGAACCACTTCACAGTTCCGGTCACTCATCCTCACAACCTTTGAAAAATCTGAAACCCTAGAAAAAAACGAAGAAGAATCCTCTCTCTCTCTCTCTCTCTTTCTTTGAATAATCCTCCCAAAAAAGGGTTTTTAAACAAGGGGAAGCTAACGGCTCTATCTATCTTGAAGGACTTCTGGATCATCCCTTCTTGAAAAAGATCATGATCACGCGAGATTCCCAAAAAAAATACTTGTGAAATTTTATCTTTATTTTACTGTGATAATTTTTTTACCTCATAATAAAATATTTTTCGACATTACTGCCTCTTAATAACACTTCGGATGCCGGTATTATATAGTTCCGCCAAGGTCCGGTGAAAAAAAAATGTATATGAATGATTTAAAGAGAACCTCCTTACTTTAAAATTTTAAGAATCTAAAAGGATTTTTTTTTGTTATAGAAAAAGAAAAAAAAATACCCCCCCCAAAGAACAGAAAAGACAAAAAAAAAAAATAATGTCACACCCAAACCCGGTGTCGGTGGTTTCCAAGCACTTATCACCGAGTTTTTTAATTCCTTTGAATATGATCTATATTTACACATCGATTATATCTCGTAATATATTTGTCCTTTGAATTCAGTTGTGAATTAGATCGAGTCTGAAGTCTTTTGATTCAAATATAGAGGGCTTGAAGTTCCTCATCCGTAATATAATCGAAATTGCGATATGACGTTTTGCAAAACTTATGCAGTTAACAAGGGCCAGAAGTTCCTTATAATTATGAAATATTCATTGAAACCACACCTTCTGATCCCTAATCATATGAGGACCCGAAGTTCCTCACCTTATTTTGATATTATATATGTACTTGTGTAATTAGAGGAGAGAAACAATATGATCATATATGTGAAGTTAATCAAACAAGAAGTTCTGTGTATTTTATTTATGAAAAAAATTAAGTTTACCCCCCAAATCTTTGGTGCCAAAATCAATTCAGTCCTGCAACTTTTTTTTTAAATTAGTTCACTCCTTCAACTTTCGTAAACACATCAGTCGGTCCAATTTTTGAATTCCCCTCGAAATGTGACATCACCGAAGCCGTTGGAATTGATAAAGAGACCTATAATTCAGCCGTTGGAACTTAAACAAGCCATTGGAACTGATAAAGCTGAATTATGAATCCTCTTGTCAGTTGCAACAGTTTTGGTGACGTCATATTTCGAGGGGAATTTAAAAATTGGACCCGACTGATGTGTTTACGAAAGTTAAAGGGGCGAACTGATTTAAAAAAAGTTACAGGACTGAACTGATTTTGACACCAAAGATTTGGGGGGTAAACTGAATTTAATCCTTCATTCATTCATGGAACCACAAGTTTCCTTTGTCTATTTATTTATTTTTTGTTCTTTACAGTTTTCCTATTTTGTTATGTATTTTCATTACAGTACTTATCATCTAAATTTTATTGTTATTCATATGGGTCAGCAACCTTATATCTCGAACAAATGAATTTTGAATGTTATCTTTTTGAACCAGAAGTTCAAAAGACTATAATCATAGAACCCGAAGTTCTAAAGGTAAAGACTCAAACTCGAAGCTTTGAGTATAAAATATAAGGTGAACATGAAGTTTCACTTGGGTTACTCGAGCCTGAATTTTCGAGCACTTGAATTATTTGAACCCTAAGTTTGACATACGAAATCTGAGAACCTATCGTTCTAACATTATAAATTAGAATACCTAAAGCTTCGATTTCACATATGATTAATGACTCCATAAGAGCAAATATTTTCCCCATTTTGGATTATGTACCTCTAATATGGTTTAAAATCGATTGATATGATTATACCATTAATTAGATGCCACCAAAAGTGGATCTTGAATATACTGTCATGAACCAGAAGTTCTTTGAATTAAATACACTGTTTCTGTAATGGACAAGTTATGTCATTTTTTTTCTACCATGTTGTGTCGAATCACCTACAAGGTCTGAAAGTTGTTAAGCTTAATTCCTATCAAATTGAATTTAATGCACAGTTGCTTGTTGTCATCTCAATGAGACACTCCTCTTGTCATGAGGGGGAAGAGATTGTTCCTAAAGAACGATGTGAAGTGGTGAGAGTTGTTTATCCACCTTCTCATTTTGATTTTGAGAAATGTCTCAGTTAGTGATTTGATAAAAGATCTTGACAAATGTATATGTTAAAAACATAGACGTCAACTTGGATTAAAGTCTATAAGACCATCTATGTTAACTCAAATAGTCTATACCCTATTTGATTTGTGAGATGCATGTGTATCCAAGTGACATGGTTCTCTGGAAGAGAATGTCATGATACAATGTTAAAGTTCCTAATACAGCTACACATACAAATGTTGTATGTACACCATTAGAGAATGATATTTTGGTTGATACTAATGAATATAATATTTTTGATCTCATACTTGGTTTAGGTTCGCCACTAGCCAATGAACATCTCACTCGAAAGAAAGTGATAGATCTTTAGACGCAATATATGTTCATGGTCAAAATAAGACGGTATTCCTGCCGTTGGGGGGAGAATAAGACTACTGTCATTTGAATAACGGAGTGAATTTGAGTGGAATGTATCCACCAAGTCTAAAGTTTTAAGCTCCTAAAAATGGAAGATTATGCAGGTCCTCTAATGGCCTACATGATATTAGAAGTAAAAAATCCACATTCGCTAGATAATATATTTGTCCTAGAAGTGACAATATTTGCCCCAGAAGTGGCATGGGTACCCAATATCAAAAATGCATGCATATAAGAATGTGTGGGATCTATGAATGATGATTATCTATGACAATTTACAAATGGTAGCTACTAAAGACCATTAAGAACTGTATTAATCGATGTTATTCCACGTTTCATTATGCATGTCGACAAAACATATTATTGGCCAAATTAGAAAGAGGCAATTCCAATGAATCTAAATATTTGAAACGTGATGAGATACCAAACCCTACATGATACAAAATGGTATTGATCATAGTGAATATAAATCACTATAGCATAATGTCTATAAGAGACATGGGGATTATGAAAATCTTTCCTTATACGTGACAATTTTATGCAAGTACAATATTACATAATAGATATAATTGTTATTAATGAGAGACTTAAGACATTTGTCATTGTATATTATGAGGATCATAAATCCCAAAAATGAAGTGTTATTACAAGCGTCTCGTTTGTCAAATCCTTAAAGGATTTAAGTACATGAATGATTCTAATATAATTCAATCCATGAATACTTGAGAGAGTCTGAAGCTAATTTATGGAATCAAATAGTCTAAAGTTAGCTCATATATACTCATTCCATTATAGCTAACGTGATTGAAATTCCCTCAATGAGTACTATGATCAGACTACACAATTGAATTCGAATTATGATCATTATGTTGCAACATATTCTAACTCTTAGGAAGTTATGAATTACTCAGAGCTCTTGTAGAGTTTATTTGAGATGTATCATACACAGAGATATTGATGTGCATGTATGGCTGGATACACCATGATGATGTTTCAATGTTTTAATGTCAATTAGCTTATCTTTTGTAGCTATTACTTAGTGTATGAATTTGGTCATATGACTCAATGAGGTAAGACCTATTTATAATCGTTTAACTCTGTTGGTATTGTTTTAACTTTGCAGGTACACAATTTCATGATTAACCCCCATATGCAAAGCAAGCATGGTCTCACTTTAGTGATGGATAAATCAAATTGTTATTTACGGCGCATAAAACTTATAATGTTCAAGGGGAGATTCTCATCAGGGGGAGTATCCAGAAGTATGTTACTTAAAACATATGCGTGTTGTACTTTTTTTCTCATTCGACAGGGTTATTTTTCTACCACTGGGTTTTCTTACCTGATAAGGTTTTTAACAAGACAACATTAAACGTATCTAATTTCATCATTCATTGGTGGACATCCAAGGGGGAGTGTTATAAATATTATTATCTATGTGGTTGTCCACGTAATTACTCATTAGTTATATACTCTGATGTAAACCCTACCTCTATATAATATCCAGGCCCGGACCTGAGATTTTTAAGCCTGAGTCGAACTCTCTAAGTTGGGCCCCCAAATTAGTGTATGTTCAGTTTTTTTTTATTTATTAATTTTTTTATGTGTAAGGATTTCATGAACTAAACACTCAAAATCCAAAGACGAACAACATATACTATCCGAAAATATATATAATATAATCAAATTATAAACTAAAAATTTATAAAACTAACACAAATCTGATTATAGAAATAAAATTATCAAAACCCTATTGTTTTAGAAATCATATTGCTAATTAGAAGGTATTTACATAATGTTCTCCTTTCCTTTTGGATCTAAAAGGAGTGAATGCATTTTAATAATCTATATATAATTGTGTTTAACTTGTCTGGGCCCCTTAACTCTTTAAGATGTCAGTGCTTTCCATTTCATTGGTAAAAATAAGCTCTTCATAGATCATAAGCCAATCAAATTTTCTTGCTTACTGGCCCTCTTAGACACTGGGCCCTGAGTCAACAGTCTCTTCTGTCTCATATCAGGTCCGGGTCTAATAATATCTATGTGGTTGTCCACGTAATTACTCATTATTTTTGTACTCTGATGTAAACCATACCTCTATATAAGAAGGTTAATGAGAATGAATGAGAACACTTCTACCTCTTCTCAACTATTCTCTCCGTGTCTTTTCTTCTTTTTTTCTCTCTATTTTATAATAAGCATGACAGTAATGAAAAAAATGGCTTCAGAATTATTCTTTTATAGAATAAAGACAAAATAATATAGAGCCATTGATTGAGAATGATAAAATTATAATTTTTAGTTAAAAATGAAATGATTGTTCTAGAATATTCACATGTGTGTGCCAAGTCTAATATTAGTCAAAGAAGGAATCTTTATTCCATATAGAGATAGGTTACCAAGTTGTAATATCTTATATAAAGGGACACATATTAATGAATAAGATAATGATTATTTATTCTCTTTGCTATCTCTCTTTATTCTATAGTTTGCTCGATAACACATTATCAACACGAACGCCAATGGAATGGCATAAAGACATCCGTTAAATACTTAAAGGTATTTGAGTTTATTCAGTCCCTACATAAAATACGACATGAGAGAATAGATGCTATCCACGCCATCGCTAGCTATGTATGAAGAAAGATGCATCAAAAGTGAAATCAGAGAAATTCGTATTTTTTGGACAACCAACTTCAACGTAGCTTTGTGAATAGCTCGAGATAAACCAAAAAGTGTGTAATATACGGTTGGAAAGGTATGGATGTCTATTTTCCAGAACCGTTTACGGATTGTCCATATTTATTTCATAGAGAAAGTTACGGCTGTTTTAGTCCTCAAATGTCATGTTGCGCGAGAATCTGATTTTCAGCGCGAACTTATGTTTTGAGTTCTTAAACAACGTTCTCCTCAAGATCAATATTGAGGACAATACGACATGATTTAGATAATCATTGTCCAATGCCACATTTGAAGACATGTTAAAAAGCATTGATATGCTAAGTTGTCAAAACTTCCGTGATTAATGTAAGAATCAGAAAGCGCTCTATGATTGATGTAAGAATCAGAGGGAGATGCAGACTTCAGGGGAGTCTAGCACATACATGTTATTATCAAATGTGAAGGATGCAGTTGTTTTCCCTTAGACCAACACTTTTTGTCCCATTAGGTTTTTGTTTGGCAAGATTTTTAACGAAACAACATCACATGCTGTGCCTCAGCATGAAGTTGTACATGAATGTGTTTGGTTAAGGGTAACCATTACATTTGACCTCTTATTTACAAATAAAAATAAAAGACTGACACCACTAGACTAAATAATATCGAGCATTTATTTATATTTTCGGTTATTTATTTTGCAAATGAAAAATGACCTTTTATTAAAAAAAAATCAGTATCCGACCCGAAATTATATCCTGCTGATAGTCGGCGACGGTTGCCCTTTCCCGGCTCCCGTTCTAATTTAGTCTCTCCCCTCTTTCCCTCTTTCTCTTATCGTCCCCAAAACTCCTTCCAAACCCAAACCCTAGAGCTTAGGGTTTATCCAATTCCCAATCCTCCTTCCCCAAATTTCTAAACATGTCGAAGCGAAAGTTCGGATTCGAAGGGTTCGGCATAAACCGGCAATCGACCTACAACTTCGAGCAGTCCCAGCAACCCCCTCAGCGCCTCTACGTCCCTCCCTCCTCCCGCGCCCACGGCCACGACAACTACGAAGACACCGACCTTGACAACATCGATTACGACGACGTCGACGCCGCCGCGAATAAAGGCGGAGACGGCGGTGAGGAAGAAGAAGTCGATCCGCTCGATGCGTTCATGGAGGGGATTCACGAGGAGGTGAGGTCAGCTCCGCCGCCGAAGCCGAAAGAGAAGGCGGACAAGTACCAGGACGACGACGAGGAGGATCATCTGGAGAGCTTCTTGAGGGCGAAGAAGGACGCCACGCTGACGCTGGCCTCCGACGCGCTCCACGCCGGATATGATTCCGACGAGGAGGTCTACGCCGCTGCCAAGGCTGTCGATGCCGGATTGGTGGAGTATGATTCGGATGACAATCCTGTTGTTGTCGATAGGAAGAGGATCGAGCCGATTTCGGCTCTGGATCATAGCTGCATTGACTACGAGCCTTTCACTAAGGATTTCTATGAGGAGAAAGAGTCCATTTCAGGTACATTACCATTCTAATAGCTCTCTCTTTATAATTTGATTTCGTAAGTTCAAAATCAAGTGAATGCTAAGCTCATTATAGAAAACAGATTATGAACATAGTTTTGCTTGTTTAGCGATGAGTGAGCAGGATGTTGCCGAGTACCGAAAGAGCTTGGCCATCCGAGTGTCTGGCTTTGATGTACCAAGGCCAGTGAAGACGTTTGACGACTGTGGGTTTTCTCCGCAACTCATGAATGCAATCAAAAAACAAGAGTATGAAAAGCCTACACCAATACAGTGCCAAGCTTTACCCATAGTTCTTTCAGGGAGGGATATCATTGCTATAGCGAAAACTGGTTCTGGAAAGACTGCTGCTTTTGTGCTTCCCATGATTTGCCATATTATGGATCAGCCGGAACTTCAGAAAGATGAAGGTCCTATAGGAGTAATATGTGCACCTACTAGAGAACTGGCGCAGCAAATACACCTAGAGGCCAAGAAATTTGCTAAATCACATGGCATCCGTGTCTCTGCTGTTTATGGTGGGATGTCGAAACTTGATCAGTTCAAAGAACTAAAGGCAGGATGTGAGATAGTTGTAGCTACTCCTGGGAGATTGATAGACATGATTAAAATGAAGGCACTGACGATGCAAAGGGCAACTTACCTAGTGCTTGATGAGGCTGATCGGATGTTTGACCTTGGTTTTGAGCCTCAAATTAGGTCTATAGTTGGTCAGATTAGGCCAGACCGTCAAACGTTACTCTTTTCTGCTACAATGCCCCGAAAGGTTGAAACGTTGGCTAGGGAAATTCTCTCTGACCCTGTAAGAGTTACCGTGGGTGAGGTGGGAATGGCCAATGAGGACATTACTCAAGTTGTTCATGTACTTCCTTCTGATGCTGAGAAGTTGTCATGGCTTCTTGAAAGATTACCGGGTATGATTGATGATGGGGATGTATTAGTATTTGCTTCTAAAAAGGCTGGAGTGGATGAGATCGAAACACAGCTTTCTCAGAAAGGTTTTAAAGCTGCAGCCATTCATGGTGATAAGGACCAGGCTACTAGGGTGGATATTATGAACAAATTTAAATCTGGCACCTACCATGTTCTGATTGCAACTGATGTTGCTGCTCGTGGTCTTGATATCAAGTCAATTAAGTCAGTGGTAAACTTTGATATTGCAAAAGACATGGACATGCATGTTCATCGTATTGGTAGAACAGGTCGTGCAGGTGATAAAGATGGGACTGCATACACTCTTATCACACATAAAGAGGCACGGTTTGCTGGAGAATTGGTTAATAGCTTAGTTGGGGCTGGTCAGAATGTTCCAGTGGAGCTCATGGACCTTGCGATGAAGGTACTGTGCACTACTTGTTGAATGCTGAATGTTCATCTTTATTTGCGGACCAAGGTCTACGTGGCTTTATAACAACACACTTGGTTTTCCAACTAATGGCTTTCTTTCTTAACCCGTTGTACATCATATTGACAAAAAATTCAAAAGAGCTGATAGTCCTTATACAAACCTTTTGGATTTTATTATGAAATCAAATTTGCATATTTCTACCATCACTGTTTTGTTCGAATTAGATTTAGATTCACAAGTTAACAGGAGTAATAATGCACTTCATGCATTAAGTAGTTTTACGTTACAAAAGTCATCACAAGTTAACAGAGTGTTGATTTAGCATTTTTCTAGCTGTCCTTTGATTGATACTTGATGTATAGTTGTTCTATAGATGCTTTTGTACTTGTTTGTAAGTGATCGGCTCCTTCACTTTGTTATGTATTGTCCCTTTTTTTATTTTTTATTTTTTTCCCATTTATGTAGATGTGTTTCTCTTCAAATGAAAAGTAACTAAAACCAAAGAGAACACAAAGTTTCTCAACATATTATGTATCTTGAGAGTTATATTGGTGCAAGTATCTCATGTCGGAGGCTTGTATGCTATCCCTTCTGTTTGACATGATTAGGAAGTAGTATGAAATCTTGGATTTTAAATCTTACAAGCTCTTTTTTATGACATATACCTTGCAAATTGCAGGATGGAAGATTCAGGTCTAAACGTGATTCAAGAAAAGGAGGTATGACTTTTAATCATGATACAACTGTTATTATCTTTGGTGCTTTTGCAGAGGATACTCATGTGGCAGCATTTTGTTGAGACAGCCCCTGATATATTAAATACCCTTTTCTAATGCATTAAATCATATGTATGGGTTGTACAGGTGGAAAGAAGGGCAAAGGGAGAGGCGGTGGTAGAGGCGGTGGCAGCGGTGGCAACAGTGGTCGAGGTGTGCGTGGGGTGGATTTTGGTTTGGGTATTGGATATAATCCGGAATCCAACAGTTCTCCATCACCTGCTGTTACCAGTCGATCTGCCGCAGTTACTTCTTTAAGAACAGGAATGATGTCTCAGTTTAAGAATAAGTTTGTTTCTGCTACATCAAACTCTCCAAGTCAGGGTTCTGGTAACAGTTTGAGTGCGCATGCCAACAAGAGGCCTGCATTACGAGGATTTGTAGCTGCTGGTTCCATTGGGGGAGGCATATATGCGCCTCAGACAACCAATACAGTTTCTCCGCCTCCTGCATCAGCGGTAAACATTTCTTCTCAGAACTCGGAAGAAAATTCGAGCCAGAAGTTGACGGAAAGGTTAATTTCATGATGTTGTTTAGACTTGAACTAGAGTTATCAATTATTGTCTAATTGTAATGCTTAATTGGTTCATCTGTTGTCCTATTGCAGTTCTAGAGACAAACCTAGAGAAAGGCGGAGGCGCTCTGGTTGGGACTGTTGATGCTACGGTTGAAGACCCACTCAAACAAATGAACTAGAATATTTATTTTCCTTGTAGATTAAGAGTCCTGCTATATCTGTATTGTTGTATGTCTGGGTATGGTCTATGGCTCTGCCTAGTTCCTTATTGTACATTTACCTTCCATTTCATTTCATAGATTTGATCCTTACAGCATATAAAAATTTTGATTAATTTCTCGCGTTACTGTTTTTGGATTAAAAACAGATTGATTTAGTACACGCTTCCATGGACGATGAAGTTCAGCTTGAGCACAAGGCACGCTCTTCATCCCCCTTAACTGCTATGGTTGCTCATAATAATTCTTCTTCTGGTAGCTATCAAGCCATATGATATTCAGCATGACCACCACATGCAGTCAATCAACAACAAATGTGACATTCTCCATTTGGTCAAAATTGATAAAAAGCAGAACATAACCACGACACAATATGAGAATTAGTTCTAGACAAAAAAGAAGACAAATGGTTCATTTCCTTGTATTCAACTAATTCAAGTACCTTCTGTATCCACTCCAAAAAAAAGTACATTCTGTATCGTAGCTAGGCCTTGCACTGTTTTGAAGAGAACACTTGAAAACAGTGAATAACAGATAAAAGCTACTGCTAGGCAAGTCACATTCACCACGCTTGCAACTATTTTCGTTGACAACAGATTTTCTATATATAAGAGATGAAGTTTGTCTATTCACAAGATTAACAACGTACCTAAAGAAGCGATTAATCGAGAGTAAGGGAATACAACAAGCTGCCAAACTACTTATAGGGACAATATCTAGTAATATGATTTCTCTGTCGACTGGTGGCACAACAGTTTTACTGTATTTATGCCTTGGGACACTGCTCTACATTAAAGTTTTTTGCAATTTCTCTTCTTCGGGTAGCATTAGGGCATATTGCTAAGCAAGGCTCCTTGAGAGTGGCATCGTCTTCGGGAAGTGGAGGAAGGACCCCGAATTTAAACTGCAGAATTTGAGATAAATAGTGAGTCATTTTAAGGACAATAAACTGTTGAAGTGGGTTGAGCCAGCTAGGTATTGGGTAAACCTGACAACTATAGTCGTTGAAGTTCGGTTCCATCAGTAAAGGGACACCCATGTAATCCTTGAAAAAAGACTGGAGTAACAACTTTGATGGAATTAGCACCAAAGAAGTTATGTTGTGTAGTCAACTAACATTTTACTAAAGCATCACTGACCTGAGTTGGAAGCTTACAAGTATTGACACAGATCCCCACACATTTGCTTTCCTCCAAGTACTTGCATTTCTCAACAAACACCTGCATGAATGCCAATCCTCCCAACAACGTCAGCTGTTATCTAGGCTTGGAAGTACGGCCAAACACTGCCTTCAAATTTTGATTAGGAAATTCGGAGAGATGATTACCCCACTAGCCCATGAGTTCCCATCAGGTAGGTCGACAGAATTAACAGTGCAGGGGCCCATGAGCCATTGACAACTGATTGCAGTCACCCTTGCTTCAGTGTAAATCATATGCCATACAAATTACAGTCAGTGATCCCCTTGAAAATATATAAGAACCACAAGGCTTATGTGTATCCATTGAATATTGAAAGTTGGGATGAAAATGTAGCATAGAAAATACTGACCAACCATGAGCGCGGCTATTTTCCCGCCTTGTATAGGAGCTATTAGCAATTTATAAAGTTCTAACAGGAATGGTGGAAACAGAGATATCAGAACTCGGACCTGCCAAGAACAAAGCATTCAGTCATGTGTACCAACTAGTAAATGTACTCCTTTTTTTTTCTTTTTTTTTTCCCATTTTTGTTTTGGTTTGATGCTAAATCCAGTGCTAAGATCATCTGATTGTTCATTGAATGGCATGAATGAAGTCCCGAACATCAAATTGTACTGTAATGAAGTCCATCCTTAAAAATTATTGGTTAAATTGAGTAACTGAAGTTTATTATTAATATTATTGCAAATACTCCAATTGAGCTACATATGGAAATGAGTACTGTGTTGGGTGCGAATGGAAAGTATTCGAGGCTTTCCAATAATGACTTAATGAGGGGATCGATTCAAGAAGCAAGCTTGGTCTTTGTGAAAAAGAGGGTTGTAATAATATTCCCTGGAACGGAAGTCCTCATCAAGTCTGTTATCGGCTCAATTCTAGCTTATCCAAAAATATTGTTCAGATTTAATAGTAAGAGCTAGATGTTGTTCTTTATAATTTGTCATGTGGTTATGTAAACATTGGTGAAATTGTTAATCAGTTAAGTTGGAATGAAGTGTGATAGCTAAAGAGAAGTGGAGGTTGTTTCCGAAGCTCTGTCAGTTAGGTTATACAATGAACTTAATTTCCCAAATTCAGACTCCATGTGAGCTTGTAACGGTTCAACACTAACTTGGAATTGGAGCGGCATATTGGAAGGTCAGTGAATAAATAGAGAATCAACTACGAAATAGAGCGACCGATGCATTTTAGGTACAGAAGTGGGAGCCATCAACTAAAAGGGTTTTGGCTGCTGTGTCTAAATTTTAGGCTACTTGTGTTCAGAAAGGGTGTGATACTTTTGGCTAAAAACCTGTGTATAAGGATATATGCAGATATGATCATATGATCAAAGTCAATGTTGACGGAGAGCATGGAGTTGGTTTGATAATAAGGCGGGGATTGATTGCATTGCTAGAGATTCTAGCCTTAAGGACCTTGACGGAAGGATCAAGTCTATTGTTACTCAATCAGCTGAAGCATTTGCAGACTATCCAACTCGACAATTAGGAAGATTCAACGTTTTCAGCATAGATTGATTTAAACCAATTTAGATACAACTTTGGGATCTAGCTAGTGTTGTTTTACTTGTTTATAATGAGCCAATATGCAAGATATGTATGTACACATGTATTGTATTCTGAAACATAGAAATGAGAGTAGAATAGAGTACCGCAGCTTCTTTAGTATGAGAATTTGTTGGGTTCTGAAGCATCATCCGGTTGGCCACTTCAATCAGTCCATCGTATCCCGGCTTATCCGAATCCCACCCAACTTGTTGAACCATTTTGTTCCTGAACACATTCAGCAACAACTTATCCACCACTCCTCCCTTGTAACTCCCCGATTGCGATTCGCTTTCTGCCTCTTTCGTCTGAAACACACTTAGCAACTTAGCACTCATTTACATTGTTTGAACCAAAAACACCAGTGTCTCACCAAACAAGAGAAGATCCGAATCCGTGAGCTCCGGAGCTGAGATTTCGATTGGGGCCCAAACCGGAACGGAAGCCACGAGGAGGAAATGCTTGCGGGGCAAACAAGCGCCAAAGCCTTCATCTTTTTGCGGAGAGAGAATCAGATACAGCTCCTCGAATAGAAAGAAATCTTTTATAAAGGCCAACCGGGTCGGGTCGGGTTTTAAATACATGGCGGGTATATTTACTAAAACCCTAGCAACAGAAAAACAGAGACTTACTAAACCCTTGTGTGAGAGTTCCAGTTCCAGTTCCAGAGAGAAATGAATCGTGGCCGTTCGATGTGTACGGCGGTTGTTGCGGCGGCGGGTCCTCGGCGTGACAATCCGGAGAGGCTGTACCGGAGGTTATCGGCTTTGGGAGGCAGCGGGAGGAGCGCGGCCAAGGCCTTGAATGATTACATCATGGAGGGCAGAAAGATCCAGAAATATGAACTCGATCGCTGCGTCAAAGAGCTCCGCAAGTACCGCCAGTTCCAGACTGCCCTCGAGGTTCCCCTCATTTTCATCAATTGTGATTTATGTGTTAGGTGTCTCTTGGAGTTGAATTTGATCATGAATTTCGGCTAGTTAATGCCCTCTGTTTTTGTGGTTGATTAGTGCAGATAATGGAATGGATGGAGTTTAGGAAGATAAATTATTCGTTGCCTGACTATGCGGTACGATTGGATCTCACGGCCAAAGCCAAAGGGATAGAGGCGGCAGAGAGTTACTTCAGCAACCTACCGCAGTCTGCCAAGAACAAATTGACTTATGGGTCCCTTTTGAACTGTTATTGCAAGGAAGTGATGGAAGAAAAGGCTTTGGCGCTCTATAAGAAGATGGATGAGTTGAACTATGTTGACTCTGCTCTGGTTTTCAACAATCTCATGGCTCTGTATATGAGAAAGAAGCAGCCGGAGAAGGTGGCTCCTTTCGTAGAGGAAATGAAGCGGAGGGAGATACGTTTGGATACTTTTAGTTATAATATCTGGATGCAGAGCTATGCCTCTTTGAATGATATGAAAGGCGTAGAGAGTGTTGTGGAAGAGATGCAAAGCCAAGATGAAGACGAATGTGATTGGTCAACATATAGTAACCTGGCTTCCATCTATGTAAAGGCGCAGCTTTATGAGAAGGCTGAGGTAGCTCTTAAATTGTCTGAGAAAGTGATGATGTCCGGGAAGCCACAGCGCCAGACGTACCATTTCTTGATTACACTCTATGCCAACACTGGTAATCTAGGTGAGGTCAAAAGAATATGGGAATCCCTCAAGTTAGCTTTTCCGGATACCAACAATATCAGCTATCTTCTTGTGGTTCAAGCGCTATGTAAGCTAAAAGATGTGGAGGGTTTGAAAGAATGCTTTGAGGAGTGGCAGTCTAATTGCTCCAGTTATGATATGAGGTTAGCAAACGTTGTTATACGTGCTTATCTGAGTCAGAACATGTATGAAGAAGCGCTGTTGATCTTTAAGGATGCTACTAAGAGGTGTAGAGGGCCTTTTTTCAAGGCTCGGGAAATCTTCATGGCCTACTTCTTGGATAATCGTCAGCCTGATCTGGCCATTAGCTATTTGGAAGAAGCGATTTTAGAAACCAAGGATGACGAATGGCGTCCATCTCCAGAAACCATTGCTGCATTTCTGAATTATTTTGAGGAAACAAAAGATATTGATAGTGCTGAGAACTTTTGCAAGATTCTGAAGCGTCTAAATTGTCTCAGTTCCAATGAGTATTGTTTGTTGCTTAAGGTTTATGTAGCTGCTGGTGAATTCCTTCCTGAGATATGTCAGAGATTGAAGGAAGACAACATTCAAATAAGCCCCGAGCTCGAGGAATTGGTAGAGAAGGTTTCCCCAAGCAGATCAACAACATAGTAGTCCCCTAGTTTAAACAGGTTTTGGCATTTTGCAGTTCCTTTAACTTATACTCAGAACCCGTAGTTTTCTGAACTCAAGATTGTTAAAGGCTGGTTTTCAAAATTAAATCTCAATCTAATTTCATATGTGTGCTAATAATAAGCATTCACTCGAAATTGTCTTCACAAATGTCTTTGGGATCGAGGCCTTTCTATAAGTCTCAGATTGCGGTTTCAGGTATCTGGTCTTTTGTTTTTGTATTATGACCGTGATTGATTGTGTAATACTGTTTTGGCCGCAGTTCCTTGTGTTTTTCCTTTGTGGTTTATTAATGTAAGATGTAACCACATATTAGAAAGTCATCAATGATAATGCCATGATGATGGGTAAATTTTGATGAATTCCTCTTGCAAAAATCGTTATAATTATTATTTTTCTTTCTTTTCAGAATGTACAAAAATAAAGGTGGGTTTACCATTGGGTGATGAGCTTGATTGGGAGGAATAAATGTAAATCTGTTTCTGCATTTCTCTTTCTTTTCTTTTTCTCTTTTTTTTGCTTATTTGTTTTTCATTCTCTGGAAGGCTGTGCTCTTAAATAGGTGATGGACGCATGATGGTTTCTGAAATCCTATTGTGAGTTAGAATATCACTCCTCTCTAACCTTAAGTTATTGTGTTATGGTTTGATTGAATGGTTCTTAGGTTCTAATGCACCATTATGTTTGGTTTGTTAGAGTTGACTTGCAATAGCAGGGGCATATTTGAATTGTGTGTTTTTGTGTAATATTTCTACATACTTTGATATTTAGTTTGTCTTCTTCATAATTGTTGGCATTATTTCTTACTTAATAACACACACAGAACTGTTATTAGGACATCCGTAGGTATCACATCATATTGTGGAGTGTAAAATTGAAACACAAGAACTTCTATCATTTTTAGCATATCACATTTGTTTTATACTAATACACGTATAAGAATTAGAAATAAAGATCTTTGTCCGATTTCTATTGTTATAATAGTCTCCGGTGTGAACTGCCTCGATTCTCCATGTCACTACCCTGGAGAAATAGTAATCTGTGCATCTTGTGTATTGTTTTGTACTACATATATTGTTTTGAAAAATGAGGTTGAAACCAAAACTACGCTGAACCAAGTGATTGAGTTTCACTCTATTTATACTTGCTCATCAACGTCATGTCCTTTGGTTTGTCTTCAACTGTTTAGATTCTCCTCCTTGACTGTAATTAACTTCCGACATACTTGAAATTGCTATTCCATGATTTCCAGGTACTTGAATTTGTTGATAAACATGCAATTTTGTCCTTGTAGACCTGATACAGAGTGGAAACTCACAACTCTCCATCCTCCTTACTGTAGGCAAATGATGTAGAAGTTCAGTTTTTCCATTATCCCCACCAAAACAAGTTTAACCAACTCTGAAGGGTTGTTTGTCAGTTTCCAGGCCTCCTGCTATTTAGTATTTACTGAAGCTTTAGTTGAAGAAATTGGTTGTTTTCGTTGGCTAATTATCACCAGCTAGGCTGGCATTTTTAGCTTCTCTCTGTTTTTTTTTTTTTCTTCTGGTCTTTTAGCCTCAACTGTATAAAACAAAACATGCAACTATGGTTGATCTGATTCTTTTTATATATACTTGTTTTTGGCATTTTTTCTTAATTATCTACTGTATCGTTGTTGTGATGAAAAATTACTAAACCAGATTTTGATTTCCGGAGTTGTTTTTCTCTATTTATCTACAACAACAAATAATATCTGGAAAAACAAACACCAGGAAATAATGATGGCATGGCTCACATTTTTGGTACGGAGGTCAATCTGATTTGCTACCTTAACTATTATTTATGCCAATTTGCTACTTTATGTTTTCAAAATTAGCCAATTTGCTACATTTTTGTCATTTTAATTTGTTCATTTCTTCATTCAAACATGAATTAATTTTGAAAATCGAAAGTTAAAGTTTGTTGATATTGAAATTTTGATAAGTAAATCGGTTAATCTTGGCTGAAATAAAAGTTAAGGTAGCAAATTGGCTAATTTAGAAAAGCTAGGGTAGCAAATTAGTTGAAATGAAAATTAGGGTAGCAAATTGACACTAAGATGAAAATTAAGGTAGCAAATTGGCAATTATGCCTTTAGGCTTTTAAGTTTGGGATCCCCTTAACTTCCAGAATTTCATTCAACAATTATTGCCCGCATTCTTTCTGGTCTCACATTTACTCAAGTTTTTTATGTTATGTGCCACCAAACATACATATAACATCACTAAAAGGATATTCATCAACATTCACAGATAAAAATTCTGCTCAAAGTGGTTGTGAACTGATTATATGAAATGAACGAGTATTTACATATAGAGAATCCGAAACAAAATTTTCTACAATGTACAAAACTGCCTGAAGAATTTCTCGACTCTGTTTCCTTCTGCTTTACTCTCTTCCCCGCATCAAAACTTGATCTGCGAATGATGATCATGTTAGATAAGCCATAGCATTTGCCCATTAAGCGCACTTCAAAGAAATTCAACATCTTCTTCCTGATCTTCCAGGACGATAGTGGCAAGAGCTAGTCTATATGCTGAGGATCTTAAATTCCTCACAAGAACATATATTTCCTTCCGTCTCCGTTTAATTGGCATCATATCCCACTGTTCCCCTCTAATATGAGCAAGTAGTACTGCCTCACAAAAAGCTTGTGCCACTGTTTTCTTGCTGTAAAAGTAAAATTAATAACAATGATCAATGCAACATAGCATAAGGCAAATAATGAACACACAGTAAAATGGAAACAAAAGTTTGTAGTTGAGATGTAGCAAGAGGCCTATAGACTAACCTCCCTCGAACAAAACCAGTGGTCACAAAGCCTATAGGCCAACGATGAGATTCTCTACTGATAGTATCCCCTGGTAGTTGGAGTTCCCACTTACCAGAAGATTGCTCTTTGAAATAGGATCTCACGGCAGATTGAGGAACTTGTAGTCCTCCATCAATATTCTCTGATCTGCAGGACATGCACCTTTATAATTATTACTAGGAAAGATGTATATAATTAATAGCAATTATATTTACAGTTCATCCTCTGTTGTGTCTAATGACATTAAATTTCACTAAACATCAAAGACAAGTTCTAAAGATTACTAAGCATAGAAAACTATAAGTTTATATATAGCCCTTGAACTATACAGCCTTTAATATTGTCCATGCACATAAGAGCAAACACATAAAGTCAACTTCATTAAAACCAGAAAAGAAAACACCTACGTTAGAAAGGAAAAGGCTGGAACAAAGTTCCAAGAACCACCAAGTACAAATACAGATTTTAGAAGCTTACTCATAAAAATATCAATCAAGGGAACAAAGTAATTCAATATTCAAAGTGGTCTAAAAAGTAGTTAGTACCTTGTCCAGAGTGAGATGTCAGTCAATTGAGGTGCACAAACAACTGCTCCCTCTTCAAAAAACCCTTCTTTGTAAGCATGGAGAAATACTCTTACAAAACATAACTTGTGGTTGTAACTAAATTTTGTAATCCCATTTTGGCCATGCCCAAGGTTGCTTTCATCCCTCATAAATGCAGTAAAGCTTGTCGACTTATCGGTCACATGAGGACGTAGGCGTAACTTACAGCCTTGGAATTCATTCAAGAAATTTTTCAGTGAAAAAGATGTCCGTGCTACAAAATATGTAACATCATAATTTTCACACTCCGAGTTAGATGATGAATTGTTTCTGACTGCATCTTCCAGTCTAAAAGTTTCAGCATTTTGCATTTTGGTGGGTCCTTCCCTTAAAGAAACTTGGATACTATTCCATGGTGGTAAAATTGGAACCCTCAAAGGTCTTTGTGTTGGAGGACGAAGTTCGTCTTTAACATTGGATGCAGCACTTTCAGTTTCTTTAAGGCATAAATACGCATGGCAATCCGGGAAATCCGAAGGAAAATATGGCAATCCTACCTGCAAAAGAAGATGAGACTTACTTGCATCGTTTGAGAAGGTGTATACTTAACATTACAGATTAACTGCACATACTTACGTCACATGAAATCCAGTGCTTCTCCCTCAAACCTATCACATTGGCCCCCTTGGAGATAAGAGGAATCCAAAATGCCCTGACCCAGCTCAAGGGTAGAATTACAGACCATCTGTAAAGAAATAAGAGAGAGTTTAATGATACATATAGATAAATTACTCTGGAAGTTTAAAAGATATATATATATATGTTCTATAGAAGTATGTTGGAGGAGTAGAGAACATTGATGCGATTACTGCAGACTTGGACCAAGCAGTTACCAGTTATTGCACAAAGAGTAAGTATTGGACATTGACATGATTAATGCACAGACATATAAAAGGCAGCTACAAATTATTGCACAAAGAGTGATTGTTTTGTGATTGTTAGACACTGAAGCCATGAATTACATTTTTAGAGAAGAAAAATGTTGAGCTAGTTTGTATAATTGAATTACCAGCATAACAATGAGACCCTTGAGCAATTTATTTAATAGAAACATTAAACTCATTATAATTGAACTTACAAGCATGAACATCAAGATACAGTGACCATTAAATGCCATACTTAAGAGCTAACCATTAATATAAGGACTCAGTATTATGCTAGATTACTAGACCATTAAAGGCCATACTTAAGAGCTAACCATAAATATAAGGACTTAGTATGATGCTAGATCACAAGACCAAGTAATGCAACACTGGAAGCATAAAAAAGGAAGAGAGAAGTTTACCCATTATGCATGCCCCTTCTGTCGTTATTTTTCAAAAGCAGAATTGGACAAGATCTTGAGCACTGCAAATTGGTTGAAGTATTTAGTACCCTTGAACTTGATTCATCAAGACAGAAGAGGTTTTTATTCTGGTCATATCTTTCCTTGCAAATAACTGTCTCTTCCACTGGAGGACTTATACCTCTGTTAACATCCCACAAATTCTTTTCTGCGAGCATGCTAGTACCTTCGGCTTCTGACCCCATCAAGGACAGTATCACTTCTTTCTTTTCTGAAATATTTTCATAGACAAAATGCTCTTTGTCTTCAGTTCCTTGTACATCAGCTAGTATACTAGCAGAACCTGACTCAGCAGCATTTGCAGTCTTTCGTTTGTCTATGAACACACGAGGATCCTTGACTCTAAGAGACATCACTGCATGGGAAGGAATGTCTTCTTCATTTTCAAGCACATACTTAGAATGGGAATCATCTGAAGCTTCCGCAACTGAATGTCTATTCAATGCCCACGTATGGTCCTTACTTCTGTGCAGCCAGAAAATTTAATAAGCGATCTTTAACTTCAGGCATGATTAAAAAATTGTACCCATCCGAGTATCCGCTACTAACCTTGTAACAGGGCACAATGTCCTTTGGAGGAGTTGAAATGCTTTTGATCCCATAATTTCTAATTTTGCGAGTTTGCCCTCAAGTGAGAGACACTTAATCACGCTGCCGCTCTCTTCCATCTGAGATAATACATGAAGATGTAATCTAAGCATCCAACAGTTATAAGTTTGGTATTCTAACATCTACAACTTTTAACTAGAGAATATCTATTGCCAGCAAGCACAGAACAAATACAACCAAGGTCGCCTTGAAAAAGATCATCACTTTTCATGACTATGAGTAACATATATACAAAAGTATTGACACGGATTATCTTCCCTGAAAATCATCAGATACACAGAACTTGAGGGTATTATTAATACGTTACTCAAAATAACGTTCCCAACAAATAATATGGCCTTATTTCACAGTAACTTTTTAAAATGTCAAAAATAGAGAAAAAAATCTAAAACAAAACAGGGATAGCAGAATTCAGATGGCTTCACAAGCTCCAGTTGTTAATCTTGTCTACCATTGAATTTACTGTATAAAGCTTGAATATGAGCAAAGAGAAAGCATGCTCACCTCTTTTTGGCAAGCTAATTTAAGCGCATCATATCCTGCAGGGAAAGCAGAAGCATGTATCCACACCCAAAGATGGCGAAAGGTAGAAGAGCGCTCTGTAACCTCTAGACCATTAGATATAACACAATTATAGACAGCAGAAGCATCATTATCTTTATCCTGTTGGCAAGTGGGCCGCCACATATAGGTAACAGGTGCAATTGGTGTTGAACATGGTGCTCCAAACTGATGAAGCTGCCCAAACATATAGGTTAATATCTCAAGTCGCTCATGCCACTCAAAACAAAAGTGCAATAAGACAAAGTACCATTGCAGTATCATATATGGCCCCAGAAATAATGGAACGGGTAATTTCTTCAGAACGAGCTGATGGAGAAGGCACCAATACCATTCTTAAAACTGATAGTAACGATTCCTGAAGCATATAAAATTAATTTAAAACCAGAAATTTAGTAACGGAAGACAACCTTTTTGCTACACCAATTTTTGAGGAAAAAAACGAAAAATAATTTTAAGAAATTGATAAGATAAGATAGAAAGTAAATGCCTTGCCTCTTTACCCTCCAATTGCATAGCTACATGATAGCTTGCATCATGGGCAAGCACTCCAGCTTTGAACCACTTCAGGACAGCTCTGGAACCCCTTCCACTAACAAAAACAAGAAAAAAAAAAAAAAAAAAAAAAAAAAAAAAAACTTTAGTCAAGAAATGTGAGAGTAACTCAACAAGAGAATCAGATAAATATACAAATAATGAGGGACTGACCTGCCCTGCAAACCTAGGGGAAGATAATAACCCCAAAGCTTAGTCATTGTGAACCGCTTGGCATGCCAAACATGTGTTCTAAGCCTCTTCGTTCCATCGCCTGAGGTGCAGAAACCCTTTTCAAGGTTCATTTTAAGCTCAGCCCTCCGACGAATGCGACGAGGAACATTCTTATCATCCTTCTCTGAAAGAAAAGCATTGCTTTGATCAACTACTCCATGCTTCTGCTTTTTTCTACTTCTCTTTTTTGCGGCTTGATTGTCATAAGCAGTGGTCCTTCTTCTCTTGCTTCTTTGAGACCGGAAATCATTCTTCAATCGGTCAGTTACAATTGTATGGAGCGTCTCAAGTTCTGTAGCTCGCGCTTCTGCAAACTTTTGCACACTTAATTTTCGAGGCGGAGCTGATGAAACTTGTGACCGTTTGTGTCCATCGGTAGCCATTAAACTGATCTAATCTTCTTCAGCTCCAGAACACAATATTATAAGGAAATTTAAGTAGCTTTTCTTCCTTTACTCATCCTACTACATCACTCTGAAAAAACAATAAAAAACATCAATTCAGCGAGATGGCTTAGCAAGCAACAGCGGTTACCAACACATTGTAAGTTTGAAAATATAAGAAATCTAAAACCTGATGTTTTCATAATAGCATGACAGCATTAAACAAAAATACACCAATGCCTTGCTCGGGTTTTGCAAGCAATAATGATAATAGGAGCTAGCCCAGAGACCAGAGCTGTACAAATTTTTCATAATGCAAACAGTGATGTAATACAACTAGATAAAATATATGGGTCTTCAAATCCAGATCAATTCTTGTGGAGAATCTATGAAGAAGAAGCAAAACAATCCACCATTACCTACAGTACAACACTAGCCAATCAGAGAATAAAAACAGACCTGAAAATCGCTTCATGTCACCTGTCTGGGTCTCGGCTTGTGGAGGTTGCTGGGTCAGGGTTCAGAGAGCCGAGAGGGACAGAGCTGCAACGGCTGAGCCGCTGAGGGGGGTTCAGGGTTTTAGATACGAAATTGGTGTCATCCGGGTCGGGTCAACCCTTAATTGAGTTCGGGTCGGGTCGGGTAGTGCTGCTCTTGTTTTTAAGAGAAGTTGAGTTGTAGTTTTTAAAAGAAGAAGAGGCATAGGTCCTGATCAGATCTGGCTGTCTGGATTCTTCGCCGGCAAAGAAAATGAAAGATGCCCGCTCACTCCTACTAGTCCTCCTCGCCGTGACGTCACTGCTCTCCACCGCCGCCTTCGCCGATTCAATCCACGGCTGCGGCGGCTTCGTCGAGGTAAAACATCACTCCACTCTCTGATACACTTGATTTAGGGTTTGATGAAACTGATTCGGACTCTGGATTTTGCAGGCGAGCTCTGCTTTGATCAAGGCCAGGAAGGCCTCCGATGCTAAATTGGACTATTCTCACATCACGGTAAAACTAAACTCGTTTTTTAACATCGCTACGATCTTTGCAGCATTTTGAAACTATAATCACTCTTTACTCGGTGGATTGTGATGTTAGGTTGAGCTTCGAACTGTTGATGGATTGCTCAAAGAGAGTACTCAGTGTGCTCCCAATGGCTACTACTTCATCCCCGTCTACGACAAGGTCTTCTCTCTCTCTCTC
>NC_020491.1:20390035-20415808 GCF_000184155.1 Fragaria vesca subsp. vesca
TACGTACTCTCTCTCTCTCTCTCTCTCTCTCTCTCTCTCTCTCTCTCTCTCTCTTATACTGACCAAATTATACATTTGCATTCCGCATTTACTCTTACTAGGATTGCTGTTGATTCAATCCTGTTTTATTTTAATCTTGATATGACCTGTTGTTTGTTTAATCGGTTTCCGGATTTATCTTCAAATGCTTCTCATTAACGTTGTTTGCAATGCAGGGCTCTTTTGTGATTAAAATCAACGGACCCCAAGGATGGTCATTGCACCCTGATAAGGTTTATTTATTGTCTTTTTTCTTTTCTTTTTTTCTTTTTACTGAGGCCGCTGCTGGACTCCCAATTTGATTCGGCAGTTGACAGCTCTAGTGTCTTGCAGGTTCCGGTCGTTGTTGATAACACTGGCTGCAATGGCAGTGAAGATATTAATTTCCGGTTTACAGGGTGAGTTTCAGTAGATTATGTTTTATTTTGCTTTTCTGTAATTTATTGTCACCATTTGCATTAGGCCTAGTGCTCACTTTGGATTTTCAGTATAAGTTAGCTAGTTGTTTGTGTGTGGCAGGTTCTCCATTTCTGGTAGAGTTCTGGGAGCTGTTGGTGGAGAGAGCTGTGCTCTTCAAGATGGAGGTCCCTCAGACATCAAAGTCGAACTTTTGTCAGACAGTGGTGATGTTGTTTCTTCTGTTTCAACTTCGTCAGGGGGAAGCTTCTTGTTCAAGAATATTATTCCAGGTAATACACATCGTTACCAACTTTTTCTGATATGTCACACTTCACAGGATGTTGTGATTTTAATTTCTGTGTGAAAATTCATTTTAAGTATGCATTCTTTATGATCTGATTCACTAAGATTTCCTTGTAATCATCTTTATGCATTCTTTATTCATTTTAAGTATGCATTCTTTTTCTGAATATTTTTCTTACCAACATCCTTTGGGTGCAGGAAAATATGAAATACGTGCTTCGCATCCTGACTTGAAAGTTGAAATAAGAGGTTCAACAGAGGTTTGTGGTTCTTCTTTCTTCCCCCACAATCTTTTATGCTATGGAATTATGTTGTGTTATTCTTTGCATTTCATGCTACAGTACAATTTGTCAGATGACCCTTCACAAGTTAATACAACACTCATGTGGAAATGAATCTTGCAGGTGAATGTGGGATTTGGTAACGGTGTAGTTGATGACATTTTCTTTGTTCCTGGCTATGACATAAGCGGATTTGTTGTTTCTCAGGTAAAGATGACAGTTGTGCAAGGAATTTGTTTTGTAAACATGTCTCTTTGTTGACTCTGCTTTAAAACTACATTGAGTTTCCACCATTGGCAAGAGATCTTTCTTTATCATTTATTGATATTTTATCATAATTGATGTTAGCTCTGTAATAACATGATGATCTGAAACTGGACTTCAGCCTACTTAATTGACTTTATTCTTATTTCTGTTTTTGGTTATCTTAGGGGAATCCAATATTAGGAGTTCATGTTTATTTACACTCAGATGATGTCTTAGAGGTAAATTGTCCCCAAGGTTCTGGTACAGGCTCTGAAATGAAGAAGGCTCTTTGCCACGCCATATCTGATGCACATGGAAAATTCATGTTCAAGTCGCTACCTTGCGGTAATTTTTAATTATATCATCTGCTTCATTTTTCTGTTTTCTTTCTCATTGGTTGTTAATCTTTTACTTGTTTAGAACTTGCATAGATATAATAATTTTGGATGGTTACTGGTTGTAGTTGTCGCGTTGGATGCTAGCTGATTGCTTGTTATTGGCACTGTTTATGATAGTTTCCTTATTTCTGATCAACAAAACATAGATTAACTGTATCTAGCATTACATTTTTATAACTAGGTGGATTGTAAACTCTATAATAAAGGAAATAGTAGATCAGCTGTTAAGGTGTCTGCGGCCTTTCTGACAGCCATGGATTAGCATTTCCATGGCCCATCGGTATATTGAAGTCAGGTCTTTGGGCAATACATGTTACTCTGTTGGGGAGGGGTGTTGCTTTTGTCTTTCTGCATATATCATCTTTGCTTAGTAGACAAATCCCATTCATTCATTCCCTTTGATTATAAATCCCGGTTACTTAGACACATTATAAGCCGTCCAAGGTGCGTGGAACATGATCATTTTATGCACCTCAACAGTTATACTCCTTTTCAAATTGAAATATTGCTCAGTTTCATTGAACCACTGGCAGGAACTTATGAGCTAATACCTTACTACAAGGGAGAAAACACGGTCTTTGATGTTTCACCTCCCGTCATGTCAGTGACTGTTGAACATCAACATGTGACAGTTCCGCAAACATTCCAGGTAAAGTGCATAGTGTCCTACAAGTTCAGAACTCGAATGAATTGGTGACGTTGTGATATTTTATTTTCAGCATTTGACTATTGCTGGATATTTTTGTACAACTGTGACAGTAAATGAAACTAAAATGTCTTTAGTTTAGCCTGAATTCATTTAGATCAAATTTACTGGTTGCCCATCCATCTCTGAGAAACTAATATATTTTAAAGTGTATTTGTAGTAGAGTATACTTATTTTACACTTTTCTCATTTGGATTAAATAGCTCTGTGTATCCATCCATTTGAAAGTGTTGTCTTGTTTATACATGTCTTCACCGATTTGATGTATATTTTCAACTGCATCATATTATGATCTGTTGTGCAGGTCACTGGATTTTCTGTTGGAGGGCGTGTCGTTGACGGAAACAACATGGGTGTTGAAGGTGTTAAGATTATAGTTGATGGTCATGAAAGGTCCATCACCGACAAACAAGGTTATTACAAGCTTGACCAGGTATAATAATGCACGATACCAGTTTTTATTAATAAATGATATTGGAGGAGTGATTTGAATTAGTGACCTAGAGTGTAGGATAAATGATTTTAACCACTAGAACTACAGGCCCCAACGAACACCATGGCAAGTATTAGCCTTAACTATTACTCTACATTATTTGCCCAATGAAGCAACAAGTGGTCTACACTTATAGCCTCAGTGGTCACCTTTATACATGATACACTAATAAGAAAAGCAAGTATGCTTTTGCTCTGAATCATATTAAAAGTCTTGGTGCTACCATGAGCCATCCAAGCTAGATATATGAGTTGCCAAACAACTTCTTGCAAAAGATGTTGAAACGCCTCTAATGATTCCGAATTCCATAACCTGTCCAAAGTAGATAGCCTTCTATTTCTATTGTCCCTTTGCCTTTAGCTTGCTTATGTTGAATGTTTCAGGTTACTTCCAATCGCTATACAATAGAAGCCACAAAGGAGCATTACAAGTTCAGTAATCTGAAGGATTATTTGGTAAGAGCCTTTAAGAAAAGTTCCTTTCTGTACTTATATGGTGATTCACAAGGTCGCCATCTTTCATATTAGAAGTTGCAATGTACAAGGTTTTGCAACTTATGTATGTGAATTATATATGTTTTCTATGTTACATCAAATGATGCTTTGATCCCTTTTGTTTTCTCACTTGATGGTGATCCAGGTATTGCCGAACATGGCTTCTGTTGTGGACATTAAAGCAGTTTCCTATGGTGTCTGCGGTGTGGTGCAGATGGTTAGTGCTGGTTACAAGGCAAAGGTAAAATCACAATTCCTGTTTTCTACATTCTTTGTTATATGCAGGGTTTTTATGTCTCATTTGAATTCTAGGTGGCTTTGACTCATGGACCTGAAAATGTCAAACCACAAGTGAAGCAAACCAATGGAAATGGAAATTTCTGCTTCGAGGTATGTTAGCTTAATCTGCAATGATGGAAGTATTTTACAAATGAGTAGTGATCTAGGATTCAAGATGTAAATTTGTATTGCTGTATCTTGTTTTTGTGTATTTCTTCTGTAGGTTTTCAACTGGGATTGTTTGTCTGTGTGTTTCCAGGTTCCAACTGGTGAATATCGTTTATCTGCTTTGGCACCTGAGAGTGCTTCTGGTATACTGTTTGTGCCATCTCATATTGATGTTGTGGTCAAAAGTCCATTATTGAACGTCAAATTTTCTCAGGTAAATAAGTATGTGGACATTGGTCTTTTGATCAAGTATCATGATATCTATTTGGATCTTCAAACTCTTTTAATTTGCATTCAAAGATTGAGTATAGTATTTTGGCATCACACTCGGTTTGATTTGGCTGCTCTACTATAGTTGGTTTTATTTGTCAATAATTTATTAGGCCAGAAAATTAGATATCAGAAGTGTTTGTTTATCAATATAGAAGTTCTGAAGCATTTTTACACTGTTTTGTATGACAGATTCTGAAGCATGTTTTGATGAATACGTCTTCCTGATTTGTCTTCTCTTTTTTGTCAATAAGGCACTAGTTACAGTACGCGGAACTGTAGTCTGCAAAGAGAAGTGTGGCACATCTGTTTCTGTTGCCCTTAGCAGTATAGGTGGTAAGCGTAATGAAAAGACAGAGACAATTAGTTTGACTGATGAGAGTAGTGAATTTCTCTTTCATGACGTCATCCCTGGAAAATACAGAGTTGAGGTTAGGTTTTTTTTTTTTTTCTACCCTTGATATTTCCTTTAACTTCTGTTTAAATTCTGGACACTTCAGTGTTGACAATGGTTTTATATAAATATAAATATATGATGGTGGTTAGTTCACTTGTGTGTTTACTTTGCTATCATTTTAGGTTAAACGCAACTCCCGGGAATCTGTTAATGGAGAAGATAATTGGTGCTGGAAGCAAAGCTCGATTGATGTGGATGTTGGTGTTGATGACGTAAAAGGAATTGAATTTGTCCAGAAAGGTTACTGGATCCGTTTGATTTCCACCCATGATGTAGATGCTTCTATGATTCATCCAGATGGTTCATCCATGGATTTAAAAATTAAGGTTGGCCCCATTTTCTCTTTATAAGCTCAGATGAACTAAATAACTATACAGGTACCATCATGTGATGTTCATCTTTGTTTCTCTTCGTTGTGGTCTGCAGAAGGGTTCCCAGAATATATGTGTGGAACATCCTGGAGTACACGAACTTCTTTTTGTCAACTCTTGTATTTTCTTTGGGAGCTCATCAATTAAGATTGATACATCAAACCCATCGGTATAATCCTTATGTTGGTTCTTCATTTCTTTTCTTTTTCTTTCTTTCGTGACCTTCCTCAAGTACAATCTCATTCCCTCTGTTATTTGTTTTCCAGCCTATTCATCTAAAAGGAGAGAAGTACCTTCTTAAAGGACAAATCAATGTTGCATCAAGCTCATCTGATGGTGTGCACAAGTTATCTGAGAATTTTATTGTAGACATTGTGAATTCTGAGGGCAGTATTATAGATAGTACAACAGCTGGACTTGCTCCCATTGGAAACGAGCAAACAAGTTATTCTGTTTATGAGTTCTCTGTATGGGCCAAACTTGGAGAAAAACTTATCTTTGTTCCTCGGGATGCAAGGTGCATTTTTAAATCTCTTCTCATTCTATGTCTTTTCTTTAATAAGTTTCTGCACTGAGTTGGTACCCTTTTTTCACATGGCTCTATTTCCTCTTCATGCAAAACAGACTTGATTGTAACAGAGATGGATCAGTGTTTTTTATTTTGTTTTACATTATTACTTATGCTTCTGACTTGAGCCGATGATGTTTGCAGAAATAATGACATGGGGAAGATATTGTTTTATCCCAGACAACATTATGTATGGATGAGTTTTCTAGAAGTTTCAACTACAAGTATCTCTTGTTTGATCTATTGATTCAACTATAAGCATCTCTTTATTCACTTTTCCTTCTCAGGTTGTGGTTAATAATGATGGTTGTCAAGCTATGATCCCTACATTTGATGGTCGATTAGGTTTATATATTAAAGGATCAGTGTCTCCCCCTCTTTCTGATGTTCATATTAAGATCATTGCTGCTGGAGATAGCCACATTGCACAACTTAAGGAAGGGGAATTAGTTGTTGAAACTGCCACAGCAACAGATGGCTCATTTGTTGGGGGGCCTTTATATGATGATATAACATACAATGTTGAGGCTTCAAAGGTTCGGAACATGAAGTGGCACTATTTTACTTTATGCATTAAATTTTATCTCCATGTTCTGCTTATTGTTTTGCTGTGCACATATTCAGCATAGTCAGAGGACAAGATGTCCTCTGTGGTATACTTTGCTTTAATTTATTTTTAAATATGTTTTTTTATTAAGAAAAATGTTGTAGGGTAAAGCATAAAAGCAACTGGAAGATACATGCAATTAAAACTAATTAGAATTCTGGAGACTTGCAGTATCTATTGATATTATCTGAAGATATAACTTTTTGATTAAATAGTTTGCTAGAGATTTAGTATCTCTTTTCATGTGCCATCTTTATTTAGTAACTTTTTGGCTAGTTAAAATGGCAGAAGCCAAGTATATCATATTCTCATATCATTTTGATTTATGTGCTTATCTTACGTATTTTTTCCACTAAAAAAAAAATTGCGTATTTTGTTTTTCATCATATTGATAAAGGCACGGGACTGGTTTATATATGTTTTTCCTTCTTCACTTATGATCGTACTCTCTTTTTCGCTTAGTACAATCAAATCTTTAGTAGCTGATGGTCAAACTACATGTAGTTTGAAACTTTGAATAAATACCTGGCTCTATATTTCATGTTTGTGCTTTTAGTCAAAGAGTTGAATCGCTAGTATTATCTGCACTTTTTAAATGAGTGGGAATAAGACTGCAATTATTGATGTCATCGAAATGTTGGGTTTTTGTGCAGCTTGGCTACCATTTAAAACAAGTTGGTCCTCATTCCTTTTCCTGTCAGAAGCTTGGCCAAATTGCTGTAGATATATATTCTAAAGATGACGCCAGAGAGCTCATTCCTTCTGTGTTGTTATCTTTGAGTGGCGATGATGGCTACAGAAACAACTCGGTATCTGGAGCTGGTGGAGCATTCCTCTTTAGTAACTTATTTCCTGGAACTTTCTATTTACGTCCTCTGCTAAAGGTACAGTTCTATTATGTAAAGTCTATCTGAAAGCAATCATTTAATTTGTAGTCCTTTTTTATATATTTAAAACAGATCAATTCAGCCCTAAGAAACTTTTTTTGTAAATTACAGTGACATTATCGTTTAAGTCAGATCCTTTGACATTTAAACATGGGCTAGTTAGTCATACAAGTATATCAAAATACACACTTCCACATGCATGTCATGTCTTTGTTGATTGTTTGTTTGATTGGTCCAATGTTCCTGGGTCCAAGTCCAATGGACATGTGTCTTATGTCGCAGTCCATCAACCTTCCTCGTATAGGTATCATACATTGGTTGCTCACTGAGAGCTGATAGGACATTATACGTGTCTATTTTACTTGTAACTGTCTATTTTACATGATGCTTTGTCCCAGAATGAAAGCTTGTATTTTTCAAAGTTAAAAAAAAGTTTAAAGTATTGATAATACATTCGATATGTGAACCTATTTGTTTTCATTCTAATGCTCAAGTCCTCCGAAGTATGTGTCTGTCAGTAGGACAAAACACAAAGTGACAAAAGTATAGGATTTGACCATTTCTTTGTACTATTCACTTCTCTTTGGTTTGATTTTGTTTGCCTTCTCATCACCCAAACGAGTTCCAATATAGGGACCATACTCCTCGCTTTTGAAACTCCCATTACTCCAAAGAAGGAAATCACTTGGCAGCTTGTTTCTTTACCATCTCTTTCTATTTTTATAGTTCTATTGCAACAGCAGTTGATTGAATCTTTCTCCCTGTATATCATAATTTTTTGTTATTACAGTATAGTCTCATCTTAGGTCTGCCCCTATATGAGAATGGTTGTAATAGATAAATAGCTAGTGACCTGCATAGGGTAAAGTTATAATCAATCACTCCCCCAAATAATTGACTTTCCTTGTTCTTTGCATCTTCTAGGAGTATGCCTTCTCTCCTCCATCACAGGCTATTGATCTTGGCTCCGGGGAGTCTAAAGAAGCTATTTTCCAGGCCACTCGCGTTGCATACAGGTTTTTTTGTCAAACTTCTCTCTTATAATTGGGTTTGTAATAAAACCATACTTTTACACTATTTATACATAACTTTGTTTGACTGCCCGCAAATGTACAGACTTTGGCAAACCATTCTCTTATTCAGACTTTCATAGTACGATTTTTGAGTTCATTACTGTTTCTTGAACTAAGAAATTGTGGGTTAGAAATTTTGGTGGGATATATGTGCATTGAAATGGTTCTTGGACGTACCAAATTTTAACAGGGGCTGTATTCTTTGTCAAAAATGAGCAAACACTGAATAGACCCCTCATGACTTGATGTAATTTATATGCAATACATTTTCCTTTCTTTGATTGAAACAAAATTCATTGAATAAGGTATAGCAAAGAGAAGGCTGGCAAAGAAGTCCACAATACAACTTTACCTCATTGGTCTTCTTTCATTTTTGATTCTATGTGTATGCTTTTGGTGATTATCTATATCAAGTATATCATATGCTTTTGGAATTTTATTTCCAATTAACATTTAGTTATTACTTCCTTGAGAGCATGCATCGTTCAAGTTTTATTTTCTATTTGCTGACGTAGTACATACTGTATTCTAGAAATTGTAACAGTGAACAGCATACAATTTGGTATCAATTTATGCTTCCTTCTGAGAGATGCTAAGTTGGATTATATTCTTTCAGTGCCATGGGTGTGGTCGCTTTGTTGTCTGGCCAACCAAAAGAAGGTGTGTTAATTGAGGCCAGATCAGAATCAAAAGGCTTCTATGAGGAAACAGTGACTGACTCATCTGGAAGTTATCGTTTGAGAGGACTTCTTCCTGACACAACCTATGTAATCAAAGTAGTACAAAGGGATGGGTTGGGCAGCAGTGAAATTGAGAGGGCATCACCTGACTCTGTTCCGGTTAAGGTTAGTTTGTACATATCATTTTCAAACTACAAATAAAAGATTTAGAATTTAAAAATTAAAATAATAAAATAAAAAAGAAGAGGGAAGAACCCGGTTTTTGCATATGTGAACCTTGAATTAACTTTGGTAATTTTGTAGGTTGGGTACGAAGATATCAAAGGATTAGATTTTCTGGTGTTTGAACAGCCAGACAAAACTATTTTAAGTTGCCATGTCGAAGGAAAGAGAAATGAGGAACTGCACTCGCATTTACTGGTGGAAATCAAATCATCTGGTGAAAATCCTAAGATTCAATCCGTCTTCCCACTTCCGCTTTCAAACTTTTTCCAGGTGAAGGACTTACCCAAGGGTAAGCACCTTCTGCAACTCCGGTCTAGTCTTCCATCTAGCAGCCACAAATTTGAATCCGAAATTATTGAGGTCGATTTAGAGAAGAATGCTCATATTCATGTTGGCCCACTCAAATACAGTTTTGAAGAGGATCACCAGAAGCAGGTTCGTTACACCTCGCTCTTCATTGTCTTTTTTTTTTAAAAACAAAATTGAAAATACATTTGACTATGCTGCTTATTCAAACACAGAAGGACTTTATTTCTGTGTTTGACACTGGAGTAGGTTAAGCGAATAAAAAATCTAACTAAAGATTCCTTAATTTCTTCCATGGCTTGCAGGATTTGACTCCAGCTCCGGTTTTTCCTCTTATCGTAGGAGTTTCAGTGATTGCTCTATTTATTAGTATCCCAAGGTATAATACATTATCTACCTTTCACCGAGTACCGTCTTTTATTGGTTGTGGACCTTTTGGTGCTCTTGAACATGCTCTTGAATATACCATCTCTTCTTTTTTTTTTTGCCTCACTTTGAAGGTTGAACGATTTGTATCAATCCATGATTGGAACACCAACACCTGGGTTCACTACAACCGCAAAGAAGGAAGTGAGGAAGCCCATGTTGAGAAAAAAGACGTACTGATCTGTTTGTGCCCGATAGATGTGCCTCGAGTGACTTCAACTGTCAATCTGATTAGCCCTTGCAACTTCAAGGTTATAGAAAGAGCTAGGAATTGGAAACTGGTCAGGCTATTTCATCCCTGATGTAGTAGACTCGCATTGTTTTGCAGTCAAAATTTTGGATCATTCTTTATAGCAGAAACTTATACCATGGTTGAGGTCCCCTCTGTAATACATAGTATGCTTCTTTTCTTAGGAAAAGCTTGCACCAATTCATGCCCAAATTTTTCTGGCTCCATGACTTGCACCATGGTTTTGGCCCTTCATGACCTAATTCTTGGCCTTCTATCTATCCTGTATTATTGTAATGAATACAAGGATAAGAGGGCTCAGTTAGGAGCACGTAATGTCTGTATTTCCTACATTTTTCACTATAAATAGGTGTACCACAGGAACTAGTTGACATGTTTGAAACTACCATTGCTAACTAACTGATGCAGCTGGTTTGATTTTGATATCTTTCTCTGTTGCAAGCTATTGCCTTCTCTCAGTTGTAATCCCAACTCAGAGGTGTTTCCTTCAAACTGTTGTGTCTACGTTGCCATAACAAAGGAAAATAAACCAACGAGCAATCCGTTCCTTCATTCATCAGTCTCTATTTGATTCTCTGTTCTGTGGTTACAGGATATCTGCCCATTAGTTGAACTCCCTTGAGACTTTTGAGATATCCTGAGATCTGTTTCCCTGAGTGAATAATTAAACCCTAGACCGAACTTATGTAACAGGAAACTGACAAAAATTGCTGGGCTAGTGTGATAATTTTGGCCAATTTTGATGCTTTGAATCAACAACCGCAACACATAATTATAAGTTTAATGCAGACCACCTCTCCTAACATCCCGAAAGAATGCACCACTGTATGCCATCCCTGACCATAATCTCCAGCTTTTGTTCAGCCAACTGAGCCAAGCCTTGTTCATGCTTTTTAGTTTCTTACTGGCTCTGGCCGGGTTTTTACTATCTTCACATTTCACCAACCGTTAGAAATTAGTTTCTGTCAGATTAGTAGTATGCATGCCTCTGAAACCCCTTCAGGTGGAATAGGTTTTGATGATCGACTAACAAAATTGCCAGTGCTGCATGAGCGTTTCAACCTTCTAGTGTGGACGAAATAAATCATTTGACCAAGACATGTTGCATTTAGTAGTGATTCTAAAATGCTTCAAGACAATTATAAGCTAGAATCGTCGGTGTTGGTTTGGGAGTCTAACCAACAATATTAAGGTCATGAATTTAAACTTGTGGTGCATTTAACCAAAAAATTAAAATAATTATAAGCTAAGACGTACAAGGGCCTGGTGCGCCTCTTGTGAAGATCGTTAACTATTGCTAAATAATTGGTGGAAAGCATAGGGTTCATCATTCTTGTTATTTTCGCTTTCATAATTCATGAAAAACATATACTCAACAAACAGGGGCCCATCTGAGATGGGTGTTTGACTATCCACAAGCCTAAAGAAAAATAGAACGCGCCGTTAAAAAACCCTAGGAAGAGAAAAAGTCCCTCGCCACGATGCTTCGGTCCGGGAGAGGACACGTTTAGCTGAAGTGCGTGCCTGTTTTTGTTTGGCTCTGCCTATTGGTTTTCGTCTGGGTTTGGTGGGTGAGATGGAAGGGAGGAAGAGATGGAGTAGGAAGTTGCAGATCCATCTGAGATGGTCGGAAAATGGCTTAGATCTGATTCGGCGTGGGCTGTTCGTGGTTGTTCTGGTGGTCTTTGTACCCAATCTGGTTTCCTTCTGTTCGAATCAAGTCAGTCTGAGTTGCTCGTGGTGGTATCGGAGACTGATGGGTGATCTAATGTTAGATCTGGTCTCTGGTCAGTGCGATGGATCGACAAAAGCAGGTTTTGGTGGAGTGGACCTCGGCCACAGACTGGGCTGATATTGGGTGGGGTTCGGACATGGGGGAGCTTATCTAGGCCATGTTGAAATGGGCTTAGTCGTGGTGGTCAAGGCTGGGCTGCTGCATCTCTTTTTCTTTTTTTTTGTGTTTATTAGTTTTTCTTTCTGGTTTGTTTTATGTTTGTCTTTAGCGTTTGGTTATGTTGATGATTTGTGGTCGTATTGCTTGGATCATTACAAACACCGCTGATAAGTGATGATAGTATTCACCCGTTTTTATCACGAGTATTCACTACTCACGAGGCAGAGTTGACTCAAGTTCTTCATCTTTCATGGGATTGAAGCCACTGCCATGTTGGATCTCCGACACTTTGTACCAACTTTGTTGGCTTTTTGTCAGTTGAGTCTTCTGATCTTGATGATCACTTTCCTAGCCTCATGGTGTACAGGAGATTAGCTCTAATAAGAAGTTAGGGTCAAGCATTTTAGTTTGATGTTTGTTATAAGTGGTCTATTAGTGGTTTGATTGTATCGATCATACCACTTGTAACTTCTTCCGTATGAATGACAACCCCATTTGATAAAAAAAATAAAAAAACAAACAGAGGTCGGGTGACTGACTAAAGATTGAGAGGGTGCGACATTTTGAGCATGAAAAACACGTTTGCATGCATTTCTGTACTTTGTGATTGAAATTGTTCTTCATCACACTTGATGATTTGAGTAATTGTATCCACGTTTATGATGTAGTACCTCAAAACACTTTTTTTTATCAAATAATTATATTCATACAAAAAGGTTAGATGCAGTACGGATAAAACAAGTATGATCATTGACACATCACCAATAACAACACTCATAGTCATACCAAATGGCATGAACATGACTCGTCAATGGAGTTCCTAAATCTCTTATACTTCATGAGACCAGAACATAAACATGGCTAGTGTTATTAACACACCCTTTTGTGTTATTAATACACCTCATCTATTTTCCTAGGGAGCTGAAATTTGCACTCCCGCTTTTGCAAACCACACTCCCTTTGTGCTGCTTTGACCAAATCACCCCTTAACTTTCCTACTCTCTCTTCCACGTGAAATAGATACTCTCTCCTCCTCTCCTTTCCTGCGTTTGTTACTTTGTTTTGATTTGTCTACTTCTCTCACATTTCTTCTTCTCACTGAATAAACCAGATAAGGGTCACATGATGAAATTTTGTATGAAGGAAGATGGCAGATATTGTTTGGGTGAAGACGGGAGCTATCAAACTCTGCTTGTTTCATGATGTTGGGTTTCTCAAATAGAGAGAATCTAAGTTGCAGAGCAGTTGAATCCAATTTCCTCACTGATTCCATTTCTTCTTTACCATCTATGGTATTCACTTCAACTCAATTTGTTCTACCCTAAATAACTTCATCACTTTCCCATCAATCACCCATAAAAACCAAGCTAATCTTATTTGATTTTCTAGCGTGTGTGACCGATTCAAAATTTTCAAATTCCAATTTCCATAAAGTGATTCCCTATGACCATCTTCTTCTCTAAATTTCAAATCAAATTTCCATTTCAAACCTATCAATTTGTAAGAGAAAATCGCCCCTTTTACACGGTTGGAGCCGAAAGGATTCTTGGCAAATTGAATCATCATATCTTGTTCTATTTTCAGCATTTTTCAAGTCTATAGGAATCATCCCTTTGCATGACAAATGATACTATAGCAGAGGTTTTCATCAAAATCATCAATTAAAGTGTGTTCCCACTCACTATCAATCTGCATTTCCATTGGAGTATCAGCAGCTTCTCAGTGGCCGGGATCAGATCGGGTTCTGGTAGGTTCGGCAGCAGTCCCTCTGTTGTGAGTCTCATAAAGAGATTATGAGCTCTGTAAATTTTGGTGCGAGGGGAAGACGCCCCACTAAGGGTAGTTCTGGAAGAGAAGTAAGAGTACTAAACAAAATAATAATAAACAATTGAAAGGGAGTGTGGTTTGCAAAAATGGGAGTGTCAATTTCAGCTCCCTTTTTCTATCCACACATTTCAATTTTATTTACAAATTTGTCATTTAAATTTGTTTCATGATTGGCTCTCATTATAGATGGGGTGTGTTAATAACACTAGCCCATAAACATCTCAATTAATACTTTTATTCATCCAATAATTTGTCAATTAGACTATAGGCAATTGTACAAATTTATCGGTCATTATATTGATGATATAATAGCATCACTAGACTTGATGATATACCCTTTTTTTAAAAAAGAAAAATTGATACACTATCATTTTATCAATTTTTGTTAACACGCATAAAACTTTTATATTAATCAAATCAATATATAGATTAATTGAAAAGACGGCTTCTGCAGATTTCGAGCATCAGAAAATGGTGAGAGAGCAACAATGTTCTCGTGTGCAGTAAAAAGATTCGGAAGAGGGAAAGAGGAATGGGTCTTTGCAGGAATTGGTTTTCCCAAAATGTTCAACATATTTAAAAGAAAACAAAACTGCATGGAAGCTAAATATATTTTGATATGTTGAGACAATTATGTTTTAAAACCAAGAAAGGTATTATGTTGAGACAATAATGTTTTAAACACAAAACGCAATTAATTTTCACAACAAAAACTAAGAAGATGATGATGAATTTTGATGTTTTGTCTTTGATGGTGAAGACAAGAGTTGTTGACACTTTAATCCTTCATATGCTCATAGGTTAAAATAATTGGAATCACGAGGACTACACATTATCATGTTTTGTTGGATGATGTTAGATTTTCAACTTGTTTTCTCTGAATTCTTTTATTAAGAAACATGTTGATAAGTTCCAAGCTTTGAAAGGTTCCTTTTGTTTGGTTGGGAAAAAATAAAAATAACTTTTTAAATTAACTTATTCACACTTGGAAGGTTCTATTAATTGTTCTTGATATTGTAATTGTTGTTGTTGTGTCAAACTGAACTGTGTTAGTGTTGAAAGACTTGCAAAAGAAGTAGTGTACAAATTATGGAATAGTAGGTCGTTTTCCCTTTCGATTTGTGTCGGTCGAAGAAGCCATTGAGGATGAAGCCCAACGAGGCTGAAAGTTTCAAGTTTTGAAGGTTCCTTTTGTTTGCTTTGGAAAAGAGAAGAATAACTATTTAAACTGACTTAGAGTATGATGAATTTTGATTTCGTGAAGAGGATGATGAATTTTGATGGTAATAACTTTCATATGAGCATATGAAAAGTTTAATAGAAAATTTCATATAAGTCACATTCTGAACATTTTCTCCTACATAAGTCCACCATAACAGTTTTACTCATATAAGTCCACTTTTAAGGCTAAATCTGTTATTTTACTTTTACGATGTACCTAAAATGCCCTCCTCTCCTTTACACCAATTCTCTTTCTCTCTCTCTCTCTCTCTCTCTCTCTCTCTCGAACCCACTACCATGGCGAAGCCGCCGCCGCCGCCTCGGCGCTACTTCCGACTCAGCCTTGATTGCATCTTCGGCTCTGACGATGCCGTCGCCTTGACGATGACATATGGATCCACCGTCGAAGACTCCTCGACGACCTCCGCTTCGACCTCGACTGCATCTCCTCAACGCGCAGCCGGATCTACAAGGTCCAACCAACTCCAACGACGTCATCCACCACTTGTTCGGCGCCCGCCGCCGTTGGAAGCAGAGATTTATGCGCCTTAGTAGATCTCCCCAGTGTGTGTGGACCTTCCTCTACCTTTTCCGATCCTCTGATCAGCCCCGTCATCACTGGCCGCACCTTCTCCGATCAGCCTCGTCATCTTCTTCTCCGCACCTTCTCCTATGAGTTCGAGACGGTGACGACGAAGTGATTCGTCGGTGAGGTGCAGATCTATCGAGGATCCACCGCCTTGAGGCGGTTGTCATTTCTGACAAGGACACTAGCCGATCCAAGGGCTATGGTTTTTTGAGTATTCCGATTCATTTCTATTCTTGTTCAATCATGATCACGCATCACTGACTGCTAATTTAGTTGTGGAATTTGATGAATCAATGGACGTAGTAGCTTTTGTAGGCGGTGGTAATAGTTTTTGTAGATGGTGGTAGTAGCTTTTGTGGCTGGTGGTAGTATTTTTTGTGTTCGTCGAAAACCTCACAATAGTAGCTTCTGTAGGCTGTGGTAGTAGCTTTTGTAGGCTGGTGGTAGTAGCTTTTGTCGCTGGTGGTAGTAGTTTTTGTGTTCGTCGAAAAACCTCACAGTAGTAACTTTTGTAGGCGGTGGTAGTAGCTTTTGTAGCTTGTGGTAGTAGTTTTTGTGGCTGGTGGTAGTAGTTTTTGTTTTCATCAGAAACCTCACAGTAGTAGCTTTTGTAGGCGGTGGTAGTAGCTTTTATAGCTGGTGGTAGTAGCTTATTTAGCTTGTAGTAGTAATTTTTGTCATCGTCGGAGGTCGGCCGGAAATCTCGCCGGAGATCGGCCGGAAACTTTTGTAGTAGCTTTTGTAGGCGGTGGTAGTAGCTTTTATAGCTGGTGGTAGTAGCTTTTTTAGCTGGTAGTAGTAATTTTTGTCATCGTCGGAGGTCGGCCGGAAACCTCGCCGGAGGTCAGTCGGAAACCTCGCCGGAGGTCAGTCGGAAATCTCGCCGGAGGTCGGCCGGAAACTTCGCCGGAAACCTCGCCGGAGGTCGGCCGAAAACCTCACCGGAGGTCCGCTGGAGACTGTTCCGAAATGAGAGTGGTTGTTGACTTTTTATACTAGCGGCATTCTTGTAAATATAAAGGAGAAAATCTAATTTTTTTTGTTGGATGGCAGTCTGTAATTATGTTGAACTTTAATACTTAATACAAAACTTTATTTAGACTTGGGTGGACTTATGTGGGTAAAAATGTTGGGGTGGATCTATGTGGGAAAAAATGTCTCAAAGTGGACTTATATGTAATTGGCCCAAAGTTTAATTTACAATCAATTATGTAGTGTTGTGTCGTGAGATGTTGTGAAGATATTTTTTTAGAAAGGAAACCCACAATGTGATGAGCGATTTGAGGATGATGAATTTTGATGCTAATAACTTTAATATGAGCATATGAAAAGTTTAATTTACAATCCACTATGTAGTGTTGTGTCGTGAGATGTTGTGAAGATTTTTTTTGAGAAAAGAAGCCCACAATGTGATGAGCGAATTTCATTGATTCTGTCAACTACAACTTGAGCTTGGGAAGCTATTAGAAAGTTTGGTTTCGTTTGGTTGTTTCTACTGAAGTAATGTTCAGTCTTTTTTATATATAGCACCAGTTACTTAGAGGAATGAAAGTTTTGTTCGAACTTGTTGCGCAAGTCAATTGTAATGTGACTTGTGATGAACATAGTATGACTAAAGCTGTGTCTCACACCTGACCTTGATGTTATAAGAAAACTGTCACTGTTGAGCGAACAATGCGCTCTATACGTTCTAGAACAAATCCACAACAACAGAGCTCCCAAGATAAAGAGAACAAGCAATTGACTGTTTTTTTTTATTGTGGATTATTTTAGGCCAAAATATGTGCTAACAAAAAATGTGGTGGAACTTTTAAAATTTGCTGATAAGTTTTTGAGTCGTTATGCTTTGGGGAGGCTTGTTGGAATGAATTATCAAGCTAGAATAGGCATGATGTGTGTTGCGAAAAAGGCTATTTGGAAAATGTGATGGAACTTTTAAAATTTATTGATAGGTTCTTAGGTCATTATGCTTTGGGGAGGCTTGTTGGAATGAATTATCAAGCTACGATGGGCATGATGTGTGTTGTGAAAGGCTGTTTGGAAAATGTGGTGGAACTTTTAAAATTTGCTGATGGGTTCTTGGTCCATTATGCTTTGGGGAGGCTTGTTGGAATGAATTATTAAGCTACGATGGGCATGATGTGTGTTGCGAAATGCTATTTGGGGTGACATATGATGTGGATGTGGTCCAAAGATTAATTGTAGAGTGTAAGTCTACGTTCGGATCTTTTCTCTTATGACTGGTGATTGTGGTTTGTTGCTTCTTAAATGTATTAGAAGATTATAAGTTCATCAACAAGATAATTGTTAGTTGTTCAAAGGTTACAAATCTTTCGATTATTATTTATCATGCCTCTCCTGTGCTTTATCGTGCCTCTAGTGATTTCTCGTGCCTCTCATAATTTCTTATCGTTCTTGTGAATTTTGTCAAGCATAAAAGCATTCATCGCCGTTTGGTAGTTTTGAAAACCAATAAGATCATTTTTAATCAAATCTAACTGATTCTGCTGAGGTGGACTGGCCGCCGATGAGCTCTGGCCAAGATATGGAACCATAGAGCTCTGGCCATTAGACTAACTAGGAAAGGGGTTACCAAACTGATCTTGAGGAAAAGGGTTACCAAACTGATCCATATTGTTTTGGCAAATGAAACAAAGGGGCAAATTAAGAACCAAACAACACAAAGGGATCCGGTTTGGTTTTTGGATTTCTCTCCGATGAAATTAAGAACAAAACATAAACAAAAACCAAATCTAATACCTTCCAGTGCAATATAAAGAAGATCTAGTTGAAATTAAGTCACTAAAAGTCTTCATTTATGTTCATTACTGCAGTAGCTTTAGGGCAGATCAATTGAAGAGACGGCTTATGCAGATTTCGAGCGTTGAAAATGGTGAGAGAGCAACAGTGTTTTCACATGCAGTAAAAAGATTCGGAAGAGGGAAAGAGGAATAGGTCTTTGCAGAAATTGGTTTTCCCAAAGTGTTCAATGGAAAATATTTAAAGAGCACATATTTAAAAGAAAATAAAACTGCTTGGAAGCTAAATATATTTTGATATGTTGAGACAATTATGTTTTATAACCAAGAAGGGTATTATGTTGAGGCAATAATGTTTTAAACACAAAATGCAATTAGTTTCCATAATGAAAACTAAGAAGAGGATGATGAATTTTGATGTTTTGTCTTTGATGATGAAGACAAGAGATGTTGACACTTTAATCCTTCATATGCTCATAGGTTGGAATAATTGGAATCACGAGGACTACACATTATCATGTTTTGTTGGATGTTGTTAGATTTTCAACTTGTTTTCTCTGAATTCTTTGATTAAGAAACATGTTAATAAGTTCCAAGCTTTGAAATGTTCCTTTTGTTTGGTTGGGAAAAAATAAAAATAACTTTTTAAACTGACTTATTCACACTTGGAAGGTTCTATTAATTATTCTTGGTGTTGTTGTTGTTGTGCCAAACTGAACTGTGTCAGTGTTGGAAGACTTGCAAAAGTAGTGTACATATTCTGGAACAGTAGGTCGTTTTCCTTTTCGATTTGTGTTGGTCAAAGAAGCCATTGAGGATGAAGCCCAACAAGGCTGAAAGTTTCAAATTTTGAAGGTTCCTTTTGTTTGCTTTGGAAAAGAGAAGAATAACTATTTAAACTGACTTAGAGTATGATGAATTTTGATTTCGTGAAGAGGATGATGAATTTTGATGGTAATAACTTTCATATGAGCATATGAAAAGTTTAATTTACAATCAATTATGTAGTGTTGTGTCATGAGATGTTGTGAAGATATTGTTTGAGAAAGGAAACTCACAATGTGATAAGCGATTTGAGAATGATGAATTTTGATGCTAATAGCTTTCATATAAGTAATTGGAAGAGTTGGATTGCTTTTTATTTCATGATCGAGATTGAAGCCAAACGTCAGAGTACATGAATTTTTTTACAATGGATGATATATTTATTCAATGAAAATCGAAGTACAAAATCAAGAAAATGGCATGTGGTAGACTTAACATCTCTACTCTCATGCGGGAGTAGATTCTACGCACCAAGGTGTACTTACACAATTAATGTGTAAGTGTTCAAATCGTCATATGGAAAGATCGAATGAAGACCAGAGACCCTAAATTCATTCATTTTAATTTTATTTTTATCCAATCAAATTAAACGCTCATAATAAGAGTACATCTTATTCGACCTAATGTTCTCAACCCCTTATTTGGAAACACTTTGGACTATTTTTTTTAGTTTCAATTTTGTTAACGGTATTAGACTATTAGTATATATGTATGTAGTGCGACGGAGATAGCCGGAACAAAATACTGCATATTATTTGCTCGGTTCAAGGTGAAAGAAATCTCGCTCTCCTGCCTGGTAACTACATTCTTCCGCCACCAGCGATGACATGATTGACATCCATCCATAATTAACACACACAGTGCACCGAGAAGTGAATAACACAGATCAAGATACAACCAAAAGTAATAATAATTAAGCAAACTCAGAATTTCAATCCAGAACCTTGCAACTTTTCTTCAATGATACGGTCTACCTGTTCCGCCATCTCAGCTGTCAATTAATTTCTCCAGTCTCCCACCTCCCCTCGCCGAAAGAATGAACTAGTCTTCACCCCCGTCGATAATTTCTCGTTTTTGTTCACATCCAAATTGCCCAAATTCTCAAAACTACACAGCCTGAAGACCACTCCTTGTGCCTCTTCTTCCGGAGAAAATGGGCACCCCAGGAACATAGCTAGCCTCCTCAAGTGCAGCCCGGGTTTTTTCTTTCATTTCCTCATAGTTGATGAAGAACACCCTTTCTTGCCCTTCCAAGCTCTCCTTCCAGTAGCCCAACTCCCAATAGCAGAAGTATTCCACTACTTCAATTGAATTAGTTTCCATATTCTTGTGTCGTCTCAATCTGTTTGTGAAGTGCTGGTTGCTTCATATATTTGCTGGAAAGAATAAGGGACCCCACCCTCGTATTCACTGAAAACAGACATTTGAGAGCGAGAGAAGTTCTTGAGTCTATCAAATAGAGCGTAGTATGAAAAAAGAAAATGGAGCGAGGTACTCATCCATACCTTACTCTATTGCTCGAGTTTAATAAGATCACTATTTAGTACTTGCTCGTTGATTGCAAGTTTGACAACTTATGAAAGAAACATCTTTGATCAAAAGAATAATAGTTAGATAATAATCACAATTCAACCTTGTCGCATTAAACTCAAAAACTGCAAAGGGGAGTTCTGTGCACAAGGAAGAGCCGTAGTGTTTGTTCAAATGATAATACATATGGTACACTTTATAAACATGCTAAGATACAACATACAAACGCTACAATGCGAGCGCTCGTAAATCGGATATTTGGCCAAAATTTGCACTGTTTGGCTCAGCCCTATCATCATGAAGCATGAGCACCTCCAGTGTGCCAGATTCTTTTAACCAGGCCGCAGCCACTGAGCCTGTCGATATAAACCTACCTATGTTACACTCGTGAACCCGAAAGGGTGCACCCATGCTGGTGAGAAGTGCCTCGACTGCTCGTCTCAAGGCACTGTCGCCTACTACTTTGCTGTGCTTGCCCCATCCTGTCAAAATGCTGTGCACAAAGAGCATATAACTCCACATTCTTATCAAAACTATGATTTTAATAATAAAAAAAGTGTTACTGGTAGAATCTAAAAATGCAAACCTTAATAGGTTTGGCAATTGTTGGCCTTGATACACTATAGAGTGTATATTGAGCAACCATGCATGAACCATTGCCCGAGCAGCCCCAGAAGACATCAAATGCAAATCCAATCGTGAATTAGACCATGCATTCTCCCATACATTTCGGCGCTCCCCTTCAAGCACAACCAATTGCGCCCCTTTTTTCTGTATATAAGAAAAAAATTACTAGTAATAATAACAACCTTTTAATTTAAACAGGAAAAGACAAAATAAATATAAAATGAATCAAAACCTCACAGAACACTTCGAGATTGAATTGTATGGGCGAATGAAGAGAAGATGTACACTAAAAGAAGAAAAAAGGTGGCAATTTGTAAATGTTACCTGTCCAAAGTGCCATAGCATGTCGGTAAGAGCATTGTAGAAAGCAGATGCAGTTGAACAGTCCATCTGCTTAACTTCATCGAAGAGAGACTGAGCTTTTACCCATACATTACCCCTGCAGCCCATAAGAAGTCCATGGGCAACACCATAAACCTGGTTATCAAACAACCGCAGTTCCTCCAATAACATGGAAGCATCTTCAAATGAATTACAGCGGCTGCATTCAAAGGCCATTGAATAGATATTAGATTAACATTCTGAAGCCATCGGACTATCTATTATGAGGAAGAACAAAAGATTATAGAAAGGGAGCAGATAGGTTTCAACTGAACTCAACATAATAATTTGAAACCAACCAACTAATCATAGGCCTTTAAACAGAAAACCTCAATGGTGATGTTATGGAGGTAGAGTATCATCTGCTTTAGTTGTGTCTTTCCAGGACTGACAACTATACATGAGTAAACAGCCTCATAAAATCCACTATTTGCAATAGATTCATGTCTACCTAATCTACTGCACCTAAGCCTTGAAACTTATTCTAGACCTGGGAGGATCCTGTGCTCATCTATGATTCAGTCTTCCACTGCATCTGATCTTGGTAAAATATATTCGAAAGCCCTACTATATAAGATATACTGAAAGTCTGCAAATCACTCGCAACAGAGAAGAAGAATTCATAAATAGCACAACTGCTCCACAGAGACATACCCAAACATTTCAGAGGCATGCCATGATTGTCAGAAGGCACTTGAAAGCCATACATGTGACATGTCATGCAATTGTAAGGCATACAACCGAAATGACTGAAACTGAAACACTTACATAGGGAGGCTACAAAATGAATCTAAGTAACTAGCAATGCAAAGTACTAAACAAATCTTCCAGCAGAAAAATCTTCAGTACAAAAAAGCTAAAAAGAGAGAGATAAGAGATTGTTTACCTGCAAGCATTTAGAATAGCTGAAAATGTGACGACATTTGGTTTGATGTCGAGTTCATGCATCTTCTGAAAGACACCCAAAATGCACAAGATTTCTTGTCTGACCTTCCTATCTTTCTTTGCATAACCAGCTTTATCAGCTGTAAGTTGCCCAAACATCTTCATAATTCTTGTATCCTCCCTATCTCTCATCTCATTTTGAACATTCTTGTCAGAAATGTCAAAATCCCTTGCAGAAATTGAAGATGAAGATTCACTGCGTAGCACAATGCCACAGGCACCAGCATCAACTGCACACACTGTTGTCGCTGGCCTACCAAAGGCATCAATTATAGAATTATAAGTGACAACATTAGGTCGGATGCCTTCCTTGGTCATCTCATCAAGCAAGGAAACAGCAGATTCCACCAGCCCATTTTTGCACAAAGCATTAATAAGTTCACTATATAGCACGACATCAGCCTTGAGCCCTGCCTGCTTGAACTCCCTAAAAACCTTCACTGCCTCCGCATACAAACCACCTTTTGAATACACATCAATCAATGTTGAATATGTTAATAGATTTGGTGATACACGTTCTACTTTCATTTCATTGTACAGTCCTTTAACTTCATCATACTTCCCTTGCTTCCCATACCCACCAAGAAGTGCATTATAAGATACGACGTCCTTCGCAATCCCAACACTCTCCATCTCCTTGCAAACATTCAAAGCCTCCTCAAACCTGCCAAGCTTCCCATAAAGTGACAGCAATGTATTATACAGGACTCTATCCAGACCAATGGCTAAAAACTTCATCTCATTAAATAAATTGAGGGCATCTTCTAATCTTCCAGCCTTTGCATAACCATCAATCATAGTACTGTAAGTCACCACATTAGGCAAAATATTCTTTGAAGGCATCTCCGACATAATCTTATATGCCAAATCCATCTGCCCACCTTTAGAAATTGCATCCAAAAGCGTATTATAAGTATAAATATCCTGATCAATCCCTCTATCCACCATCTCACTGAACAAGTTTCTAGCCGCCTCCCACAGTCCCCCTCGGCTACAAACCGCAAGGAGAGAATTATAAGTAATCCGATCAGGCTGCACCCCGACTTTCAGCATCTCATCGAAAATCTCCACCACCTTCTTAAACTCCACGCCCCCTTTCCCACACGCATCAATCACCGCATTGTAAGTAACCAAATTCGGCTTCACGCCCGAATCTTTCATGGACTCGAGCACCCTGATAGCCTCGTCACAATACCCGCTGCGCCCGTAAGCACTAATCAAAGCCGAATAAGTATAAACAGTCCTGCCATAACCCTCATTGACAGCAGTTTGAAACACATTCTTGGCAAGCTCAACCTTCCCTAACCTACCAAGAGTACTAATCATGGAGCTAGCTAGCTTCCCCTGCTCAGTTCTCTTCCTCTCCCTCCTCACCGCAAACTCGAAACACCGAATAGCCTTCCAACACTCGCCCCTATTCCCAAGCTCTCTAAGCAAAAATGTGAAATCATCGGACACAAGCCTAGACTCGAAACTATGCAAAACGTCATCAAGGGCGAAATCGTCCTTACCGAACCGAATAGCGGTCTCCAGGGCCTCCTCCGCCAGCGGCGAGTGGCGGGACCCCACCGTGGTCTTGGGCCGGCCCAAGTGCATTTTGGACACCATCCGGGTCGAGCGGCGGCCGGAGAAGGCGGAGACGAGGTCGGACTTGGCCGGAGGGCAGAGAGATGAAAACGACGACGGAACGGGTCCGGCGGCGGAGGCGGGCTTGGGAACCGTGCGCGGCGGCGGGCGAGGCGGTAAAGGTAGAGGCTTTGAGAGAGAGACGTGGTGGGTGGTGGGGCGGGTCTGGCGGTGAGACTTGAGGCGCTGGTTTTGTGGGTACTGGTGGGTTTGGTACGGCTTGGTGGCTGTGATCGAGCAGTGCGGCGGCGTTGACGCCATTTTAGAATATGCAGAGGAGAGAGAAACAGAAGGAGAGTTGGGTCAGTGAAGAGAGGGTTTGGTAGGGTTTGGTGGAAGAAGAAGAAGAACAAGTGATGATGATGATGATGAAGAAGCCATTGGATATGGCGGAGATCACAGAGAGAGAAAGAGGGGAGTGTACTGCAGGAGTAGTCAGCTGACTTGATAAGGATATTCTCTATTTTGCCCTTTTTTATTTTTATTATTATTGGTGTTCCGGGTGAATAGGTCTAAGGTTTGATGACCTAGTTGTTCCAAAGAACATGTCTTTTCCTTTTCCTCAAAAAATAAAATAAAAAATAAAAAATGCCTTTGGAAACATTTGGCAAGTTCAGGAGGGCTGACACGGTAAAGAGTAGAAACAACAATCAATCGGGTCAAACGTTTTCATTTCTGTTTTTGGTACCAACATTCTTTTATGCTAGTTTGCCTAGATGGATAACGTTTTAATGTTTTTTTCTTTCTTATTTTAGCAAATTGCTGCAAGTACCGTATATGGTTCCTTTTTTCTGGTCTGTTGATTCCTTAACTTTCATTTTTATGGGTTTTTCCTTTTTATATATGACAATACATGACAGATGCGGATCCTCTCCTAATCTTTTTCTCTCCTAACCCATCTATATTTTTTATTTAGATTAAGACACTTGTCATTTTTCATATCTAATGGCCCGTATCTCCTCCCACTATAATAGTTGCTGATTTTACAAAAAGAACTCTCCATAATCTCTTTCTCACTCTCTCAATTCCAAATTTCACACCACAACGGTATAACTAAGTATTATAACTTAACAACTCAATTTGCAGAAACAACCAATTATGAATCATCTCCACTATTATACCAACCGCAGAAGACTACTTATACCATCGGAAATGTCAAGAAAAAGCAAAATGGGTGGCAATTAAAGGTACTTCACTTATGCTCAGGTCTCCAACCACAACGCCCCAAAGGATTGTTGGCTTGCAAAGGTTCTCATTGTTCCCATTTATCACCACCACGACCATTCCTCAAATCGAAATTTGCCAAGCCCACCGTCGTGTCCTCTTCCAGAAGCGGATTTCGCCGCCATCGAATCAAACAAGGTTTTCAGATTTTCTTTTTCCAAGCACGGATTGGGCAACTAATCTTGATGAGAAACATGAGGAGGTATCATGGTTGGTTGTGGCAATGGATGCGATTAAGGCACTTGGAAATGAGAATTGGTATCCAAACAAATGCTTAAGCTCTTCATAATTGTGTTGCTATTGTTCATGTACAAGAACTCTGCACACTGGGATTGTGTGAGTATGACACGACCCACCCCGAATTTCACCCTGAAACCCAGAGTAAGTCGTGCGGGGACC
>NC_020491.1:20415828-20417007 GCF_000184155.1 Fragaria vesca subsp. vesca
TCGGTCGAGAATCTGAACCGGTTCCTCTTCATAGGTCAAATCTCTCGTCAAACTGATCGGTTGCTCTTGCAGCACATGAGAAGGATCGGCAATATACTTGCGAAGCATGGATACATGAAACACCTTATGTATCCTAGCCAACTCTGGAGGCAAGGCTAATCGATAAGCAAGTGAGCCAACTCGCTCTATAATCTCATAAGGGCCAATATACCTCGGGCTAAGCTTCCCACGCTTACCGAAACGCACAATCCCTTTCCAAGGAGATAATTTCAGGAACACCCAATCACCCACTTGAAATTCAAGATCTCTCCTACGGACATCCGCATAACTTTTCTGCCTACTCTGAGCAGTTTTGAGTCTATCTCTAACCACTTTAATCTTCTCATTCGTAACATGGATTAACTCTGGGCCACAAAGCTCTTTTTCCCCTACTTCATTCCAACACAAAGGCGTGCGACACTGCCTCCCATAAAAAGCCTCAAAGGGCGCCATACCAATGCTAGAATGATAGCTATTATTATAGGCAAATTCCATCAAAGATAGGTTTTTATCCCAACTACCTCTGAACTGCATGGCACAAGCCCTCAACATATCCTCCAAAGTCTGAATAGTCCTCTCGGACTGCCCATCAGTCTGAGGATGAAAAGCAGTACTGAAGAGTAATTGCGTACCTAAAGCTGCCTGAAGAGCTCCCCAGAATTTAGAAGCAAATCGAGGGTCCCGATCTGACACTATTGATTCAGGAACACCATGAAGCCTCACAATTTCATTCACATAGAGCTCCGCCAATTTATCTAATTTATACTTCTTTGCCACTGGCAAGAAATGTGCAGACTTGGTGAGTCTATCCACAATCACCCAAATACCGTCATGCCCATCACGGGTACGAGGTAAGCTAAAAACAAAATCCATGGTGATGTGGTCCCACTTCCACACTGGAATAGGCAACGGCTCAAGCAATCCTGAAGGCTTCTGCCTTTCAGCCTTGACTTGCTGACAAATCAGACATCTACTCACATAAGCTGCAATTTCCCTCTTCATGTTTGGCCACCAATAATAATCCTTCAAAATCCGATACATTTTTGTGCTACCCGGATGAGCAGCATATGCAGAGCTATGAGCTTCCTCCATAATCTCACTCTTCAACTCTTCATTTCTTTTTGGAACACATAGCCGATT
>NC_020491.1:20426170-20434883 GCF_000184155.1 Fragaria vesca subsp. vesca
GAGAGAGAGAGAGAGAGAGAGAGTGAGAGTATTATCGCAAATGAGAGGAATAGATTTGGTGTAAAGAGAGAGGGTATTTTAGGTACATTGTAAAAACAAAATGACAGATCTAGGCTTAAAAGTGGACTTATGTGGGTAAAAATGTTTAGGTGGACCTCTGTGAGAGAAAATGTCCCAAAGTAGACTTACATGAAATTTTCTATTCTATTTTTCGTCATATCTTCAAAATAGAGTAACTCTGACCCTCAAAGTTGGCTGACGAGAATATTAACACTTAACAGAAGAGGATGTCACCTATACAGCTTTCTTAATTTCTGTTTTCAATATGACAGGAGTCTATGAAATTCAGAGTGTTGCTTAATCCTATATAACTCTTTGAGGGATTTTCTTGAACAAATCTATAGGTTTAAGAAAATAGAACAAGAAGGTCGCGCGGCACGGGTAAAGTCGGTGGACCTGACCCTTGATCTTGGTTTTCACTTGGTTTTTAATAATTTTCGTATTCCTGTGGACTTCTGTTTCTTTTACTTAGAAAATTCTTACCAGATACACACTAGTACAGTCAGAATACCCTACTTTGTTTGGGTCAAACTTGATACATGCCAGCTGTCATCTATTGAAGCATGAGAGTTGAGCTAAATGCTTTTGTTTTTTGGTTACAAACGGAGCTCAAGAGCTAAATGCTTTTAATGTTCAGTTACTGCATGTTCATATATATACCATCAATTAATAGATATAGGTTTGATGATAAAATTGTAAATGAGATGTTAAGTCACCTGGAACGCCGTGTTGCATGGCTTCGCTCCTTTTAATGGTGTTACTAGCTCATTTCAGGCGCATTTTCCCTCTTTTCTTTAAGTGGATACATGTTGATGATGATGATGATACACTGTTTTACTGGTGAGAGCATCCATCTGTTTGTGTGATGAATTTTTGCAATTTTAATAAGTATTTACGTTTATATGTTTTTTCAGGTTCTCAAACAGATTGAGACAGTTATAAAGCTGACATGGATTACGTGCATGTCGTGCATTCTATTCTACAAGGTTTTTGTGGCATGTACGTGGGAAGTCCCTAAATAGGCTATATATTATCTAGTTACTGTCCATCGGAAGCGCAATAGGTTTTGCTATTAGACCTAATTGATGTGCTCTGGATGAAAGCGAGCTTCAAGATATTCTATACTTCCAATTTGCAGCCATTTCTTTTAAGTTAAATGTACTATTTAGTTCATTGCTTGGCTTCAGGTTTGCACAAAGAAGCAGCACTGAAAAGGTCTCGTGAAGAAATTAGAAATCTTGTCAGTCGTGTACTGATCCTGCTCCATCAGTGAGGACTAGTCTACTACACAGCACCAGTATGATATAGGCACAAAGCCATGGGAGAACTTGACAAGATAGCCATGTCTTGTTGGCTCGTTAACCAAGTGCCTGGTAGTCAAAATCATAATTATGAAAAACAGTTTGTGGGTGTGGCTAATCTTGATGAGTATTAGTAGTTTCTCATCTTGTTGCTATTTAGCCCTTGAATTGTTTTAAGAAGTTATGTTTATGATTGATCGTGTTCTTGTCCAGGTTTTCCATTGATGACCGGTCTTTAGTCTTCTGTTCAGATATGAATATGATGGGCGTGCCATGTTTGAATGTTACCAATGATAGTTTGATAAAATTCATTGATCATGAGAATACACGTTTGGCTTAGTTTAGATATGGCTAGGATCGTTACTACCTTTGAGAGCGTATGCACCTTGTTCATCTCTCCCTGAATGTGGATATACTGGAGAATGGATACAACTCTGAAGTCCCTGCCGTATTTGTAATTTAGACTCCTGTGAATAGACAGCAACTTCACTGAGAGATAAGAACATCCAAAGACTTTTCTTTTTGTTGTTCCTAGAGGTAAGTGGAGAGTACGGTCACTATAATGAAATCGTTTTTGCCTTAATCTATTGAATCATTTGTATATGGATTTCCGTTGTCACACTGGAAAGTTTAAAGTCATTCTGTACGATCCGAGTGTTCATGTTTTGGTAGTGTGTAACACACTAGGTATATGTAACACTTCCTCCAAAACTTGTTATATGCTTGAGGGAAGTATCATCATTAATCAATAATCACATATAGTCCATGAAGTTCATACCAGCCTCAATATAAGATTTGCAGAAAATCTTCAGTACAGTCAAACCTGCATTTCTGAACAATGTGTCAGTCAACACTGAGTTTTGAATTCAAATCGTCCTTTTTTTCCATCTTCTGCAAACTTCGGTGGCATCCATTACTAGTTTCAATCCCAGTCAACCTTCCAATTCTTGAAACCCTAACTTCTGTGACCCCCATACTCACTATATATAAGAGCTATCAAGTCTCAGCCAAACCATGCCTCATTCATCTTTTTCTTTCAGACTAGCCTCCTTCTCCTTTCTCATCACAATCTTCTTTCGTCGAACACCGAATATGAATGGTTGCGGCTCCAGTTCCGGTTCCGGTTACTGTTCTAGAGGTTAGAACTTCTATGTTTCTGTTTTTGGTTAAAACTAGTACTTCTCAAGGTTTTGAAAGTTGTAGATTTGGTGGTCTACTTTGTTTTCTGGGGATACTCTCCAGTTTTGCCACATTGGCTCAAAATATTTTGTTGATTTCGCCTTCACAGGGTTTTCCAGTTCCTCTGTATGGGCAGGATTCTCTGGCAGAAGATCAAAGATCAAGTAAGTCCAGGTGTTTAACATCAGTGTACTGTGTACGATTATAAGTTGGGTTTGTGTTGGGCTCCTACAAACTGTGTGGCTTGATTGCTATATTCTTAGCTAGGACTAATCTTGGTGTTAACTGCCATTGTAGGCCTATTGAATCAGTCTGCTTGTTTGGAATTGGAGGTATTGGCAAGAAGTAGCTATCATCTTCCGGATGCATCATTCCGGCCTTGTAGTTTCCGACAAAACGGCGATTGTGACTTTCAGTCAAATTCAGCTTGTTAATACCGGACTACCAATAAGGCCCCATTGGCGGCTTTGATTTTGTCTAGAGAATCAATTGCTAGATTGGAATTGTTGTCCGGTACAGGGCTAAAGCTATGAAGGAACATGGTAATTTTTATTTAAATATTATAACGCGTTTTAGGCTTCGTCATTCCGCCTCAAGGTTTTCGGTGATCGCCGACTAGCCGTTTGCTTCTTCGACCTTCATTGCATCAATCAACATGGTGAGTCTTCCTAAATGTTTCGACTTTTCGTTAGTAGCTGATAGCTATATAATACGAACACGAATGCTTGAAGTCCAAAGGAGGCAAAGGGATATTGATTAGGCTTACAGGTTTTGCTTCGGTTAAATTTTCTGGCTTTTTCTGGGTCTGTTCGAAACTTGGTCTTGGGTATTACCTTTTAGGCAGATCCAACTACGGTTTAGATATCCCCTAATTTGAAGTAGGCTATCAGCTCTGTGTTAGTTAAATTTATTATCACTTCGATGCAAGTGTGATTCTGTTTTTAAGAGGTGGTTATTGTGTCTGTGAACAGGTTCTTCAGAATGATATCGATTTGCTTCATCCACCAGTTGATCTGGAGAAGAGGAAGCACAAGCTCAAGCGGCTCTTGTTGACCCCTAATTCTTTCTTCATGGTATTTATATCGTCTTTTTGACACATATGTTCCTGATTGATGTATTTCTTTTTCGGGTTGGTGATCGATTGATTGTTTTATTCTTGTACAGGATGTTTCAACATGTAAGTTATTTATATTTTCATGCTCTTTTCTTTGAAATAGTGAAACTGAATGGATCCTTTTTTTGCAGAACTACAGTGTTCAGTCACTCGCAAACCGTTGTGTGTGGGAACTGCCAGACAGTGTTGTGCCAGCCTACTGGCGGGCGAGCCAGGCTCACTGAGGGTTGCTCCTTCAGGAAGAAAGGGGACTGATTGTCCAGCTCAATGCACCTTTGGGTCTTGTTTAACTATGTAGAAGGTGAATGTTGCTACTGTGAACTATCTAGAAATGGGTTTTGATATTTGATTTTGTTAGGAGGGCTTAAATGACAACTTCAATTGGATTTTCTTTTAGAGTTAGCTGTTCAGCATGATCAATTATCAATTACATTTTCTGAAGTGATTTGTATACGCTTAGTGTCTTGCTTTCAATTATGGCTTCAATCCTGCTGCACTGCTTTTCTCATCTTCTACAGCCTAATCTTGTTTACAACACCAGAATACATATATCTTTTAATGGTTATTTTATGCACTTCCGTTTTTTGGTGTCTCTCGGCAAGAAAGCAGGTCAGAACATTTTGGTTCTGTGTTTTGTTCTCAATTGTTCTGTGCACCAGTATTCACGTTATTGAGCACTGGTGTTATTGAAAGAAAATCAGATTATTGATTTAGTTTACTGTCTTGATTCTCCTTGATTGTTGGAGTTGACTCTCTTTATTGATGGTAGTGATCCTAGCAATCTGATATGAGTAATTGTTGGATCATGAATATGCAGATGTAATTAGCGTTATTGCTTTCCTAGAATAGAGCTAGATTAGATGAGCTAGATTAGTTCCTCTTGTTTCTATATAATAGAAACGGCTATACAGTGTCAAATATATCAATACAAGAACTATTACATTCACATTTTCTTATGGTATCAGAGCACCGATCTTGGTGACTCTAGAGACTCACCCATCTTCCGCAAACACATCAAACACTCAAAACTAGACACTACCAAACCGGCATCATGGCCAACACACAAGGACACATTGTCCAAAGCCAAACAAACATATATGACAGACCTATCTATCCTACAAAATTTCGACGCATAGTCACACCTCCTTGCAATGCTACATATCATGATCCGTATTCAACATTATACTGGATTGTGGATAGTGGAGCAACAGATCATGTACCACACTTCACTCCTACTCACAATAACATCAAGACATCACATGATTTTGTTGGTTTACCCAACGGAGGACAAGCTGCAATTGAGAGCATTGGATCTATCAAATTGTCTCAAGAATTATCTCTGGATGGTGTCTTGCATGTTCCTAAATTTCGAGTAAACTTGATATCTGTGAGTAAATTGACTCGAGCCTTGAAATGCATTGTGATATTTTACCCGGATTTTTGTGTTGTGCAGGACGTGGATACGAAGAGGACAATTGGCTTGGGCAAGCATTTCAACGGACTCTACTACCTCACACCAAGCCAAAACCCTCACCTTGCCCACCATGTCACTCGTACCTCAGACCTTTGGCACCAACGCCTTGGGCACCCATCATCCTCACCCCTCCATTTTTTGTCCCAAAACATTCCTGAAATTATGTTTGATCCCCAACATATATGTGATATTTGTCCTTTAGCAAAGCAATCTCGTTTATGTTTTCCATCAAGTTCAATAAAAACGGTTGCACCCTTTGATTTGATTCATTGTGACATTTGGGGTCCACATAAAACACGCACCCATTCTGGTGCTCGTTATTTTCTCACCATAGTTGATGACTTTTCTCGTTTTACTTGGGTTCATCTCATGCGATTTAAGTCTGATACACAACCATTGATCAAATCTTTCTTCTCTTGGGTCAAAACTCAATTCAATCGTGACATCAAAATCCTTCGTTCTGATAATGGAAGGGAATTTTTATCACTACGTCCCTTCCTTGACGAACGTGGTACAATTTTTCAACACACTTGCGTCTACACTCCTCAACAAAACGGAGTTGTTGAGCGCAAACATCGACATCTTTTAAATGTTGGCCGTGCTCTTCGGATTCAAGCGAACTTACCTTTAAAATTTTGGGGTGAAAGCATCCAAACCTCTTGTTACCTCATAAATCGACTTCCTACACCTCTTCTTTCTCATAAAACTCCATACGAACGTTTGCATGGCACCTCACCCACTTACTCTCATCTTCGAGTTTTCGGTTGTCTTTGTTATGCCACCAGTCTTAATCCTACCCACAAGTTTGACAAACGGGCACATCATTGTATTTTTCTTGGGTATCCACTTGGGCAAAAAGGCTATCGTGTTTATGATCTTGACAAAAAGAATTTTTTCACTTCACGGGATATAGTCTTCCATGAACATATTCTTCCTTTTACCGATTTTCCACAAGAAGACCAAGAAGATTCACCCGTTTTACCAGTCATTGAGCCCAGCCCATCTCCCTTGTTTTCTTCTCTTTCCCAGCCCACACCACAAGCCCACACTCCACCTCAACACATGCCTACCCAAAATCAGAACCTACATTCTACATCACCAACATCACCCGACATCACCTGCTCAGTCTCCAATCCAGTCGACGGGACCTCATCCCCGCCGTCGCCACCACCGCCTCCTTCTGTCCCCATCGTCGACGCCCTACCCCAATCACCACCACCATCACCACAGCCTAATCAACCCCTCTTCACCTACCAGAGCACCAGCTATTCCAAATTGCCGCCGATCCAGCCATCGGCGCCGTCGCCTCCACCATCCCAGTCTCCGGCGACCACGTCTGCTCCTCAGCCGGATTCTGTGGCTCCTCTGCCTCTTCGCCCTGCTCTCCCATCCCTTCAACACAGCCCTTCGGCTTTCCCTTCACCGGCCTCTTCATCCCCTCCGGTCACCCCCAGTCCTCCATCAGCCGAACCAGTCGATCCTCCATCACAACCAATCCCGACGCCACCTCCACGTCGCTCTAACCGCACTCGACAACCACCACCATACCTCCACGACTACAAAACCAATCATGCCATCCTGCTTGGCCCATACATTGTTCCTTCTTCCACGTCCGGCACTCGATACCCGTTGCAGAGGTATATCTCTTACTCTGGATTATCATCTGCTTATCGGTCATTTGTGCACAATATTTCTCAATTGGTCGAACCAGCTAACTATGAGTAGGCCCGTAATGATCCCGAGTGGGTTACCGCCATGAATAATGAAATTCAGGCTCTTGAAGACAATCGTACTTGGTCGATGGTCCCTTTGCCACAAGGCCAGTGTCCTATCGGCTGCAAATGGGTCTATAAGATCAAATATCACTCTGATGGCACAATTGAACGCTACAAGGCCAGGCTGGTTGCCAAGGGTTTTAACCAAAGAGAAGGGATTGATTACAAAGACACATTTGCTCCAGTGGCGAAACTGATCACTGTGCGTTGCTTGCTAGCTATTGCTGCTGTCCGGGACTGGCCGTTACACCAGATGGATGTTCAAAATGCTTTTCTACATGGCGAACTACTTGAGGAAGTATATATGTTGTCGCCTCCCGGTTATCGTCGACAGGGGGAGAACTTGGTATGTCGACTCCACAAGTCGTTATACGGGTTAAAACAGGCATCCAGGAGCTAGTTTCAAAGGTTTTCATCTGCCATTCAAGCAATTGGTTTTCAACAGTCTCGTGCCGACTATTCCTTATTTACTCAAGTTCATGATAACTCTATTACTGTGGTGCTTCTTTATGTGGATGATATGATCATAACAGGGAATAATGAGGAGGCCATTCAAAATCTGAAACAATTCCTTAATAGTTGTTTCAAGATTAAAGATCTTGGACCTCTGAAATACTTTCTTGGCCTCGAAGTTGCACGTTCTAAAGCCGAGATTACAATCTGCCAACGAAAGTACACGTTGGACATCTTAGAAGAAGCTGGATTACTGGGAGTGAAACCTTCAACAGTACCAATGGAGCCAGACCTGGTATTAACAACAAAGGGAGGTGATGTTCTAAAGGATCCAGCTCGATATCGGCGTTTGATCGGGAAATTGATCTACTTGACAATTACCAGACCAGACATTACATTTGCAGTCAATACCCTCAGCCAATTCATGCAAGAACCCAAGCTCCATCATCTAAAGACAGCTCATCGTCTTCTCCAATATCTTAAGTCTGTACCTGGCCAAGGGTTATTGTTTTCATCACAAAGTTCACTTCGTCTAATTGGGTATTGTGACGCGGATTAGGCTAGATGTCCACTTACACGTCGATCCGTGACAGGATATTGTATTTTTCTTGGTCAGTCACTTGTCTCATGGAAAAGCAAGAAGCAGGTTACAGTGTCTAGATCCTCAGCTGAAGCTGAATACCGCTCCATGGCTGCAGCTGCGTGTGAACTTACTTGGCTTAGATACCTGCTGACAGATTTACATGTACTCCATCCTGAGCCAACAAGACTGACACGACCCACCCCGAATTTCACCCTGAAACCCAGAGTAAGTCGTGCGGGGACCACCTCCAAGGAAAATTTACTGAAAAGATTAAGAAAATCTCCCTTGCAGATGGACAACCCTAACTCGAAAATTTCAAATTACACTCTTAATTTATCGGATGTGAACATCGCATAATATACAAAAATTCTAAAGTATTCAGAGCTACTAAACACAAGCGAAAGCAAGAAAACACGAGTAGGTTGAACAGGTAACCTACTGGCGAAAACTGGCAGAAATGCGGGTGACTATGCCTCGTCTCCTACTAGATCCAACCCGAACTCTGCAGACTGGGTAATTTAAAACGAAGGGCCCAGGGGAAAACATTTAATAACGTTAGAGTGAGTGGACAAAAATAAATAATAAATAAAATATTTATGTTTCCCCAAATTAATTTCTAAGGAAAAATCGAATGCATGCCGCAAGCGATAAAAACTTTTTATCCCCATAAAAATATCGAGTTTCTCAGACTCTATAATATATGTATGTATTTACACTCGTCCATACTCCCTATATAAATTCATGGGTCTATATAGGGCTACTACGCTCGCGTCC
>NC_020491.1:20435248-20459850 GCF_000184155.1 Fragaria vesca subsp. vesca
AGAGGGAGGGAACTGTTTGGAGGGGTTGTTGCACGGGAGGAGGGCTACAAAACCGTACCAAGCTTGCCCGGATTGGTGGCCGGAGGAGGAAGTTCCGGCGAGAAAACCGATTCGGCAGTCGGAGCTTTCGGGTGGCACCGCTCTCTCACGGCGGAGCTAGGGCTCCTCTCACCGGTCTAGAAATGTTGCTGGGAGGGAGACCGACCGAACGGGACCGGTCCGGCGGCGAACGGAGGTCGGACGGCGGCGGGAGGACAGCCGGAAAACTGGGCAGCGGGAGGCTCGGGGAGAGGAAAAGAAAAGAGGGAAAAAGAGAAAGGGAGGAGGAAAAAGAAAAATGGGTTGGGCCTCCACCGGTCCAACCTATATCAACCCACTTCCAAAAAATAAAACACCCCGAAAAATAATACCCGAATAAAAATTACCTTTTACTAGCTAAAATTTACCATTTTTACCGTCGTCGTATTTTCCTCATACTAATAATCCTCCGCACATAATCGTCCCCGAAACCCCTCTAGGGACCAATTAAACTATTTACTCAATGATCGAGACGGTAAAATTTTTATTATAATCAGGCTAGTAAATAAGGTAAAAATATAAGGGTCGGGATGTGACAAAGACTATTTTGCGACAATCAAGCGGCGTTACATATAGCAGCAAACCCAGTCTACCATGAGAGAACAAAACATATCGAGTTAGATTGCCACATGGTCCGTGAAAGAATTCAAAGGGGAGAAGTCAAAACCGCATATGTGCCAACTGGACATCAGATAGCAGATATGTTCACCAAGCCATTGCGAGGACCTATTTTCCATACACATCTCAGCAAGTTGGGTGTCATTGACATTCACACTCCAACTTGAGGGGGAGTATTGAAAGAAAATCAGATTATTGATTTAGTTTACTGTCTTGATTCTCCTTGATTGTTGGAGTTGACTCTCTTTATTGATGGTAGTGATCCTAGCAATCTGATATGAGTAATTGTTGGATCATGAATATGCAGATGTAATTAGCGTTATTGCTTTCCTAGAATAGAGCTAGATTAGATGAGCTAGATTAGTTCCTCTTGTTTCTATATAATAGAAACGGCTGTACAGTGTCAAATATATCAATACAAGAACTATTACATTCACATTTTCTTAGGTGTGGATTTGGATTTGAACTATTCCGACGGAATATTTTTTCCGATGGTAAAACAATTGGACTATGATTTGTGTGTTTGATTATATGTTTAAACTCATAAAAAGTTAGTGATGTAGGTATATATATTTTTTTCAAAGGGATGTAGTTATTTAGTTGAAAGCTTGGGAAACGTTATAATTTCTGACCAGGGCTCCATTTTTGAGATGTTACCATAGTAATAGTTTTGCTTCACTTAGGAATTAGGATACCCAGACTCTACAAGGTCGTCACATTTGTCTGGGCAACAAAGTGGAAGCAAAGGTTTGACCACCCAGTTTCTTAAAAGTAACCTAGAGCATCAGTTCTGATGGCAGATATTTCGTCAAATCTGAAGTGGCTAGAAGCTAGAAATTTCTCTTTACTAGAGTTAGGTTCCTCAAAGTTCAAACGCCTTGTTGATTATGCATTTAGGGTTTTCCGGCGGCAAATTGGGGTCTCTTTAAATCCGTCGTGGTTCTTGTCTCGAGTTAACATGGCAATTGTCTTTCTTCTCCTGTTAAGATTTGTTATGATTTTCTTGGTCAAAGGTTGGGACTTCAGGTTTGGGGACTTGTTTAGCGTCCAGTAAGGTTCTTGGTTATTTGTGTGCTCGTTTTGGTGGATATTAACCATGCGTCTGGAGGTGTTTCATTGACTGGTTTAGAGGACAGGCATCCAAATATTTCATCAGCAAGCTACGATCCATTTCCCAGACCCCTTCTCCACATACACGTACAGAGAGAGGCAAACACTTGAGTGCACTTTTTTTTTTTGTCAATATTTACCTGAGCACTGGAGGCTTGTACTGCGTTCTAGATATGATACTTCCATGTAAGAAAAGCAACAAAATTTTATTAATAAGAACGAGAAACCAAACAATAGTTGTTACCCTATACAAACTTTAAACTACAGAGGAACTAGTATAAACAAATAATGAAAGGAATGATTCCTTAACTAGTGTATAGCATGCGCAGAACGGACTTTTCACTAATTAGAATGGTGGTTTTGATCTCCTTTACTACAATATCAAGGAATACCGTTATGTTCTATCATGATTGGATTTATTAGCTTTTCCAAGACTCCAATGCACTTTGCCATTCATCTACACTTTTCTGAGACAAATAAGCTCCTAGGATATGAAGAACTAATGGAATTCCATTAGAATATCTTACCAGGTGTTTCGAAAGCTCCTGGTATCCTTCGAAAGGATGGGCATGTCCAAAGGCACGCCAACTAAAAAGCTCAAGTGATTCATACTCATCAAATGGTTCAACCTCAAAGACGGCATGAGGAATCTCTTGATCTTTAAGCAAATCCTCGTGTCTAGTTGTAATGACAATTTTACTTCCCGGATAGCACCATTCCCGTTTTCCAATAATTGCACTTAACTGGTCCGAGTGGTCTACATCATCAAAAACAATAACAACTCTCTTGCAACATACCGCATGTTTAATCTTGCTTTTACCTTCATCTGTGTTGCTGACATCTACAGGCTCTGTCTCCCCACTCCTTTGGACATCAGAAAGAAGTTTCCTTTGCAAGTTAAGAATACCATTGGGTTCTTCTGAAGTTGCTGTGACATCTTCAAGGAAGCTGTTACCTTGAAATCTATAGAAGTTGAGGTTATAAGCAACTCGAACCATCGTGGTTTTTCCAATTCCACGCTTGCCATAGACGACAGCTACATCGACATCATTCGATCGATCTTTTAACCACATGTTCAGGTGTCGCACACGATAATGCATTCCAACAATTTTGGAACGAACCTTAAATGCGTTGTGATCCAGCATCCTTCCAATCTCGTCAACAACATGATGGATGAACTGGGACTCGTACCTAAAAATCAGAGATACGTCAAAATTAATAAGATGTACCGGAGGTTGCAAATAATGGCAATCCTTGTACTCATGCTAGTTGTTTTTAACTTTATATAGGTGCTACATGCCTGATTCACTACAAAATTTTAGAAAGGTTGCATGATGATAATATATAGGACTACTTCATGTGGACTTATACAAAGAATAGAGTTTTGGAGAAAAGTACTAGTACTTTTGAATTGGAATGACATACTTACTGATCTCCTAAAACCATCCCTCCCAACTCTGCAACTTCTCTAAGGGCTCTTCTCCACTCCTCCACCTTGTCCAAACTTTGCTCGACTACATGTTTGGCAAATGCTTCGGCGAAGCTCCCACTCTGTGTCCTCACCTCCGATGGATTCACATCATAGAAAATGGGCAAAACGAGGTGTCTATCAACTCTGTGATGTTCCATGATCCTTGCAAGTTCGTTCAGGCACCACTGTGAGGAAGCGTAGCCTTTGGAGAAGACAATTATAGATACTGGTGACTCATGTATTGCCTTTTGTAGTTCTCTCGCTATATTGGCTCCTCTCTTGATCTCATCATCATCTCTAAAAGTATGGATTCCAGCGCACTGCAAAGCACTGTAGAGGTGATCTGTGAAGGCCTTGCGGGTATCTTTCCCTCTAAAACTCAAGAAAGCATGATAACGGTAAGAGGAGGTAGCAGCCATAAATGAAAACTTCTTACAAATGCAATGACTAGATGAAGAATTTTAGTTTCGTAGTTTGTAATTTAAAGCCCAAGCTTAAGCCTAATAGAAAGGGAGAAACTTTAATCTAATTGACTAACGTCTTGTCACAAATTCCACACGGAGAAGGGAAATTAGAGAGGAAGTTTCACGATCTCTACATTTATGTTCCTCAAAATATACATGAAATTATATGGAAATGAGAAATGTCAATGCTAATGAATTTCTTCTTCCTTTTCAACTCACACAAATGTATATAGCAAATAAATACAATTGGGGTTTATTATATATGAATTGACAACCACTTGGATTATCCAATCATTTGAAGTATATAACAAAATATATTATGCCGCGTATGTGGAAAATCAATTTCCTATCCAAGTCTTGGAATAATTCACTCGAAAATTCTGAAGGCGAAGAGTATGTCTTCCTTCTAAGCGATCTTTACCAGACACAGTGTAGTTTGCTCTATTTAGCTTTCTTATTCAAATTTTTTTTTTTTCAACTGTACTAGACTCCTAGTGTGTATCTTCCCCTCTGAAGCTCAACATGATAACGGGTAAGAAGAGGAGGAAGAAGCAGCCGTTAAGATACACCCTCTTAGAAAAATGCAATCAATGGATATATTTTGCAGTTTGAAATCAAACAGTACAGAATATTGAGTATGATATGCAAATGGATAGAGACATAATGATCAAAGTCAATACACATGGTTATTCATAGGGACAAATTGATGCAGACAGACAGGTCTACTCCAAATCGTGGGATCTGGCAGGCATGTTTCCTTTGTTGACATATAAATATATGCATAGAGACCTTGTGACCAACAATGCGCAGCATATTAATGCCTACAACAATAAGGAAAATACACTGCAGCCGAAAGGGACTAAGAAGACCTACATTCCATCCCTCTGACGAAGAAACACAAAAGCAGTCAGGTTCTGAAGGATCCAGTTGTGACATGACACACTTCATGACAATTTCAGCTATATCCTTGTCCAATCTCAAGTCCACATCCTTCTAAAGTTAAAAATGACAAGATCCAGAACTCTTTCTGGGGCATTTGAACCGCTCCATTATTGATTCTGAATCATAAATAAATCGTCCAAATCAAGGTCCTCCTCCTCTTACAGAACTATAAATATATCAACCATTCATCTCTCAATGAATAACTACACCATGACCCAAACAATGAATTCTGACACATTGTGATCACTGTCCACGAACCTAATCAGTTTCAGGGGTCTAAATTACTAGTCTGCATGATGTCAATCCATTTCTGTTACTAAAACTAGCATATATATCAAGGGAAACTAAGTAGATCACTCACTGCAACAATAATTGGAAACGACTTGATCATGAATACAACAGCTTGATTGAAGTATGAATATCCAGAAGAATAAGATAAAAGGGATTAAATTCATATGCAAATTAAATTCAGCACCAAGTTATAACAATTTCATAGTTCTAGACTTCTAGTAGTAAGCAAATGAAGCATCACTGCAAGCCCAAAAAATAAAATAAAAACCTTCCGGCCGTTCTGCTGACGACGGTGGTGGTGGAGGAGGAATGGTGGTGGCTTTTGGAAGTTAAGGGTATTTAAGTCTTTCAAAGTGCAGTGGCATTTCCGTCTTTTCACACTAAACTGATATATAAACCTCGTCTGGCACGAGAGAAGAGAGGGAGGAAATGGGGCTGAGAGGAGGAAGTGGTGCGGTGGCGGGGGCATTACCGAACCTAATTCGGAGCCTCCGGAATGAATCCCACCCGAAGACCCGAGCCCAGCAATCGCTTCCGTCGTTGAGACGCGCATTCTCTCTGTACGATCAGATCAATTTAATCGACAACGTTCCGGATGACCAGCTCCGATTTCAAGGATACACTGACACGGGTTTCAAGGTGAATGGGGTCGACTACGAGGGAAGCTTGCTTTGTATCGGCAACATGCTCATGTCTTGGGCTCCCAAAAAGTTCTCTGACATCACTCCTGATAGGTCTTTCTTTCATTCACTCTCTCCCTTTGTCATTTTTGTTGTAGAATGCCAGTTTTGTTCTGAATTGTGCTACTTTTTGGTGGTGGTGTGTTGCAGCTTGTCAATGTTCCAACTTATGCGGCCTATACCAGGTAAATTTCAGGGTTTCACTGCTTTCATTTCACATGTGCCTTTTTCCCTCATTTACAAACTAACAATTTAAAGTTTTATCGGTATACAAAGTAGTATTGTGTTATGACTGTTATCGATTGATTATTGTTATTTCCACTTTATTTCAGTTCTAAGTAGACAGGCCAAGTTCAAAGAAATTGTGGATTATGATGGTGCATCTTAATTTTTATTTTTATTTTTATAATGTTTAAGACTTTTAGCCCTCATACTTGGTGCTTGTAAAAAGTTAACGCGTTTTGAGATAGTATGCTATGAACATTTGTTAAAGTATTCTAAATCCTATTGTCTGTAGGATCATTTCTCCCTCTTTTGATTCTTACAATGGATGTTCGTTTCCTTGTGTCCCTAATCTAAGTAGTGGTGGTTTTGGTTTAACTCACTTTGTTGGTTGGAGATTAGCATGTCTTGTAGAATAAGGATTCTGATTTAAGTGAGAGACGAGGATAGGATTCCTCAAACTTTCTGCTGTTAGAAATATAGTTGGTGCTGGTGATGAAAACTAGGTCACTAAAATGACAAACAATTAAGAAGTAAAGAATTTTGGAAATGCAAACATGTTGAATCGTAGAGGGATAATGCTAATCCCTCCCTCCCCCTCCTCAACATCTTTCGGATTCTGTTCTCTGTTGATTGTTTCCTTCCTCTTTTGATTCTCAGAATGGTGTCAAACTGATCAAGTCCTTTTTCATCCAATTATCTGGTTCAATGGCAGTTTTAGACTTTTAGTTTGACTTTTTGTATTTGTAGAAAAAATGTATAGAAGAGTCTGTTTCATAGAAAGAGGATTCAGATGTTGTCATGTTGAACGAACAGAAGGGTAGGTTGCCTCACTTTTCTTGCCCTTAGAAACATAGTTGGTGCTAGTGCTGAATCTTGGATATTAATATGAGAAGATGTAAGGGATTCAGAAAGTAAGATGTAAGAACAATCATTTTAAGATTAAGATCTTACCATCTCTCATTGTATTCTCCCTCGTTGATTTTAATTATGAATGTCCATTTGTTTCAGTCTCTTTTCTGGCAATTATTTGATTCAGTACTGGATTTAGTTGAACTTTTTGCATTGGTAGGCAAATGTAAGAAAAGTCTTCTTCATAGAAGGACAAGTTGAATTTGGGGATAAGAGGAGGGAATGCTTTTAATTGTTTTGTTTCTTGAAATGTGGTTGGTGTGGATGATGAACCTAGGGAAATTATTCCCAGGCCAGTTGCTTTTTATCTTTCCGTTGACATCTTAATATCTTACTAAAATTTCAGAGATTTTGATTCTTGGCTGTGGGAGATACATTGAGCCTGTGGATCCTGAAGTGCGACTCTTTGTTCGGTCTACTGGAATGAAGTTAGAAGCCGTTGATTCGGTATGCTTCACCCTTGCTTCTAATTTCTTTATTGACTTGATTTATTGTTGTTGTTCATGGTTTGTGTGGTCACTTAATGTCTTTTTTTTTTATCTGATGAAGATCCTAACCAACATATATATGTAAACATAATTTGATGTTGCAACTATTAGGATTCATAAACCCTTCTCATTATATTTTCTGCCACTCCACTTGTTTCATGAAGTATTCTTCCAGGTTTGACTATAGCTACCCAACATTCGTGTCCTAGTATATTATAGGAACCAGGAAGCAATAGGAAAGTGAAGGCTCAGTTATTCATCATATGATCTTTAATATTAATTCCAAATAAGAAAGAATCCTGAGATCAAAAGCACAATAAATTTGGCTCTTTAAGTATAATTCCATCTCTAGGTCCAATATCAACTTAAAAAACCTTGATTTTCCAACAGATTACTCTTCGAGCATGTTTCGCATCAATAAATTCTTTCCCTAGTTGCGTATAGCTGAGAGATGTTTGGATGGCCAAAGCACCTCTTAAGTTACAGGTCTTAGTTTAGTGTATAGCTCACTGAGGGATGTATACTTCTGATATCAATCACAGGAGACAGCCTTCTTGGTTTCTCTCTGCCCAGTAGTGCATGATGTTTAAATGGGATTCTGGTTCAGATTACCTGCTACTCATCATCTGTTTCCTCCTTGTGGAAAATATTATTTAGAGAGTCCCAAGTATATTAAAAAAAGTTTTGTGCCTTATTGAGTGAAATCTCTTAGGTGGAAAAAAGAGGTTGTGGTGCTAAGTAGGTTCTTGTGTTGGGAATCCTTTGGGGGGTGTGGATGGAGAGGAATAGGAAGATTTTCAGGGAAGAAAGGATGTAGAGGTGGATTAAAGTTTGGTTTTGGATCTGCTAAGTTTTGGGGTTGTTCTTTTCATGTGATCTCTTTTGTTTGGAATGTTGACCTGGTTTAGTCTCTATGATTGTTCTTGTTCCTCCTATTGTATTGTTTCTCCTGCTGTTTTTAATTAAAGTTGTATCATATAAAAACAAAAATAGGAGTAAAGTTAATAGGGTTCAATAGTAAAGTTCCAAAAAAAAATTAAAAAAATAAAGACCTTTTATAAAGAAAAATCTTAATCATTGTTGTACCAAGAAAAACTGCTACACTAGTATTAGAACAATGTTTCTGAAACTCTGGTGGTGGTTTTACTTGTGCATTACATGGATTAAAAAATCCTAGTCACAATGACAGGAGTATAGTTTTACAATTGTCAATATTCCAACTAATTTCGAAGAAATTCTAAAGCTAGGTTTTCCTGTCGACTTGTGTAGGTTCTTCAGGTCCATAATGTAAATCTAGGTTTTCGAGTCCAGACTCTGGATGATAATTACTATGTGTATTAAGTTCTTACTATTCATTTAGTTCTACTGATTGTGTCTCTCTCTTCTGAGGACTAAGCTTCATGCAAGTCGTGGATGATTTTTACTTTTTACTTGGCTTATTGGGTAGAGAAAGGACTACTATGCTCACCTACTCAAGTCAAATTGAAGTTCTCAGCTCCATATTGGTAATGTTAAGAGGCAAATTCACAAGGATTAGTAGCATCTCACCTCCTATCAAAGGTGATAGGCGTTGTGGGTGGGGGTGGTTTGAACCTTGATGTGTTTGGTTAGTTATCCAACCTAATTACCATTTTGACATGGTTTATAAACCTTTGCTTTTAGTGGTTTCAAGTTGACTTTTGTAGGACAGTAGTGCATTAAGCACGGGACATGCCAAATGTCACTGATAGGAACTTATGAACTAGTTCTGTGGGTGTAATTTGCTTTGCCTCTATTGGTTTAGGCAACTAGCAATTATGGAAATAATTGAATATCTTGTTTGGGTGAATAATTAAGATACAAGAGTTACACACTGGATAGTCTGATGTTTTATGCAACTTGAATGCAGCCTCAAATTCCTGACCTGTTTTAGTTTTACTGGTATATTATTACCTGCACTCCTTCTCCTGTTTCCGTCATTTGCGCCTGTACTTCTTGACGTTTAATTACTGGAGCACCAAAAAAACTTGTATGGCAATTGGTGGTCCGGTTGTAATTGATGTGGAAAACTTCCTTGGTTTCTACCACTGATTTCATAACATTCTCCTATTTTTGTTTCAGAGAAATGCCATATCAACTTACAACATACTGAATGAGGAAGGTAGGATTGTGGCTGCTGCGCTTTTACCTTACGGATGTGGAGTTTCTTCATGATGCATTGACTGGCCTCAAGATGCTTGCTTTCAGTCTGTAACAATGAATCTCCATGATCACTAGGTACATTCAAGCTCAAGTAAAATAATCTTGTTCATCATGTAACTAGGGACTTCAGAGGCATGGCAGACCAATTTTTACTGTGTAAGGTGGTCTGTCATTGGTGTATGCTTGTTGAATTAGTGCATTCTAATTGATTACATGTTTTTGATAGAGACCATGTGGTACATAATAATATTACTGCTTGTATTTTCTTTTCCTCACAACTTTCCAAATTAGACCAAGCCGAATCCCATATGAGCAGATCCTTGAAATACGTTTATACCACGCAAGTAACATGCTCCTTCATTTTGACAACATGTTGACGAGGTTTTGTTAACTAATAAATATATATGTGGGTAAAGATCAGTCTAATTCCCGGGTGGAATGGGGGACTGTTGAATACAAAGTCATTTTACAGTACCAAACCTCTTATTTTGTTACAGCTTATGACTTGCAAGAATTTTCCATGTTCATGTGCTTTTATAAAAAGGTTTAAAACTAATTAATGCCAACATGATTACCTGTATCAATCTAGTAGCAATTGCACTTTTGTTTTCTGTTCTGTTCGCTATCGAATACGTAATTAACTTGTCTTTAATCAGTTGCACAGTATATGCAGGTTCTTAGAGATTCAAAACATACTGATAAAACTCTATGTGATTTATACATTTCCTTCTGCAAAAAGTTATGGGCTTCCATTAATCCATTATTATCTTGAGAATTTTATTGCGGATGTAAACAATTAGATTTAGTTGGTGTACTTCTAATTAAAATCCAAAATCAACTCCTTATTGTTTATTTGAGAACCAAAATCTTCTCTAGAACCATCCATACTGCAGAAAAGAAAAAGAAAATATAATCGGGATTAACTAATCTTTTTATAATTGTCTACTTGATCTGCCCCCTCCGAGAATCACTTTGTGGTTATATCACTGAAACTACTCCAAATTGTAGGCAAACTTAGAAGTGTACCTAGCTTTCTAAGTAGAGAAAAATTCAGTAATGGTCCTTAAACTATCGTGAGAGGCTAACATGATACCCGAATTCTAAAAAGTATCAATATGATACCCACACACTTATTTTGACATCGACGAGGTACTTCCTTCCAATTTATGTGACGGAGATTTTTGGTTAAAAATTCATTTCTACCCTTTGTTTTGGGACCCATGTGGCAGTCACGTCAGCAAATTAACAAGCTCAGTAATGAAAATTAGATGGAGGTATCTCACTGATGTCAAAATCAGTGTTTGGGTATCACATTGATACTTTTTAGAGTTCGGGTATCACGTTGGCCTTGACACAATAATTTAAGGACTGTTGCTGAATTTTTCTCTTCTAAGTATTTAAAAAAGCGATTTGGAGGTCTAATAAGTAGGAGAGGTCGAGATGTCAAATTTGGAGGTCTAACTAGAACCATCCAATCCCCATACGAGAAGATCCTTGAAATAAGATCGATGTCTCCAAGTAGCATGCTCTTTCATTTGATTGAGTACCTTGTTTGCAAAGTTTTGTTTCCTTTTTTTTTTTTTGTTGTGTGTGTGAATAAACTAGTTCGGAAGGTTTTGTGAACTTGGATATTCGAATGTGGGACAATAGCAGCAAAGTGAGAGTTGAATGGGACTGTTGCATACAAAGTTATTTTAGAGTTCCAAACTTGTTGCAGCTTGTGACTTGATTCAGATACTGAATCGATGCTTAGATGGTCGACAGAAGTTTTAGAACCAATTGATGGCAACGTTAAGGACCTATATTGGAAGAATATAGGAAACAGAATATTGCAGGATTACATTTTCAGATTCCTTAAAAGTAAAAATAGTACAAGAATCCAGTTCTTTGAAGATAGATACACTTCTGTCTTTCTGTTAGTTGATTGTGAATGTTAGTTATAGTTAGGAGCAGTATATTTCTTGGAAGTTTCTGATACAGGTTACAAACTACATTGGGATGACTCAAACTTTAGTTTGGATAAAATGCTCACACCAGTCCCCACGTAACAGCTCAGTCAGTTGCGTCCTATGCTGATAGCTTACTTCTAGTTTCGAGCTTGTTGCTCTATTGGTTCAGAATATTCATCCAACATTCAAATACAATTTTCGTCCAAATTTATTTCAACGGGGAACCGACTCTAAGATCTTCTTAAAAGACACAAACACTTCCAGTTGTTGTCTTACGTACTCTGCCTCTCAAATGTCCCAGAAACTACGATCTCTCATGCATTCTTTTAATGGAAGTCCTGGACCTTTCCAACTTTGAATTCGTTTTATATATTCAAGTCATGAATGTTTCAACTTTCTGGTATTTAACTGTAGCTTTGAGTCGCTGTCCATGGGGTCGGTGGTGTGTTTTAGGATTAATGCACACGCTCTTTACAGCTAAAATGGCCAACCCTTGATCCAACCAACTCTGTTTTCTGGACACTCGTCGTTGATTCTATATTCTATTCGACTTTCCTACTCAACCATTTCCCTCTCTCTGATTTCTGTCTATATATTCTTGCACAGCCTCCCCATATTTTCATAAACCACTTCTTCGACTCTTATTCATTACTTGCTTTCCTTGTTCTGCAATTCTTCATCTTAGCCTAGCTATATACTCTTCTTTGTTTCTTTGTTTTCCTCCTCATGGCACCTCCTAATGATCCTATCAGTCCAGTTTTCAATGCGTTGCAGTCCCAGAGTTCTGGAAAATACTTTGACCTCTCTAATGGAAAGCTCAGTGTCAAAGGTGTTCCATTGCTCTCTGAAGTTCCAAGCAATGTAACTTTCAGCCACTTCCACCCTGCTTACCAATCTTCTGATGCTCCACTTCCTCTGCTCCAACGGGTTCGTGCCTCGTCCTGCAAGGGTGCTTTCCTTGGATTCAACAAGGAGGGTCCCTCGGATAGGCAACTCAACTCTTTGGGGAAACTCATTAACAGAGATTTCCTTAGCATCTTTAGGTTCAAGACATGGTGGTCTACTATGTGGGTGGGAAACTCTGGTTCAAACTTGCAGATGGAAACCCAATGGGTTCTCTTAGACGTCCCAGAGATCAAGTCATATGTTATAATCATACCCATCATTGAAGGCAGTTTCAGGTCTGCTCTGCATCCTGGCAGTGATGACCATGTCATGATCTGCGCTGAGAGTGGCTCTAGTGCAGTGAAAGCATCACATTTCGGTGCCGTTGCTTATGTTCATGTTTCTGATAATCCTTACAACTTGATGAAGGAAGCTTACAGTGCTCTCAGAGTCCATCTCAATACTTTTAGGCTCTTGGAAGAGAAGACAGTGCCAAATCTAGTTAACAAATTTGGTTGGTGCACTTGGGATGCATTCTACTTAGCTGTAGAACCTGTTGGTGTCTGGCATGGTGTGAAAGAATTTTTTGAAGGCGGTGTGTCACCGCGGTTCCTCATCATTGATGATGGTTGGCAGAGCATCAATATGGATGATGAGGACCTCAAGGAGGACACAAAAAATTTAGTTCTTGGTGGGACTCAAATGACTGCTAGGCTTTACAGGTTTGAGGAGTGCAAGAAGTTCAGGAACTACAAAGGTGGGACGATGTTGGGTCCTGATGCCCCTTCCTTTGATCCCAACAAGCCAAAACTGTTGATTGCCAAGGCAATTGAAATAGAGCATGCTGAGAAGGACCGCGACAAGGCCCTTCAATCTGGAATCACCGACTTGTCTTTGTTTGAAACAAAAATTCAGAAGCTGAAGACAGAGTTGAATGAGATCATTGGTGGAGGAGAAAGCAGTGCTAGTAATGAAAGCTGTGGAAGCTGCTCTTGCAGTGACAAAAACTATGGAATGAAGGCTTTCACGGGTGACTTGAGAACCAAGTTTAAAGGTTTAGATGATATATACGTATGGCATGCTCTTTGTGGTGCCTGGGGTGGTGTTAGACCAGGTTCAACTCATCTCAGTTCGAAGATCATTCCTTGCAAAGTCTCTCCTGGACTAGATGGGACGATGACTGATCTCGCTGTGGTGAAAATTGTTGAGGGCGGAATTGGGCTTGTTCATCCTGATCAAGCTGATAGTTTCTACGACTCCTTGCACTCATATCTTTCTGAAGTCGGTATCACTGGAGTCAAAGTGGATGTTATTCATGTAAGTCCTATGCTCATCACCATTTTATAACCTACTACTATTGTGATATTCAATTGTTCAAATTATATGAACTTTCTGTGCAGACGCTTGAATATGTATCAGAGGAATATGGAGGCCGTGTGGAGCTTGCAAAAGCTTATTACAAGGGGCTGACTCATTCTCTTCAGAAGAACTTCAATGGGACCGGACTTATTGCTAGCATGCAGCAATGCAACGACTTCTTCTTTCTTGGCACAAAGCAAATATCTATTGGAAGAGTCGGTAAGGAAAAATTAATCTTCTGTTGCAACAACGTATAGATTCTTTAGAAAACTACGAGAGGTTCTTCATGAGTCCTTATATATTTTGTTTTGTGTTGCAGGTGACGATTTTTGGTTTCAGGATCCGAATGGAGATCCAATGGGAGTCTACTGGTTACAAGGAGTTCATATGATCCACTGCGCCTACAACAGCATGTGGATGGGTCAGATGATACAGCCTGATTGGGATATGTTTCAATCAGACCATATATGTGCTAAATTTCATGCAGGCTCTAGAGCAATCTGTGGTGGTCCGGTTTATGTGAGTGACTCAGTTTCAGGGCATGATTTCGATCTCATTAAGAAGCTTGTTTTCCCTGATGGTACCATTCCCAAGTGCCAGCATTTTGCCCTCCCAACCAGGGACTGCCTCTTTAAAAACCCTTTATTTGATGATAAGACTGTCCTTAAAATTTGGAACTTCAACAAGGTATTTCCCTATCTGCATCTCTACATGTTTACCTTTTCTTTTTCTTTTTTTTAAACAAAAGAGTAGTACAATTGACCCCAAGAAGTGGAGGTACTGTGAATCTCACTCGATCATGTTACTCATTACAGTATGGTGGTGTGCTTGGAGCTTTCAATTGTCAAGGGGCTGGTTGGGACCCCAAAGAGCAGAGGATCAAAGGCCACTCAGAATGCTACAAGCCAATCTCTTGTTCGTTACATGTTTCTGAGATCGAATGGGACCAAAAGACTGAAGCAGCACATTTGGGAGAGGCTGAAGAGTATGTTGTCTATCTCACCGAGGCTAAGGAGCTCCGCCTAATGACCCCTAAGTCTGATGCCATTCAAATCGTCATCCAACCATCTTCGTTTGAGCTTTTGAGCTTTGTGCCGGTTAGAAAGCTAGGCCGGAGCATCAACTTCGCGCCAATCGGACTTACAAATATGTTCAACTGTGGAGGCACACTCCAAGAGTTGGAGTACAAAACTACTGCGGTCGAGTCTAGTGCCATGATCAAAGTTAAAGGTGGAGGCCATTTCCTGGCCTACTCAAGTGAGTCACCAAAGAAATGTTGTTTGAATGGTGCGGAGGTAGCTTTTGAGTGGTCTGCTGATGGCAAATTGAACTTGAGTGTCCCTTGGATTGAACAAGCTGCTGGCATTTCTGATGTGCTGTTTGCATTTTGATTTCAAATCTTAAATATTAATAATCAATAGTCGAGGGAAAAATAAGGTTTCAGTGGAAGAAAGACCTCTATAGGTATAGAAAATGATCGATTCAGACTCTTTTTCCTTCCTTTACAAGAAAATTAGGCACTTTTATAAGGTTGTATAAGATTGCATTTGTATTGTAAATTCAAGTCCTCACTTTATATACCGACTCTGTATATTCATCAATTCCACAGAAAGCATTTGCTATTTAGATGTGTTGGTTCCACGAACTGTCTGGTTTTAATTATACCTAGCGCTGTAAGTTTAATTTGCTCAATAACATGACCTGTACGTTTCTATAGCTCCTAATAAAATATTTTTGTTATAAGAAACATCTTACACTTCAAGAATTTTGGAATCGTTATTTCGTATCAAGTCTTGTTACTCTCAAGTCATTGTACTCGCAATCGACTTAGAAACAGTCCGGCACTCTAACCTCTTATAAGTTACAACAAAAATATATAGTTATATAACCACTAATTAATGAGAGCGTATTCAGCGCACCCGTCCATCTCCGCCGTCCATTTGACGCGGACTTTTGACTTTTTCAAAATGGACGGCGGAGATGGACTGGTGCGCGGTATAATTTTCGCCAATTCAATACGTCAACGAAATTGGGGATTCCAATCTACCACCCCAGAAATTATATTATCCGATGATATGGTATGTTATCAAACTGTGGTCTACAACATGCACAAGCTGTCATACTACTCTTGATAGTTTCATTTTTCCCAACCTCTATTATCTTTAACATTTTTGCATTGATTAAAGCGATACTTTTCTAAAGTGATATGTCCGACACATTATATAAGTCTAATTTTGATTATGTAATAATAACTAATTTCGTATTGATAAGCTAGCTGATCTATCTTCACTAGAATCGGTTGATCTGCATTTGTATACCATGCGTTCATGTATTTTAAGTTGTGAAAAGACATGATTGACCGGACATACCATGCGTTTAGCCTTTATTTTATTTCTTTCTTTATTTCGCAATTGATTAATTATGAAGACCAACTTCAGCGTACACTCGTTAAACTTGTATGCTGTTGAAAACGAAATTTGAGAATGAACGTACGTGTGCTTCAAGAGTTCAAGTGATATCAAAACAAAAGAGAACAAAACAAAAGAGGGTGTCGATGGGTTGATCCAAATAGGCAAATAAAGGCTAGAAACTAGTGAGTGATGAGTTGATGACTTATCTGCATGCTTTGGATTCAAGACGCGTTGAGCAATTTTGTTTGAGTTGGAATAGAATAGGGTTATCCATTCCCTCAAAAATATCTCTCTCTGTTATCCCTCCAAAAATATCTCTCTGTTTTCTTTATTTTAATTTCGTCGGTCACTAACCTAATCCCACCGACAACGATGGCCACAATTGTCGTCCTAACCAACTAACTAACTAACAAGACCAATTCGGGATTTGAAAGTTTCGAGTTTGAAGTGTAGCTAGCTGATCGTTTTCTTTGACCATCAATATTTTGCATGGATTGCCAACAAATGCAAAAGTTTAATGAAAATGCAAACATTTAATACTTGGGTATGAAAATTCCCCAAAATTTATAGGTTTCTTTCGTTATTTATCTTTTGTTGAAGACTTTTGTAATTAATCCTTAATTTATTTCTGTAATATAAATGCTACATATTTTTTAGTTATTTGAGTTCATTATACTACCAATAGTAGTTCAGTTCCTTAGGGGAATGGGGATGTAGTGATTTAGGCTAAGGCCAGCCGTGAGTTTTCCAGGGCTCTAGGCCGACTAGGCGACATACAAAAATGGGGCTCCCTATCTTTCAATAGATTCATTTTTATTAAAAAGAAAAAAATTTAGTGCTCAAACGACATATAGTATAATTAGTCTAGTGGTAAACAAATGATGATCAGACTAAAGAGGAGTAGAGAAACTCAATCAAACCATAAATAAAATAATGAAAAAGAAAATTGAAAAAAAAACCCAAAAACCTAAATAATTGAAAATAATTTTCAAACACAACTCACTCAACGAAATTTAAACTCAAGAAAAATGTTTCATCATTGGAAGAAGAAAAAAGAAATAAGATAATAATTGCACACATGGTGAAGATGATCAACAATGATAAATTGATGATATAATTTATGTAAATACTTTCTGGGTTTGAGATTTTATAGCCGAAAATTTGGGATTGAGCCTGAAAATGAAGAAAAAGAAGAAGTTTCGTGCTTAGGCTAAAGAGAATTAAAGCCACAAATGTTAATTACTACAATAGAATAATGAAAAAATGCCCAAATACCCAAAGATTAGAAAGCTAAAGCCCATTTCAACGAAATTATAATCCCTTAACCCATTCAATTGATTCTTATACAAAAGACATTATTACCCTTTATAGAATTAAACCCACACAAATCTTATCTCTTTCTCTTTCTCCTCTCCTCCCGATCTGCTCTCTCTCTCTTTCTCTCTGACCCTCTCAAATCTCATTTCTAAGGCTTCGCCGAACACCACCGTCCGCGGCGAAGCCAATCGTCTCCTCTTCACGGACGAGAGCCACGTCAACGCCAAACACCGGCCCTTTGCCTCGTCACGTTTCGATTCCAGAAGACAGAGATCTGCCTCTCCGATCTCCAGTACGGCGCTTTGGCGTTGACGGCGTTTGGCGTTGACTTCAGTACGCCAAACGCCAAACGACGGACGATAACTGTGAACTGGTTACTGGATGTTACTGGGTATTAGTAACTGGTTATTAGGGGTTAATAACTGTTATTGGGGGGTCAATAACTAGTTACTGGGGAAAATTCCGGTGACCGGAGTCCCACGGTCGGGGAAATTCCGATGATCGGAGTCCGAGGTTCCGGCCAAGTTTTTTCATGTTGAAGAGGTGGGGGCAAAATAATTTTAAAATAATATAGTTTGTTAAGACTTTAGTAAAAATTTGGCCATTTGGGCACAAAAAAAAATTTAATTTCATTCAAACGGGCTCATTAAAAAGATTGTCATTAGAATGGACAATGAAGGGTTACAATTAGTACTAAATAGGTATTTTCCCTAGAATTAATGCTAACAATTGGTTATTTACTACTCTCTCTTTTTTCCCATATATAACAGGGCGTTTTTTTAAAGGGCCCATGAGATGTTGGGGCTCTAGGCCTGTTCCAGCTGGGCCTATGCTCGGGCCGGGCCTGATTTAGGCCCTTTAGGATTTCATTCTCAACCAACAGTTTAGAGAAGTTGGAAACCCTAAACGCATAACCAGTATTTAATTGACAGATCGAGCTCTAGTAAGATACACCAAAACGAATTCAACGATGATATCAGACGACAATTTCACAGAACCAGAACCAAAGTTGTACGGAGAGATAGAAGAAATACATGATGAGGTTGAGAGGAAGTTCCAAAAGTTCAAGAATTTTGACATACTTGGTCATTACCCCTATGATCATCACTTCGTTCGCAGCAGATCGGAAGACCACGTCGTATTGAAAGTGGCTGGGAATTTATCCGTGCCAGACTACCACCGGAACCTAAAGGACTTGCTGGTTCAATTTTTGTTAGGGTTTATGACCAGAGGACTGATCTTATGAGTGTTATGATAGTTGGTAGGGAAAGTGCTCCTTATCACCAAGGTTTATTTTTCTTTGACATATTCTTTCCCAGCAATTACCTCAAACTGCCCCAGGAAACCCAAGATGTTCCCTCACTCTTTTACCATTCTTTTGGCTTTGATCTGAACCCAAACTTGCGAAAAGACGGCACCGTTTCGATCGACAAAACGCAAAAGGGCAAGAACACAATGGAGTTGCTGTCTTCACTCAAGGATCTGGTTGTGAATGACAAAACCTATATTCATTATTCGCAAAAGGGCTTGACATTAAACAGAAAGGTTTTCATGCAAACTTTCGAGGCTATGCTTAAGATGCTCGAATGGCCACCTAGGCCGTTTAAATATTTTGTGCTGGGATTTTCGAACAAGAGCTCATGATATTCTTCTCAACTTAACAATAACAACGATATAAATAATCTTGCAACTCTCTCATCCCCTCTCTTAATTTTCTAGGGTAATAAGGGTTTTGGGGGGAAGAAAGAGAGTTGTGCGCTACATCCTATATGGAGGCTGGTGTTGCTTCTACTTTTATCGCTGTCGTTACTACTAGCTTAGCTTCAAAGCTTTCTATTGGGTGATTTGTGTTGTCCAGACAAATGTTTTTTGACCCTTCTGCTTTTCTTAGTTGGTAAGATAAACACGGCTCGGCATGTACCCTTTGATTCTTTTCAAAGTGTTGTGAGGTCGATGTGGAGACTCTTTGTTCCTGTGGAGGTTGTCACTCGTGGTGATCGCTACCTTTTTATGTTCGTTAATGAGCGTGATCTTTCAGCTTGTTAAGAAATTTGGGCCTTGGAGGTTCCAACGTGTCATGGGCTTCTCTAATATTTTTGATATGCCGCTTGATTTCGTATGGATCTAGGTCGAAATTCTTGGCGTGCCCCTGCCCTAATGATGGTTGTTACGTACTGCTAGGGTTGTGGGCGAAACCCTTGGCCCTGTTTTAATTGTATGTTGATCAGGTCGGTATTCGACATGGTATTGCATGTATTTATAAATAGAAATTTCGTTAGTCACTGATATATAGTTTACTATGTTATAGGATAATTAGAATATTATTGTTCCTATAAAGTAGATATTTACTCAGTCAGATGTTTATCTAGTCAGTTGTTGACTTAGTCAGTATTGTTATGGTTTGTGGTGACATGTACCACAGAATAAGGAGAGATTCATGTAATTCATGTAATCTTGTTATCTGTAATCTCCTCCTATAAAAGGAGCTCACTCATTCTGATGAAATATACAGTTTTTCCTAAAACATAATATACTATTTACGTGTATAAAATTAACATACAACATGCTTTAAAGAAAAGGGAGGATCAACCCAATAATGCATTGCATCACCTATTTGGGATAGGATGATCCATGTGCATAGCCGTCACAACGTTTGTTGGTACGTTTGGTAAACTTAATTAGTTCATCACCATTAGTTTTAGGTGAAATAACATTGAGTAAAGCACAGGCCACAAAGGAAGTATGACGAGAACATCCAAGACACTGCCTACACATTCCTATCCTTTGTGTCCCTAAGCTTATAATATACAATTGTCAGCCAGCAAAACCCTCATAATTATTTAACTAATTAAGTAGCCTAGCAAGCGTCGATGGTTTGTGAAAGCATGAGACCTGTTCTAAGTTTTTCCACGTTGCATGATTAAGAACCACATTAATCCATCTTACATATATATAATGTTGCTGGCCAGATAACTAGATATCATGAGTAATCATGATTACAAATGCTTCAAGGTAGCCACCAGCAGCAGCAGCATATATATGCATGTGCTGCTTCATGTTCTCCGCCTCATATATGCTTAATAAGCTGCTCGCTGTTACACACTGCGCAAATAATTGGAATTTGCAGGGGAAACTGCTGTAATTAACCACGTACCTACGTAATCGGAACAGCGACCACTCGACCGGATTGATCTGTCGTGTATTTACTTTGTATTTGTATTATACATCTTATATGACAACTAGTCCTAGCCCTAGCTCTGATTAAACACAAACACAAATCGTTTTGGACATAAACACAAATCGGATTAAACAAAGGATTGCTTATTATATATTTCGAAAAAGAAATAGGTACGTGTGAGGTTTTGTTCAGCACTGGTAATTATCTGTGTCTTCAACTTTGCATTATTATTAGTGCATGGAGAAACCATATATTTCTGCTGAAAGAGAAGAAGATATATTACATATTTAGATTTCAAGGAATTAATTGATATATTCGTTCGATATATCCAGATCAATCGAAAGCCCGGCCAAAAGAATCAAAGGAAAAGAATTGAGAGAATTAGATGCATGCATCTTTGTCTCCAAGGTTGTCCAAGTCTTAAGTTTCGTGGGGGTACTATGATGCGCAGACATGTTACAAACATGGTTTGGGAATTGTTAATTTTTTTTAAGACTTTACAGACACATCAATCATCGCTTTGATGCAAATTGGGGTTCATGAATGTCGACAGAACCAAATCTACCTTATCCCAACATTAAGATCTAATCTGTCCACCCTTCAATTCTCAACCTCAAATATATATATGGACAAGTTAGTAATCCCTAGCCTCCTCCTTATAGTTTAGTTTATTAGAGGTTTCCTGCCTTGAAACAATAAGGCCGGCCTAACCACCATATATACATGAATGAAACCTAGCTAGGCTCGCTTGAAGTTCAATTATAAAATGTGGGATCGATGCCTTGTTGATTTGAGCTGGAATGAGGCCCTAATATTCACATATTATCTAAAGTCGACCATTGAATTTGGAAAGTGGGAGGAAGAATAATACAGGGTGTTCTTCATAGGATGATGGGTGGTGTAAGATGATGAGGCTTGTAAGCTTCAATTAGCTAGCTTGGTGATATTCTGCGTAGGAAGAACAATCATGTGGTTCCATGTGGAGAACATGCCCCAAAGTAACTAGGGTACACTTGGCACCATCCCATTGAATTATTCCCCAATTCCCTTGGAGGCCTTCTGTGAAATTGTCCTGCAGATCCTACCCTAATCCTTAATGCCCGGCCAAGCGCTCCATATATAAGCCCCCCTCATCCTTCCATTTCTGATACAGAGGGTATTGTTTTTATCACAATCCATAACCAAAGTTGGCACTCGAAATAGCAAGCTAGGCAAAAAACGATAGTTTGTTCTTGCTTGAAATCAAGTCTTCTACAATGGGTCCTCATCAGCGTCCTCTCTTTGTTTCCCTTGATTTGAAGGGTCTGCTGGTCCAGGAAACTGAGGAAAAGTCCTACACAGATGGAGCGTTGTGGAACAATAATGTTCTTCAAGGAACAAGACAGAGGAGGGCGATGACGTCGACGACAACCAAGAGAAGTGGAGTGGTCTTGAAGAACAAGAAGAGAGCCGCAGATGGTAAGAGGATTCTGAAAAAGAGAAATCGGAGAAGCCTCCAGTTTGGAGCAAAAAGGGAAAACAATGGGATCCGAAGAAGGGTGAGAACTTTAAAGAGACTGATTCCAAATAGTGATTCCAAATCCGTCGAGGGTTTGGACGGACTTTTCAGAGAGACAGCAGATTACATTTTATGTTTGCAAAGTAGAGTCAGGCTCATGCAGATGATGGTTAAGGCGTTGGCAGGTTCTGATGATCAGTAGTCACTCATTCATTTCGATTCTGTAATTAAAGAATAGTATTCTTTGCTTCTTTTAATTTATTTTTTATTTATTCTTCCTGTTTAATTTCTTGTGATCTATGAATACAGAAGCTTGTTTCCAAATTAAGTTCATCAGGTTCATTGATGCTCGATCTCAAACCAACAGTTTTCAACACAGCTAGCTGCTTGGTCCCTTTAATTATTTGTGTGATCGATAAGTATTATTATATATGGTGGCATTGTTTTAAATAGTTAATTTAGAAATTAATTTACTTGCATCTGTAATTTACTGTACGTACTTATATATAGCTTCGGACAGGCCCGGACTTGAGGTGAGGCCGACGAGGCGGCCACCTCAGACCCCAAAAATTTGGGGGCACCAAAATCCAACAGCTGCCTTGAGTAGGAGGGATTAGAAAAGTTTGCTAGCCATGGAAACTAAAGCTTAAAGCTATAACTATTTGGGTTTTGGTTTTTTGAAATGAAAAACATAGGAGGAGAGAAATGGTTGGGTTTAGAAGAGAGAAGAGAAGGGAGAGAGGGAAGTTTGAGATGGCGATGATGATGAGCAGTGATGGCAGTCGACGATAAAAACTTGTGATTTATCAATTATGAACTTGAACGGTTCATATTTGACAGATTTGGTTCGTCCATTAATTTGATCTAGCTTGTTATCTTAACAAACACCAATTTAGGTGAAAATTTATATAAATAATTTACTCATATAAACCTCAAAACTGAACGGATGAGATGTCAAAATGTGATCGAAAATTGGCTCTTTTAAATCATAAACCAAAAAGTCCTCAACTTAAGAGTTTTCACTAGAAGGGCTCACTTTCTTCCTATCCTCACTGTTAAGTTAATGGGCCCCCTCCACCTCTAAAAACTAGGTTTCGCTCCCAAACTTCTAAACCATTATGCCAGTTTTATTCCCTATTATCGGTCTCCTCAAACTCCTCTGCTCAAGGTGAAGCTTTCCTGTCAGATCATTTGACCAACATACTGTCTGGCACCATAAAAGAAAAATTTAGAGGGCACCATTTGTAAAACTCGCCTCAGGTTTTGAAATCTCAGGTCCGACCCTAGCTTCGGATCTCTAGATATAAGTTTTCTGGTTCTGGTAAGTATTTTCTGGGGAATGACCGGTTGGCGCTCAATTCCAATATGTTGGAAGAACTGTGGTACCAATTATGTACCAACAGAACCTACTCTTTTGCAAATATGAATATTCATATTACTTATTTATAACTTCACTTATTACTTGCTTCTCATGCTTAGTTAGTAGCCTCTTAAATAAGTGGATTGGAGCAGTGTAACCGTCCAATTATTGTGCATAATCTATGTATCACTGTGATCCATTATCAATATATCATCAATATTTTTCAAGAAAAAGAAAATTATGCCTAAACTTTTTATCCACCCATAATCTGTAGAGGGACGATATGTAATAGTCTTTTTTGGATTGAGTTCAATATATCATCGATATTTCAAGAAAAGAAAAAATCAAAATAAAGTTTGCCAAAAATAGTAAATATTAACAGAAAAACTAACTTATAAAAGCTGAGGCATTTGCCTTGTACTGTTTGGTCTAATGACATAAGAGCAACTTTAATAGACTCTCTATTTTAGCTTTTAGCTATTAGCGTATTTAGCTTCTTTTTTTTTTATATTTTAGGAGCTCCAGCAAACTAGCTAAAGTTTAGCTATTATGACTTTTAGCTATCTCACTAGCTAGCTATTTAGCTAGCAAGATGACTCAGATGAGGCTAGCTATAATTTAATACATTCCTTGTAAGATATTTTACGTGATATATAAATATATTTAAACTACTTAATCTTTATTTGAAGAATAATGTTGATGTAATGCTAGCTAAAATAAAGAGCATTGATGCATCACATTTCTAAAGTGGCTAGTCAAAATGACATTTTAACTAATTTAGACTAAAAAAAAAAATTGAATCATTTACAGATTGGATGGAAACATAGAGATGGGTTTTATGTGATTTTGCTTTTCGGTTTATATATGAGAATTCTAATGCTGAAGAATGATAAAAAATATTTTTTAAAAAATCGTTGCCTTTGATGTGTATTGCTATTCTGGAAAAATAAATGTGTTCATATATGAGACGTTTTGAAAATATTGATGACTGAATTGCTGCCAAATGTTTGGTTGTTTAATTAGTTTCTCCAGGTAATGACTTGGCTATGGTGCTTGTGTTGTTGGCTCAATTTTTAATTTTTTTTTATCAAATGAAATATCATTTATACGGAAGATGTTACAAGCAGTATGAATAATACAAACAAGATCACTAACGGACCACTTATAACAAATCTCAGACTGAAGGCC
>NC_020491.1:20460712-20461131 GCF_000184155.1 Fragaria vesca subsp. vesca
GAGAGAGAGAGAGGAGGAGGTTGTGGATGTTTTCGTCGCCAGATCTGGATTCAAATCCGATTTCTCATCGGCTGGACATGGAGCGTCGTTGTCTAAACCGAGCTTCGTCGTCGTCGAGGTCGAGGAGCGTTGCCGTCCAGGTCGAGGTTAGTCGTCGTCGAGGCTGAGGTTCGTCATCGTTGAGGCCGAGGTTCGTCGCCGTCGAGGCCTAGGTTAGTCGCCGTCAAGGCCGAGGTTCATCATGTCGAGGCCGAGGATCTTCGCCAACATGGCTGAGGATCATCGCCGGCGTGGCTAAGGAGCATCGCCGTTGAGGCTTTGGCAGTTGATGCCTCAACAACAGAGAGAGAGAGAGAGAGAGAGAGAGAGAGAGAGAGAGAGAGAGAGAGAGAGAGAGAGAGAGAGAGAGAGAGAGAGAG
>NC_020491.1:20461151-20463071 GCF_000184155.1 Fragaria vesca subsp. vesca
GTTTATATTGTCTTCTTATTTTTTTTTATTTTTGTCATTTATTATAATCAGTTGAGAATGAGAGTAACGATTTATTTGAGTTTTTCAACGAAAAAATAAAACATTTCATTTAAATCAAATCAGTCGAGAAGAAGAATGAAACATGCTTTGTGCTGTATTCATGTGCTTGTTTTAACCAATTGAAAAAACGACTTCATAATTCACATAAAGGACGTACGTATCAAACAAATTTCACATTATGTGACATTGATAACGTGAAATGAAATATCCTCACCGATTAGTGGGCATGGACTGGCGACCATGGTCAAATCTTGGCGCGTGTGTGTCCGAAATCTTGAGCTTCCAACGGAAGGAGGAGACTTTGCAGAAGAAAACAAAGATATTTTAATATTTTTAAAAAAAAACTGTTTGTTTAATACTTTTAAAGTTGGGGGTTTCCAAACGTATGAAAGAAGCAACACCAGTCAAACCAGTCACATAACAATTTTTTATTTTATTCATTTTTTAAAAAATTAATAATATAGTACCCTATTGTTTTTTTATTTTATCATAAACCGTATCAAAATCTTCCACTAATGGAGGCAATGCAGGGTCTCGAAAGAGTGTACTATAAGAAATCCAAAATATTCCAAAACCGCGTTAATTTTTTACCTTGAAGCACTTACTTTTCACTCTCTTTATATTTTACCTTTCCCCTTTTTTCCAATTTCTTGTGACAAACATTCTTTACTTGGTTCTTGGGGGTGAAAGTGATCACCTGTACGTGAGGAAGTTGGTCGATCAAAAAAATATTTTGAATACCGGACGCATTTGGGTTCACATCAAGTATGGATCTTTGAAAAATAGAATCGCCTCTTCCATCTTGATTCACATCAACTAGCTTTATTTTATCATCTGATATTTATTTATTTTTCCTTTTTTATCTAGTAAGAATGTAAATGAGTTTGAATAGGAAACCATTAACTTTCTCTTAATTGTATTCTAAAATGAGAGTAGGTAATCATCAATTTTTATTAGGAAAATGCCTATTTAGTACTAATTGTAACCCTTCATTGCCCATTCCAATGACAATCTTTTATATAAGACCATTTGAATGAAAATAAACTTTTTTTGTGCCCAAATGGTCAAATCTTTAATAAAGTCTTAACAAACTATATTATTTTAAGACTATTTTGCCCTTACCTCTTAAACATGAAAAAACTTGGCCGGAACCTCAAACTCCTGTCACCGGTCACCGGCTGTCGGACTCCGGTCACCTGCCGTCGGAATTTCCCCAGAAACCAGTTACTGATCCCCAATAACTAGTTATTGACCCCCAGTAACTAGTTACTAACCCCCTAATAATTAGTTACTGACCAGTTATTGACACCCAGTAACCAATTACTGACCCTTAGTAACCGGTTACTGACTCTTAATAATCAGTTACTGACCCTCAGTAACCAGTTCACTGACCAATTATTGACACCCAGTAACTAGTTACTGACCCCCAGTAACCAGTTCACTGATCAATTACTGACACCCAGTAACCAGTTACTGACCCCCACTGACATAAGTCACACCTGAGCTTTCTCATTGTTGTTCACTGCGATAAGAACTTGTAAAAGAAGCAAAATTCAATAATTTTCCGTTACTGACACCCAATAATCACTTATTGACGCTCAATAATCAGGTTACAAACCTCAAATAATAACTTACTGACCCCAATAATCACTTATCAATACTCTATAATTACTTACTGACCATAATATTCAAATGTAAGGATTAAAAAAAAAATCTCTAACTGACTTGAATTGGGCACCCATATTTCTTCTCTGAGCACCCACCTTCCCCGACGGTGGGCACACCGGCCTCCTCCACCTTGCAAATCCATATCTGGTTGGAAATTAGGGTTTGGGTAGAGAGAGAGAGAGAGAGAGAGAG
>NC_020491.1:20463336-20468045 GCF_000184155.1 Fragaria vesca subsp. vesca
GAGAGAGAGAGAGTGAGTGATACAGAGAAAGAGAAATCAGAGGTTTAAGAGAGAGAAGAGGACATACTCGTAATTTTATTAAAAATCATTAGAATGGACTAAGAGAAAAGATTTACATTGAAGTGGGTATTAAAATCCCTGTTTTTGTGCATTTGGGCATTTTCCCTTTTTATTATGTTTTTAATAGATAGATTTCATTAATTGATTTAAACAAAAAGAAAACAAAAGAAAAAGATATATTTTTATGACTAATCTCAACCGTTAGTTATTATGAGATTTAATGGATGATATTTTGGTTATAATTTTGATTATAATTTTGTATGCCATAGATCCGCCCCCATTTTAAATTGTTACTCACATTAATTTGTTCTAATAGAAACACAAAAGGAAGTGTGTAGCTATAACTTTTTTCTAATAAGTGTAGGTACGTGGCTAAAACATTTAAACAAATAAAATTGTGAAATCACCGAAAAAAACCCTTGAGAGGTAGGATTTGAAAAGGGACGAGGGACATGATAAAGCTAGTAAAGTAGTAATAGTAATGAAGTTGATCACTGAATCGATCGTTCGTCGACCATCCATGATTGAATTATGCAACAAGCTACTTGTACCCGTGTGCATGCTTGTACTACTATGCCATCACAAGTTCACAACATGTACATAAGTTATTTGCTTGATCGATTTTAAGCAAGAAGCAAACAAAAAAAAGAAGTGAAAAATGATAATTAAGAAGCTAGCTAGGTGTGAGCTAGGACATGATGTCGCTCACTGGGCACTGCAATCATGCATATGGATGGATTCTTGCAAAAACCATGCTCGCATAAAGCAGTGACCTCAGCTCGATCTATCTCCATACCTATAATATATGGTTGAGTACTGTATCAGAATCGAATGACAGATAAAAAAGATCGAATGATTTTGTTTTCTTTTTCTCGTCGGGATGAATAGTATTCACTACAGTAATAACCAGAAAAGATAATCGATCATGAACTTTGCAATAATAATATAAATTGAACAAGGTGCTCGATTGCTTTTGACAAATTAAACAAACAGAAAAGATCGAAGTTGGCCGGGAAACAACATGATTACAAATCGATCGGATCGGGCGCATGCAAAAGTGAGTTAGGGTTACACGGAAATTGTGTCATGAACGTGTGCTGTAGACCCACACGTGTGTCATGCACACAAGTTCGATTCAGCAAAAGATAAAAAGACAAAGTTTAAAGACGTGGATAGATTGTGGCTTTTGATCGCTTTAATTCATTCTTCGGTGCGTGCGTGCAAGGCAGAAAAGCAATCCCGGCCATCATGTATGGTGCGCGCTACACATTTTTTATGATTCACACGTACGTTCAATGTGTACGTTTCATTGATCCTAGCTAGCTAGCTCCTTCATATTATGCATACACTAATTTGGTTACGTTCAAATTCGTTGAACCAAAGTAAAAGAAGAACCCTTCATCATGGATCTATGCCTAAAGTTCTTGTCTTGTCAATTGAGGCATATATCTTATGGGCCGGGTGATAATAGAAATCATTGTATTATAGATGCAAAAGCCATAAAGATTAAAGGCACTGTCGTGATTTTTTTTTGTTTTAATAAATTAAAAGGCTGGATACAGCTGCTCTTAAGCCTTAATTAATTAAATTACTAAATACCATAAAATCTAATTAAGTGGCATGGTGGAATTTCCAGGGAAAAAAGAAGAAAAATGAAACATCATCACATGTAATCGAGTTGGTAAGAGTTTAGGTGTGGAACCTCCATACCTAGGATCGAATCTCAGCCGACACTAATTAGAGTTAAATCCTAATTTATTCTTAGCAGAGGAAATGAAGCGTTCTGATAAAATCTCTCAACGCGTATTAGTTTCCTTTGAGGATACCGTCCTTCGTACTCTAAAAAAAAATTAAAAAAAATGAAACAAGCTAGAAAAATGGGTTTTCATTATATATATGGCTACGGCAAAGTACACTTACATAGAGCACATGTGTGACCCGGCCTAGCTAGATCGTTTTATATAAATATATCTGGTGGAGAATTTCTTATTAAATTCAAACCAAATCGATATCCTTGGAGTGAAGTGTGAAAGAGGCTGTATTAGAGCCTATCTTATCTCTAAGTAAAGTAATACATAATTATTAACAGCATCGCCATCGTTCCAAATTAGATAATTATAATTCCATATCATCATCAAAGGATACAAGGGGGCCCTCTATCATGCATACCAAATATTTAAAATTGCCTCTCTTTGACCTAAATAGAAAACGAAGATGATCTAGCTAGCTAGATATCGAGTTCCAACTGTGATTTCCATCATTTTGGTCTTCGTTGATTGTAAAATTCAGTAGCTCGAGTCCAAAAAATTTACACATTATTTCTTCTTGATGATTTGAGTACGTACGTGCTACCTTCTAGTCAGTCGCACAATTTGTAATCGTCATTGCACACAATTTGTACTCGTCATTTCCCTCTAACTTTCTATTTGGTTCAAAAAATAATAAAGACTGAAGAAGAAGAAGAGGACGTACTATATCTATATCTCGTGGAGAATTCAACTTCACACAAGCTTTCTCATCAGTAGTGTTAAGTTTGAAGGCGTAAGAAGGACGTCAGTCTTGCAGCTCCCTCCGTTCACATTTTGAACCGGTCAAGATTGCACTGTGTGAAAGCCTCGACCACTTTGTCGGAACCATGCATTCAATTTACAGTCCACGCCGTACAAGAAGAGCAAAACCCTTGACCTGCAATTGCCAGTCAATCTTTGAGGCCCAACCCAACCCGTTCCATTCCTCCTCATCCCATAGTCTCAGTCTTTCTATAAACCAGACCAACCCTACCCTAGCCACTCTCTCTCTCTCTCTCTCTCTCTCTCTCTAAGAAAAACATACCCACTCTCTCGCTCTAGGCTTTGATGAGAGTGAGCTATGGAGAAGCAGGATCACTTGATGAAGATGGAGGGCAATACTAGATCCTCATCATTTCACGAAACTACAGCAGACTATAGCTACCCATTTTCAGGCATGTTTGATTTCTCTCAAGGCGATCAGAAGGACTCGTTAGGGTTTATGGAGCTTTTGGGTATCCAGGACTACTTTTGTCCTGCTAATTCCCTCTTTGATTTGCCACAGATCAGTGTACCACCACCACAAGTACTACTGCCGACCACTTCCATTACTGATGTGGCAAAAGAGTACTCTGTCAATCCTTCTACGCCAAACTCCTCATCGATTTCATCCGCTTCAAGTGAAGCTGTGAACGAGGAACCACTCACTGATAACAAAGCTGCTGCTCTGCAGCAGGAAGAAGATGATGATGGCGACCAACCAGTGCCCAAGAAAGGGTTAGTTTTTAGTTCATTTCTTGCTTTTATTGTTACATTTGACTATCTGAGAGAGAGAGAGACAGACCCTTTTCATAACAGATCAAGAAAAACATGGGGATTTTTCCCATTTTTGGTTTTACAACACTGATTCCAAAATTGATGAAAATTGGGATTTTGTATACAAGGAAACTAGCTCATGAAATAGAAGGTTAGCCTGGTGATTTGTTTTGTTCTATGTATACTGATGGAGATTGATGCTATATATGAAAGGTCGAAAGCGAATCAGAAGAGGAAGAAGACAACTGAGAAGAAACCAAGACAGCCAAGATTCGCCTTCATGACAAAGAGCGAGGTTGATCATCTGGAAGATGGATACAGATGGAGAAAGTACGGCCAAAAAGCCGTCAAAAACAGCCCTTTCCCCAGGTATATATGTAAACTACTTCCCTTTCCTGCTATAAATCTATAATGAACGTATCAGCAAGATTTCATTTATTACTGATTTAGTTGGAACTTGGAACTGATCGAATCTGTTAAACCAGGAGCTACTTTCGGTGCACCAGTGCCTCATGTAATGTGAAGAAGCGAGTGGAGCGATGCGTCAATGATCCAAGCATCGTTGTGACGACCTATGAAGGCCAACATACTCATCTAAGTCCTCTTATGAGCCCTCCTCCTCCACCAGCTACTGCACTGAGTAGCATTCTCATGCCAAGAACCCTATTCTCCCACTATCAACAGCAACAAGGACTGCAGCCATTTGAGGGTAATCAGACCAGCAATTCGTGTTTCGCGACACCAAACCGGAGTTTTCTTAACGAGAGGCGGTTTTGCAGCCCCGCTGGAGGTTCAGCTCTCATGACAGACCATGGCCTTCTTCAAGACATAGTCCCCTCCAGTATGTTGAAGCAAGTAGATAGATAGAAAATGTAGATTTTTATCATGATCAGGAATTCCCATTTCATTATTACTACTTTATTAATGTACTAATTTAACTTCCTGACTTTGTTTAAGATCGATCGAGGTGCAGCTGGTACTACTGGTATATATAATTTTGTTCTTGAGCTTGATATATGGGATGGTCTTTTTAATCCGAAGCAAGTACTAACTATACTATATATAGCCTTTGTTTTTCTTTTTTTTTCTTTTTCTTTCCTGGACTTCATTTTAGGTGGAAAATGAAGTGGGTGGGGTTGGGTATGCAAGGAAATAAAGAATGCAAAGGTAAATACACAAAAATAGGTTCCTTAATTCTTCTATGTTCTGACGTCTCGTTTGTCCTATATATTTGTTTTTGTGGTAGAAGGAATATGCATTGATTTCATTGAGAGAGAGAGAGAGAGAGAGAGAGAGAGAGAGAGAGAGAGAGAGAGAGTAGTAACG
>NC_020491.1:20468065-20533393 GCF_000184155.1 Fragaria vesca subsp. vesca
GAGAGAGAGAGAGATGGTAAGTACCAAGACCTGGGGCTCGGTGATGATTTTCTGAGGCTATTATGATGTTGGGTGGCAAATCCAATGCCCTATCTCAAATATGTATGCTTGCGTATGCTACAAGAAAAATATCTACCCACCCATATTGAGCCTCTCAGTAAATGCTTTGCTTACTTTGTCACGCCATTGAATCTGAGTTCATCCTCATTATTTGATCACTGAACTTGAACAATGGTGGTATTATAGAATGGAATCTGCCATACAACACTAGCAACAAAGTTGCACCGCCTTCACATTGGGCATGTGATTTGGTTTACATGTCGGAATATATCCTTAGATTCATGTGGTGTCTACATTTGTGTATCCATACCCAGTGACAGAACCATCATGAAAGAAGCATTAAACAATAGGAGACAAAGGTTTGAACTTTGAACAACGATATATACAAGTTAAAATTATAAGGGTTTGTGTAAGGTATAGACTGTTGATAGTCGACTAAACTCGTGTTGTTAAATGGCTGCATCTTCATGGTTATTGCTTCAAGAAAGACCAGAAGATGAACTCCATCTCAAATTTCTGAATCGTATACATCAAAACCCACAGAGAACATAGCAATTGACAGAACATGGCAATAATCAAAAAGAAAAAAAAAGAAAGAAAAAAAGACAGAACATGGCAAGAAAGTCTTGTCTGAACTACTATCAAAGTTATTTCAGCAAACTGCAGTTGATACATATCTCCTTATTACATAACTGACTTATAGGAACAAGTTGATTGGATGGCATTAAGACCATCTCGAAGACTCAGAAGCAGTCATGGCCACCTTCCTATAGTGTCTAACAGATTGCAAGTGTTCACTATTCTAAGCTACTTAAATGTCTAATACCTTACTTAATAATAAGATACAATAAGAATATAAAAAGAGTTTAAGTACCACCATCTCCCTGCAGAATAGCACTTGTTGTACACAATTCGCTCTCATTTAGTTGTTCTTCAATCAAAGTAGAATTCAGAGGTAGGTGTGAACCAATAATCACGATTTTGCTAATATACCCGCAGCCAACTGATGGCTCAATCCTAACCCAGGTATAGGAACAGGTTGTGAACTTGTGTGTAATGTTAACCACTCTGCATACAAAACAAAACAAAACAAGAATGGCTAAACATGGTGAAGTACTAAAAAATAAAAATGCCACTTTCAAGCAGATGCATTTTGGTGATTGCCTCAGTAAATTGTATATTGTAATTATATTATCATACCTGTCACACACATGTTGGGCCAACAACAGGACTTGTTTCAGACTGCAATTGCACCTGATTGAGTTCCTAAAAGTCACATAATTAACAATTTCATGTTAGTATTACAAAATCAAGGTATCTTTATAGACCCTATTTACATTTTGCATTATCCAGGGCTTTTCCAAAATTGCTAATTAGGCATTCTCCATTCCTACAATAGTAGTAAATGAAATCGATAAAACTGCTCACCACAACGATACACCATTAAATTTTTATACTAGTGGGTAATACAAGTTCTACTTGGGAAACTCTTAGTCGAGCTCCTTATTTGTACATTTTCTTAGTACCTAATATGACGACAGTACATTGTAAAGAGTAAACTGTCACAGAGAATAGACAATGCACCAAACCAGTGACAATCAACAATTGAAAGCACCTGAACTTACACTGTATAAAATCATAATTAGCTGAAATGAGGCAAATGATGCAGAGAAGGAAGGTTTATAAAGTTGGAGTATCTGATGCGAAGGCATGTGTCTGACAACATACCTGCTGGTTTTGACATACTATTTGTGTAGAAGGAACCAATGACACAGATTGAAGATGGTGAGAAGGATTATTCGGCTGTGCTTGTGTCTGCAACTGTTTCTCAAATAAAGCAAACTCCTCAGGTTTGTCCCACTGCAGATCAGAAAACATAGCCAGAGATCATATATTCCCGCTTTTATAAAACCTTGATCAAATATTCTAAAGACTAAAAACAAACATGGAATATAAAAAAGATGATGAAAGGCGAAACATACTTTGCTCTCACAAGTTTCACAATTATAATAATACTTGTATCCATCAGGGCAGGTATGTTCGCTCCAGTCACACTCTAGAGGATCAGTTATCTCATGACTTGACGGCAGCGCTGATGAAGTAGAATTGCTAGAAAATGTCTGGTGTTTTATCACAGTTTCAGGAGGCAAGTGAAAACATCGAACGACAACATATTTCCGCATACGCCCATATCACAGCATGACAGAAAATAAATTAATCAGAGAGTGACAGCATCATTGTTAGTTACATAGTCTACACTGAACAACCGAGCATACATCCATAGGAATTTTCTCTCCACCAATGCAAATGTTTCAGCAACGACTAAGAGCTTTGCTATTATAAAAGGTTTTAAGGGTTACAAAAGCCACTTTTATTATTCCCCCTTCAGACATGCTCGATCGTATATTGTTTCACAGAATAGACATTATTCCTGTACTCTATAAAGTTCTTATGAAAACAATTCATCCAAATAAAGGGTGTCACTAGCAGTGTCCACATGACAACTATCAAAACATGTTCATCCTACTATCCTGCAAATGCTTTACTCTTCAATCAACCATTTGGCAGTTCAATAAATTATTTATCAGTGTTGCTACTAACCTGAGAACCCTGTTGCTGCCCAAGTATTTGCCCAGGTGATTGTGGCAGATGCAGTTTCTGCATCTCCGTGACTGCCACTTGAGAAGACTGAGAACTTGTTGGAGTAATCTGCGTTTGTTGTAGAGGCATCCTGGACAACTGTAAAGGTGGTCTTAACGGAGGAAACGTTGGTTGCATCACTGTAGAAGCCAGTGGTTCCTGGTTGGCTAAATAGGGAATCGGGGGTTGTGAAACTTGTTGGACAGGATAAGCTGCATTTGGAAAATTCTGTCCTCCATTGGAACCACTGTGATCGGACACTGGCCTGCAGCAAGTAAAGTAAAAGATGAACAGTCAACTATAATGATGAAAGTCATGGAAGGGGTAGCATCTTCGAAGACAGAAAAAAGTACCTAACTGGTTCGTGAGAGTACGGACCACCAGGTGCACTGCTAAATACATAATTACCCCTGAAAAGAGGATGAGAGCTATAAATTTTTAAGCTTTTCTTTTCTGGAATTAACTACCCAAAGTCAAACTAAAACTTATCAGCTAATCAATACTGCATACGCCTTTTTCAGCCATGATTCTTTTCTTTAAAACCATTTATGCAAAAGAATGACTTGGGAATCAGGTATATATGGTTACGGGAACAGCCCAAACACTGAACTAACTATCAGGTGAGCCTGTTCATGAATTCATATTTGTTTGGGTGTGTTTCAGTTTGAAAAAAATATGCGCACATATATGTATATATATACAGAGAGAGAGAGAGAGAGAGAGAGAGAGAGAGAGAGAGAGAGAGAGAGAGAGAGAGAGANGAGAGAGAGAGAGATGATCATTCTAAACTTCAATGATTTTTTCTCAAAAAATGAAGTCCATCTGATTGACCCTGGCATGTGGTCCTTTAATCCAAACCATCCATCCATCCATTCTCTAAGACTTCTGTCAAGGTACGTGGTAACCAAACAAACAGTAACTAAATAACAAATTGCTAACCTATTTTAATTGTCAACATAATAATTTCAGCATTTAACAACAATTTTTTTTTAGTATCTGATCATAGTTATATGGCTAAAGAGATGCTTGTTCAGTTAATGATCAAGTAAGGATTATACTTAAATGGGTCATTGTTCAATTCATGATGGAAATCACAGGCATTAGCTTTTTTTTCCCCTAAAATCTAGGGATCTCAAATTAGAAGCTCCATGTATATAAACACACCAAGTCCACCAGAGTTACAATGACAACAACCTTCGCTCTATTTCCCTTGGTCTCTTTGGATCCGCAAAACGAACAATCAATGGCTGGGCACAACCCTGAAGTAATATCGAAAAAAGGATCAAATGTACATACCTTCTAAGTACAATGAGATGGTAAAGATTAGAAAACAATTGAAAAGCATTACTCTCATAACAAAGGTTCCATTTAAAGCTTTGATTGCTGCCAGAGCCATAACTCCACTGGAAAATTTAACAAACCCGGTTCCTTCAAAACCAAAGTAATGAACTACATTAAGAAAATAACTAAATATATGTTGTATAAAGAATCATTCATAAGCTTTTTACATAAATATGCCGCAACAATAAAACAAACAAGAGCTCATGCCATTGGTTGTAAATGAATAACAACAGCTGAAATTTTGAGACATGAACTGATGTGCTGACACAGACAATACTACTGGATTTATCATCCACCAATATACAGATATTTTATTAATTTTTAAGCACGGTAATTAATTGCAGTGCTTGTGAGGCAGTAGTATCCTAGACAACTTTAGATCAAAATTCCAACATAGAGACACTGATAAGTGCCTAAACGTAGTTTTCTTCACTGTGCTGATTGTATATGATGGAACTCAAACTATTGAAGGATAGAGGTATCAACAATTTGGACATACCACGATTTGGCTTCATAATGTAGATATCTTCAATATGACCATAAGGTGAAAATATCTGTCATGAACAGCAATGAATCAGAAAACTTTGAAATAGTTAACCAAGTGTGTAACTACATATGGGTTAAGAACAACAATGTTCATTCCATAGAGGTAGTATCAATAAGAGAAGTTGTATAAACATAATAGTTCAATGTGCACACAAACATGATACATATATGTAATACATACATATATCAACTATTTAGCTAAGGTGGGGAACAACAAATTTCAGAACAAAACAATAGTAGACCGTACTTCCGCAATGTCTTCATTTGAAGCATCCGGGTGAATGCCACAAACATACAATCTGTCTTGCAGCCCTATCAAACAAACATGGAGAACAAAACACATCAGGTAATAAAGTGGGTGTTATGAGTGCTGCAATAGTAATTTTTAGTCCCAAATGCACCCTAATATCCATCAACCATGCAATAAACTACGCACATAATATCAAAACTATTGAAGTTCAAATATGTGTGAGAAATACTCTTTCTCTTCTTTAGCATCAAAGAAGAAGGAAAGTGACAGCAGGATTGTTTTTTCCCTCCCAAACAATATAAAAGGTCATATGCATTTGAAACTTACCGAGGCGTTCCCTCTCCCCATCAGCGAATCTTACTACGATAGGACTAGGTTCCTGGAAAAAATCGAATGCCACACACAGAAACCATTGATTATGTTACTATGATGACATCATTTGGGACCAATTAAACAATGTGGCAGAAGCTTAGCTCACCCCAGGAAAATAATGCTGACAATTTAAGGCTCGGATAGCCCTCTCTGCTGCATCTAATGTTGAATACTTGACGAAACAATTTCCTGCACGAGAAACACTAAACCTGTTACTGCTTTCTTACTTGATCGTACATACTACCCAAATAGCAATGTGGGTACCAAGCAAGTATCACACATTGTACGAGAAGAAACATATAGCATTCACAAGTTGGGACGAAACGAAAGAGATAAAAGTAATAACAGACATATCAAGAACATTGCGTTCCCAAATGGCCAACCTTGTTGGCCGCCATTCAGCTTATCCTTCAAAATATAAACCTCGACTATCTCTCCAAACTGTCCAAACAAGGACCGAATCTGACACATCGAGAGAAAGAAGAACGAGACATTATCGAGCAATCAAACGAGAAACGAACACACTATCAACAACAAGAGTAGGGAAACAAACAACTCACAACGTCGTCCGTGGCTGTTCGCGAAACTTGTTTCACATAAAGCTTGGCATGATTGGGGTTTTCAAAATTATCTGCAAACCAAAAACAAACAAAAAGAATGAAATGTAGATACAATGTACAGTATTGTGAGGTCAAATGAGAGAGAGAGAGAAGGGGAGACCTCTAGGATTAGAGTGTTGCCAAGCCCTTTTGCGTACGGAGAAGGGGACGGGATTGGGGAAGGCGGCATTGGGATCGTGGTGGTGGTGGGGATGGAAGTCGAGGTGGTGAGGAGGAGGATGGTGGGCCATGTTGTTGTTATGGTGGGGATCGAGGGAGGGCCAAGAACAAGTCCCGTGGGACTGCTGCTGTGGCTCTCCGTGCCAATCCAGCTTCACTGACTCTAATTTTGCAGACTTGATTTTTTGGGTGCGGAAGAAGAAGCATAAGAAAAATCAAAAGCGCGACAAGAGCATTTTAGAGTTTTACGGTTGCACGACTGCCGATTCCTCAGTGACCAAATAGGAGTCGGTTCGGTACTGCGGTTCTATTTTATTAATTCTTTTTTTCTTTTTTTATAAATATTTTATTTTATAAAGGGACGTAAAAAACCAAGTACCCTAATCAATTTTGATACCAATATGCGAGGACGACGCAAAAATACAAACCTGTTAGGAATATAGAAGGGGTTGCCCCAGAAGAGCTAGTGATAGAAGAGGGAGTGTCAATGGAGAACATCGATGCCATGGTTGTAAATTAAGCATGTATCCTCCTTGGCTCTTGCAGGGCTGTGGATTTGAGGTCGTCGAAAGGGAATGGTCTGCAACAGGCGGAGGCTTTTTGGTGGGAAGTTGCTCATTGCACGCGATTTCAATCGCAGATCATTCATGAGAATGTTTGAGACTAAATGAGAACTTACGAGTTGAACCTGTTGAAGGAGGAAGGATGCTTTTTTCTTTCTTGAATCCAAACGACAAAAATAGGGCTGGAAGCATGGACGGAGCAAGGATTTTGAAATCAACCGGGCTCAATTCTCATTGTATAAATTTTTTTGAAATAGCATAATACTTCTGATATAGATTGCTCTCCGCTCACTTATGAAGCACAATGTTGATTATTGACTATTGACAGTTGATTAGGATACTAGGATACTTATTACACAAAAGAAAACCAAGGATAAGAGTTGTGCGTGTCGACATCTCTCGAGATAAAAAAGAAAACCAACGCTAAAACACAAAAGAAAACGAGATATAGTCTATAATTACTATCTATGAGATTTTATGGTTATTGTACAAGCTGTATACTCGTGTATTTTTCCATTGTAGGGTGTTGGCATTATGTGAATCAAATATTGCAAATTCTCCAACAGGATGCAGTAGTTGGTTTCTACATTTGATAACTTTTTTCCTGTCATCGTACTCATAGTTTTGTTTCTTCTTTTTCTCTTACCTTATTCCCTCTTATACAACACCCACCTCCGGCAACATCACCCAGTTGCTGGAGGATAGTCGCCCGGCTGATATGCTTCTAGGCACCTTCGTAAAGTAAACTTCCTGAGGAAGACAATCGAAAAACCCATGAGTTTCAAAGGTTTGGGTGAAACTCGGTGACAAGCCACCAAATCTTTATTTTCAGTGACACCCTGCCGAAACTAACTACGTCTTTTCTGCTCTGCAGAAAGGTTTCCCTAGCTATGCATCATTCGTTTTAGATCATCTCCCATATAAAACTATTGACAACTCGTGTCTGTTTTATAACAAAATGTTCATCACTGTATGTCGCTGACTTGCGCAAACGACATTGTGCGCCACACCTGCCAAACTCCAGGTAACTTGTCAGTCGTAAAGGAGGTCAACCACGATATCTGATGAGAGACAGAATGAGATAGAGCAAAAAAAAAAAAAAAGAAAAAGAAACGAAGAAAATAGTAGCCATCTTACCTAACCGTACGACAACTCTTGCAAGTAGTTTAGTAAAGTTGTTTTACAATTAAGTTTTAAGAGACAAAGAATGAATAACTAGCCATGAAAAAGAAAAAACGAAAAAATAAAATAAAATAAAAACTTTATGCATGTTATTATGAATTCATAGAGCAGAAATACAAAGCTTAATGAAGTTTCATCGACTTAGGTGTCTAGACAATAGAAGATATCAATGCCAATAAGCTTTAACCAGTAAACCTTGCCAAAGCCAAAATCCTGTTCTTGGAACAACTCGTAAGTCTCAACATAGAATTTTCATGTTGATCCTTTCATTTCATAGTCACTGTCCCGGCAACTAATCCTTCTACTGTTCTAAAATATAACCAGAATCAGAAATATCAAGAAAAAGGAAATGTAGAAATGACCACTGTATTCGAAAGATAAATTATGTACTGTGCAAATGTCATTAGTTGAGAAGGAACAGAAAATATGCCTCTGCCTCTATTTCTTGTACTGCTTTATCTCTTTGGTTATGCCATCAGCAAGCGAATCAACATCATTGTTCTTCCCAAAAAATTTAACAAAGTCCATACTAGGGCTCATCAAGTACCTGCACAAGAACCAACAATTATAGAGGCATAGAGCATAAAGATATATCTTTACAATACAGAAAGAAAAGTATAAAACAACAATGAAAGAAAAGTATAAACTTTCACCAACCATGAAAGAAAAGTATAAACCAACAATCAACAAAGTCGATAAGCAATACTAATTGGTGAAATCCATAAGCAATTCAACAAAGTCGATACTTTATTATTTGTTCACTCTGCTCTGTTCAAGTCAAATAATATGAATATTAATTAAGAATTAGCTATACACTCAATGCTAGATCATGAAAATGTGACTCGGTTGTTTTATGTATAAGAAAGGAAGAATCATTACAGTTCAGAAGATAATCTACAAAAGGTTGATACGTACATGACTATGGAATGATCAACAAGATAATCTGAATCTTCTTCAGTTGTCTTCATATAGTATACGCGATAGGCACGGGCCACACTGCGTATCTCGTCTGGGTTACCAGTTAACCCAATCAACGTTGGATGAAACTCTGGTACAATATATAAACAATTGAGTGAACTTGCATCAAAAGATATAGCTTATTTAATTAGCTTTTAAGTAGTTTCTTAATAAACCTGATCCCTACCTTTGATGTATTCACGGACTTGCTCAACAGTATCTCTTTCAGGATCGACAGAGATGAATACGGGGACTATCTCAATCCCTGCATTGGCCTCTGCAACAACAGATAATTAACTTTTCAGGCATTGAATGCTAGAGAATGCATTACGATTATGAAGGATCATACAAGCATATCAGATGCAATCATAATTCATCTGTTGAGAGAAGAAATTAAACAACTCAAAAAGAAGTTCAAACATACAACTCACTTATTTTATCAACTGCAGCAGCTAGTTTCTGTAATTCGTCTGGGCAAATATCAGGGCAGTGAGTGAATCCAAAGTACATCAATGTCCATTTCCCCAAAAAGTCTTTTTCAGTTACAGGCTTCCCATCGTGGTTGATAAGTTTGAATGGACCTCCAATGGCAGCTCTTCCCGCAGATGGTCCTTCCTTTACCTCCTTTGATGCATTAAATATGTCTGCCACAATATTAATGCATATAAGTATATACCAAAATCAATCTGCAACAGGACACAATAAGAACATAACATAGGTGATGTAACTAGACCACGGGCAGATTACCATCTAGCCTACGAAGGAAAAATCGAAGCACAGTTCTTTAGTCCACCATATAAAAGACAACAAAAATTAATTATATGCAAAATTGTTTCTGCTTCATGAGATACAAGAACAATAAAATTGATAATACAGAATAGAACAAAAAGTATAGAGCAGGTCATAACAGGTGACAGTTGTGCTTTGTCATGTAACCTCTGACTAGTGTAGTAATTAAAGTAGTTATATCACAGGACTTATCAATATTAAGCCCTTAAACTACGAGTGACTTGTTACACGGGAAAAAAAGCTACAAGTCACTTGAGTAGTCTGGAACAGCTTATCGAGGGGATTAATTATCTTAACTGAGTATCCAAGTTTTTACATACACAAGGAGCTTCTTCTGAGTCCAAGTTGATAGCAGCCACAATGGAGAGTGAGAAGAGTTCATTTATGGTTCATTGAAGAATTCCTAACAAAGCTGCTGACTTAACTTATGGAAGTCTCACATTCAAAAGTTACATATATCCAACTCACCATAGTAGTTTACCTTGAAGATGCTGTCTCTTTTCCTTGTCATAATAGAGAATGACTCCTGCCCCAGTTGCTACGAGCAACAAAAAGCTCAACCACGAAACAGGCTACAAAAGCATCATCAAAGTCGATGAAATTCAATTAAATTTTCTATTGACCACATGAAAGAAAATGTCAAATGAAATTGTTCCAATTACCCCTCCACGAACAGACTTTCCAGCATCACTGCTTTCATGTGATTCCCCCGACTTGCTCCCTTCATCAGAATTAGCATTTTCCGAAGTTTTTGATTTTGATCCTTCTTGATTTGCAGAAGCAGGGGTAGTTGTTGAAAATGGACATCTTTGATATATCATCAACGACTGCGTTCCAGGAAAGAAAGAAAAAAAGAACCCCAAAAAAAGAAAATGGAAGATGAAAAACAGAATATGAATAACTCCAACAGTTTGAATCTTTAGAGGATCAAACGAGAAATGATAATAATAATAATAATACTAATAGTAATAGAAGCATGAACTTCAACTTATTTTCTTCTCCCGGGAGTCAAATGGAGAATGAACAAGACAAAAGTAACACTACAAGGGTATCACTGAACAAAACACAAACCTGTTGAAGGAGAGGGAGATGCTGATGATGATGCTGAAGACCCTTAGTGAGCGGAGGTGATAACACTGGCAGCCCACATCTTACCAAAGAACGATTGGCGTACTGAAGATGTTTCACAATCCTGGAAATGATGGAAGCCACAGACAAAAAAAACAAAGATACATTTTAAATTAATTACTAACACAAACCAAAACTAAAACATAAAAGAACACATAAATAGCTTTATGACCAAAATACAAGCATTACTTTATTCAAGACCTATTCGAATTACACTTCCATTTTCCTGAAAATGAGTCTGCAATTCACCGAGGCTGGTGAAGGTGGATAAAGTCTAAAGAGGTGGAAATAAAAACAATTCACTAGGGCTGATCTAAACCACAAAGTAAAGATGGAAACACGGTGTTCAACAAAAGTACGAGTCATTTAGTCTTGTTTCTCTTCTGGTTATGGTTGCAAAGACATATCCCATCAAAATCAACTGAACAAGCAGCAAGCATAAGCAATAAAACATGGGTCTTCTACGTCCACACTATGACTCCATAAATTGAAACAGTTTAACATTGTAGTATTGTACACTGTTACAAGATGGTAACTCTCTAAACTTTTATCTTAAAAGATCTGCTATTCCAGGGTTGTAGTTAGGGTTTATCGGGTTCCTGTTTCCTTGATCTTACCCACATCTTGGCCAATGATTGAAATTTAGCAGCACAAGCACTAGAGAAAAGCATGATTGGAATTTACCAACCGGCCAATTCCTCCAAAAGAACTAAATCAAACAGGAAAAAGTCTCCTAAACATCAACACCAAACGCCAATATTACGAACTAAATGCAAATATATCCAAAACCCACTGACATAACTAACCAAAGAATCTAATTTTGGAGATGATAATCCAACTGGTGACTTTTAAATCAGAGAATTTACATCTCAATTGGTTACCAGTTCTCTGTTTGATACTAATTGGAACTAAAACATAGAGCTGAACTCAAAATACCAAAAACAAATATGAAATGAGTGAAAAAGTAAGGCACCTGAGCATTGGGAAATAGAGAGAAGCGAAGAGCAGAGAGACGAAGAAGAAGAAGAAGAAGAATGCGGAGGGGAAAGAGGCAAAGGTTCGAATCCTTTTACTCCAGACTATGAACACCCGATCTCAACAACTACAGGGGAAGCGGCTGACTGCAGTCCGCTTGGGGTTTGGGTTTTTGGGCTAATTTCTTATATATTATTATTATATTATTATTTGGCAATTTAATTTCTTATTATTTGGGCCGATTTCATTGGGCCTAATAAATGCGGGCCTTGTTTTTCGGCTCTTCTAAATAGTTTACGAGTGTTGGCTAATTTGCTAATCGCTAAGCAAAGCTCCTAGGCACTTCTGTGCATTATGTTAAATTTCCCTTTATTTTTCTATTTTGCTTAGAATAGTATGCCTATTATCTATTGCTTATAGATCACTTGTGTTGGGCCCAGTTTGGAACAACTTCCTGAGCTGTTTTTGGGACTGCTTCTACACTCTGAAGTTGTTTTTAGGCAGAATTAATTCTTGGAGAAGCTGTTTCTCAGAAGTTATGATTTGTAGCTTCTGAAGCTACTTTTGGGATTCAACAACCATATAAGTAATACTTGATGAAATAAATGAAAGAAATGACACAAAAAGTATTATTAAGTAGCAAAATAAATATAAATATTATATAAAAAGTCAAAATACATATTTAAGAAAATTTTGACAATTTCTATTTCTCTGTTTAACTATTCAAAAAATATTTTTATAATCCTTTTCGTTTTCATGTGGCTTAATTTTGTTCACAAATTGTTGCAATACATAAATCATTTTAATTTGACATAATATTGTTATTAATAATTGACTATTTCTTATTCACCCTATAACCTATTTAAATTATCCAATTTAAATTGGTTAAATAAAATGGAGAAAAACACTATTTTTCCAACAATTCCCCACATGAATGAAATTGGTGACCAAAGACTTGATAAACTTGGTGATAGATTTATACGGTTGAAACCTGCTTAGGATAGATAGGTTTTACCCTTTGAACCTTCCCTTGTGAAAGTATACATGTTGACTTTACTAACTAGACAATAGATGCGATGTCTTTGAACTGTTCGTCATTTGTGTAAATGATAACATACATCACACAATAATCTTCCTGGTACTTTACAGTTCTCACTTTTGTGTCCATTTTGGCCTTAGATAGGCGCATGGTTCTGTAAGAGTTTGATAATAAAAATTGTGCCCTAACCAATTCCCTTAGAAGCGGCCCCACTTTTCTCTTACATAGGTGATTTTTTAATTAAGAGTAACTTGCATTACTCCGCTCGGATTTCCGAAGTATAAGAATCATTAAAAGCTTTCACTTAACCTCATTCTGTACGAGCATCACTGTTAAATTTCATCATAGGAATGGACATGGGGATAATCCCCACAGTGATATGACATGGTCTCTACAGTTTGGTTGTCCCTTTTGAACCTAGATCTTAGGATTTCCAGTCAGCTAGGTAGGGTGTCCACTGTAAAGATTTTTTACTCATGGGCTTTAGTCTCATTCCCCTCGATAATTTATCAACTAACTCTCTGTTTAACCTTTTGGTTAACGGATCGGCAATATTATCCTTTGACTCACATAGTCAATAAAGATAATTCCAGTAGAGGGTAGTTGTTTGATGGTATTATGTCTTCGACGAATGTGTCTTGATTTACCATTGTACATCTTGCTCTGTGCTTTGCCAATTGTAGATTGACTATCACAATGAATACAATTGTAGGCACATTCTTGTCCATCTTGGAATATCCTCTATGAATTGGCGTAGCCATTATATCTCTTCCCCACATTTTCAAATGCGACAAACTCAAACTCTATCGTGGAATTATCTGTCTAAAGGATTTCTAGGACATTGTTGCACCTCCCAGTGTAAACACATAACCACTACTAGACTTTGAGTCTTTCATGTCAAATATCCAGTTTGCATCATTGTATCCTTCTAGGACAGCTGAATATAATGCAGCCCATAACTCCGAATGTACCTTAAGTATCAGTACCCTTACAATTGCTTGCCAATGCATAGCTCCAGGATTACTCATGTATCTAAATAGCTTGTTCTCAACATAAAATATGTCTAGTCTTGTACAACTCGTTAAGTACATCAAACTTCTAATGACTCCAGAGTATTCTAACTGAGAAACACTATCCTTAATTCTTTGAAAGATGTAAAGTCATTTATATTGAAATTCTAACAATTCCATAGAAACCCTTGTCGTATTTCCCAAGGATATTGTCCACATAATGTGATTGACTTAATACAAGTCCATTTGATGTCCTTGTGATTTTAATCCCTACTAGGACATCAGCATGACCCATATCTTTCATTTTAAATTTGGAATTTAACAACCAGGTGGAAGATCCACCAGTTCCGAAATGTGGTTTTGCCAAATGGTGTCAATTACACTCTTGATAGCTCCTTTTCACAAAGGACAACTAGTACAGTTCACCACCTCTTTAACGATATGTGCTTCACCCAATTCAAAGAGTTTTTTTTGTCCTTACCCAAACAAAGCAAGCGTACTCTCCTCTTTGGTAAATGATCCCTTACACATTGAACACATAAAAAGAATTGTCACCTTAGCCAGACATCCCCATACTCGCAAGTATTTAACTGATGACTCTGGACAATCTGTTTAAAAGTTACTACTCAATCTTTTCGGTAATTCCAATCAAACACAACCAGGTAAGATGGTGAAGTTTTAGTGGAGCATGGCTTTCTTAAATACATTGCCTCAATATCTCTTGCCTAGATATAGTGTCTAATTGAGTAAGCCTAGTTGGAAAGATTCATAACCTTCATTTCCATAGTTCATATGGAGCTTTCATTTTTCCCTTTTTGGCACCTTATCTAAAAGGTAACTGGCTGTTAAAATGATGTCTCCCCACATTTCGGGTACCATAACTTGTTGAGTTGATTTTCAACCTCTTTTCTTTATAGAGAACAAATTTCTCTATTCCCTCATATTTGCTTTTTAGCACATGCTTACAACAATAATTTGTATTGTTATCAACCAAGATGATAAAGTATTTATTACCACCTCTTGTTTTGCGTTGATCTCAAATCACATATATCACTATTGATTAGATCAAGGACTTTTCAACGTTTTTTCTTTGAAAGATGATCTCGTTAGTTTTGTCTCAAACCGAGTTTCACACTTATGTTTGATAAGTGATCCATATTAATTAGTCTTCGCAAAGCAACCTAATTAACATATTTTAGTCTACCATGCCATAAAATGGAAGAGTCACACGTATAGGTGGAAAAACTAGCTTTATTCATTTCCTTGACAATTGACATTTAAATAATCCACCACCCATGGCTCTATTTCATTTTGGACAAATCAAAATCATCATTAATGAGTCTAGACTCATACAGACCTTAGGAACATAAAATTCTTTATTTAAAATTTTGTTCCTTTTTAGAGATCATCTTCTGAACCTCATTTTCTAAACTTGGCTTGGTCAAACCACAGTTCCAAGTCTTCTATTATGCATCCATAATCCTTGACTTCTTCCATGCCTTGTCCAGTTGTCCGTCAGACATATTCTCATCAAGTGGAGGCCACTCATAGCTTGCAATACTCTCCTTCTCTAAAGCTATTGCTGCTTCAAAATCTAGATGTTCAGTTACATCCTCATCATCATCGTCATGTCCTTCTTGGAAACCAGAGGACTCGATGTGCTTTCTAGCACATATGGTGTCTCAACATCTCTTATCACTTGAATGACATCTTTATTCTTCAAGTGAAGCCCGTTGAACTTCTCAGGTTTTCCTCCATATGAGGTTGAGACCACTCATAGCTTGCAATACTCTCTTTCTTCTCCAAGGCTATTGTTGCTTCAAAATCAGGATGTTCAGTTACATCCTCATCATCATCGTCATGTCCTTCTTGGAAACCAGAGGACTCGATGTGCTTTCTAGCACATATGGTGTCTCAACATCTCTTATCACTTGAATGACATCTTCATTCTTCAAGTGAAACCCGTTGAACTTCTCAGGTTTTCCTCCATATGAGGCTGAGACAAGTACAATGGGATTTACATTCATGGTCGGCACTTGGGTCAACTCTTTGGTTGTTTCAGTAGATTTTCCAGAACCACTTTCGGTCGTCATTTCTAAAGACACCCATAAGTGTTAATTATTAAAACCACTTATTTCTGAAGACAACATATCGTCACATACTTACAAATTTCGTAAGGCAATATAATCCGTTTAGGCAACTATTTTGTAAGGCAACAATAAGCTTCGGAAGAAATTGCAATCCGTTTAGGCAACCAATATAATTGTTCACCAATATCTGCAATACATGTAATTTGTCTTAAGATTGTAACAAAAGGGTTAGATATTGTAAATATATATTCACATCAGTCCAATTTATAATTAAACAATAATTATAAATAATGAAACAATAAACATGAAACCAATTACTATAAACAACTTTGGTTACCACACTTGATTGAAAGATAAGTGGAATTTGTGGAAGCGAATCGTGTGTTTTAGAACACTTGAAACGAAGAACACAAAGATCATTTTAAGTAACCAACTCGAATAGAGTGTTGAAGTCATGTCGTGTGTCTCACACACTTTTTTTTAAGACAAGATGTCTCCTCTACCGGTGCAAAAAACTTGATGACACTTGTCTCCCAAGATACAACGACTACTTGTGCCTTGGAGCTGCTGTGCTACCAAGAACACCTGACGAACTTGTAGTACCTTCTTTCTATCACCAGAAAGCTACAACTAGAGAGGGAGAGAGAGAACTCAAGAGAGGAGGAAATGATTTGAGTTGGTGTCTCCGAATGTTTGTGTAGAACAAAAGGAAGTGTCACATATTTATACATGGAGGAATGTTTGTGATTGGAGCTGCACTGCTGCCAAGAACACCTGACAAATTTGTAGTACATTCTTTTTATCACCAGAAAGCTAAAACTAGGGAGGGAGAGAGAGAACTCAAGAGAGGCGAAAATGATTTAAGTTGGTGTTTTCGAATGTTTGTGTAGAACAAAAGGAAGTGTCACATATTTATACATGATGGAATGTGATCATCACTTCAATGTCATGAATCCATTATTCATGAGTTACAACATTTCACATGTTAACCCTTGCCATTCTTTGATATGTTACAACCTTTAACATGTCAACCCTTAACATTATGTAGTTATAAAATTCAACTATATTGAACTTGTTGTCACAGAATCCAAAGGGTTATGTAGTTGTTACAAATTTCAGAATTCTAAAAGTCAGTGAAAGGTGAAAAGTCCAAAAGCGTTTCAAGTAGCTATCTTTAGGTGACTATTTCTTATTCACCCTATAACCCATTTAAATTATCTAATTTAAATTGGTTAAATAAAATGGTGAAAAACACTAATTTTCCAATAGTCATAAAAGTAATTATATCATAGAACTTATCAATATTAACCACTTAAACTATGGGAGAATAAAATGCTACAAGTCACTTGAGTAGTATGGAACAACTTATCGAGGGGCTAAATTTGTCTAAATTGAGTATCCAAGTTTTTACATACACAAGGTGCAAATTCTGAGTCCAAGCTTAGAGCAGCCGCAACAGAAAGTGAAGAGTTCATTAATAGAGCAAGAAGCTATTGCTCTAATTACATAGTAAATATTGGCAGTAGATTGTTAAACTGATATGAAGCTACTTTCAGGAAAAAAAATTCCAACAAGTTCCTTTTATTGTAAGAAGTTAAACTCTAATGATTAGAAAAACATGACTTCATTATTTGTATCGAACATGAGGACATTGAAGAATTCCTAACAAAGCTGCTGACTTAAGTTATGAAGTCCACATTCATAAGTTAGATATATCTAACTCACCGTAGTAGTTTACATTTGAAGATGTTGTCTCTTTTCCTTGTCATAGTAGAGGATGACTCCTGCCCCAATTGCTACAAGTAACAAAAAGCTCATCAACCATGAAATAGGCTACAAAAAGTGTTAGCGATAATGAGTTCCAATTGTCGTTTATCTCATCAACCTTCTCCCAACTCTTACACTCAATTGGGAAACTCCACATCTCCGCCTTTATGACACTTCTCCTTCCTATTCTTCTCTTAGAGTCTTCGGATCGATGTTCTTGCTTCCCTCATCTTGGTCATAATCGTAGTTTTGAGTGTGTTTTTGCTATGATATAGCCCTCGTCATAAAAGTTATAAGTGTTTAGATCCAAAATTTAGTCATGTATATATCTCGCTTCATGTTTTGTTTAACGAAAATAGTTTCCTTTATAAAAATTTACAGGTTGAACCTCTAACAAGCTTGGAATACATGGAATTCACTCCTATCCTCACATCAAGTCCTTTTGCTCCTCCGCAGGCCCAACTGCCGAGCCCACAACCCACATTAAACCAAGGCCCAACACCAACCACAGATGCACTACTTGGTTCGTCTCCTTCAACGACGCACACATTCTCACAATCACATGACCCCCCTCCTCCGACGTCGCACCCAACGACGTGTCACACCCCAACTTTTTTTTTCTTAAGTTGTAGGTGTGACTGGAAAATAAAAATCTGATAGAAAAACAAAGCCAAGGATAGTTTGATGCTTCAGAAAAATATGCAATGGGCTTGTAACTTTGAAAAATCATAACTAATTCTAGAAAACTTATTTTCATGAGATTCCAACTCTTAGTTTTTTTTTGCTACCATAAGAGACCAAAATGTTGATAGAATCAAATTGTATTCGGTACAATTTCAATGATAAAGTCACAAAATATGCATCATTTGAAGTTGATGCACAAACAATCAATTATAAAATCCTTGGACTTTTTAGGGTGTGTCATGTATTGTTTTTTAAAAACTATCATTATAAAACTGAATTGCATAATGAAAACAGAGAATTGAACTACCACTTTTTAAGATCCTAGTATTCGTTCGGTAGAAGTATATTTGAAATAGATCTTAAAGACATTACAACCATGTCTGACACTCAATTTATATACAATCTACAAATCTCTTTTTCTTCTTTTTTCGAGTCATGAAATATTTACTATTTTGTTTGAGAACTAATTACATATCCTATGTTGCTGCAATAAAAAATGAAATGCAGAGGAGACTGAACTAGAACAAAATCCCACAATTTAGATGATTGAATATATTCAATATAGCAATATGAAATTGCAAGCTCAAGTTTAAGAAGATGATTTAATCAGATCTTAAACCTTAGTTGTTTATTCATATAGCCCAAGAGAATTGAATTGTATTGAAGACGAAACTACTTAAGCTTTCAACCTAGATTATCCAAGAAATCATAATTACAGGGATTTTCTAAATCCCTCAATCTTCTATACTTCAAGATTCTTCAAGTTTCAATTGATTAAAAAAGATGAGAATTCTAAACTTTCTTTTCCATGAACAAGCATGGTGTTGTTTAAACTTATAAGCTCCAGCAGAAGTAGATGAGTGGAGAAATGGAGGAGAGGAGAACGAAAGTGATGCGGAGTTGTTTTCAAAAACAAGAAAAACGACAAAAAATCGTTTCCTATATTTACTCACAATTATTGAGTTGTATCTTATAAATGATTTTACTTGTTTTTCAAATTGACTCTACCGAACGCAAATTCTATCAGATTTTATATTTGTAAAACAAAAAACAATTTCGCAAAATGATACCAAACATCCCCTTAGTTTCTGAAAAAGTTCAATTTTTGACATATTCTCCATCCTCAAAGCAACCATCTAGCAAATGAATGTGTTTGGACAGCTGAGTCAGGGGATCATCACCGGCTAGGCCTTTGTAAGCCAAACCCAATATGTACCCTACTGCACGAGAAACGGGAATAACAACAACATTTCATTTTTGCATATATTTCTCTTTTATCGGACCGGAAAGCTGGTAATACACTACGCCAATAAGTGCAACAAACGACATTTTTCACACAACGGGGCGGAATAACAGAGTTGTACAAATTTAAAAAATGTTTCATACAGTGTTCAGAAATTGTTAGACGTTGTGTGGATAGTCTGAGATCATTTCAGATTTCTTTTCCTTAAACTAGTACAACACTTTGAACAATATTTTGTTGTGTGAATGAAGATAAAAATGAGACCCATTTTGCTTCTAACCCCACTCTAGTTTGACTTATAACTGGGTTTCGTTACACAATAGTGAAACAAATAAATGTTGTGTGAAGGTATAAAATTTAAACTATCACACAATACTTTTTATATATATGTTGTATGATATATCTCTTATGCGAGGTTGTGCACTTCTCGTTTTCAAATTAGCTCTTACATCCTCTCAAAACCTAAATTTTTTGTGAAAGATATATTGGTAGGTTTGATGTAATAACGGAACACTCAAACTTGTTGTGTGAGAGTATAGTAATTTCAGTAGTCACACAACGACTTTTTAGTTTTGGTTGTATAATGTATTTTCGTGTCATGATGCCACTCTCTTACATTTGGCAATACTACGTTAAGTTCTTCATCCTACAACAATCAATTAAGAAATGTTGTGTGAATGTATAATTTTTAAATATATCACATAATTGTTTTCGATATTATGTTGTATGTATCGTAACCCCTAACCCTAAAATACCCTAAACCCTAAAAAACCCTAATATTTAAAGCCAAATTTTCTATCGTAGTGCTACAACAGTTGTTTTCTATACTAATGTATGACGTAAAATTAATATTGTTGAATTTATAGTTGACCGGGTTGATCGATACCTAAACGTTACCGTAAATTTGTGAATTTTGTTACACTATTATACTTCACTATCATAATTATATCCAACGGTCGAATTTTCATGATCTTAATCCTAAACATCTAAATCACAATCAACTTGCTACTGAGGTATAACGTGTTTACTATGTTACACATAATATGACATAGCATGTGTAGTACATCTTATATAAATGTGTGTTTATTTTGAAAATCAAACTGTAGAGACATGTTTACGATATTGAATCATGATTGTGATAGAAACATCATCAATTTTCGGTATTATATGAGTGTCGATCGACACGGTCAACTCTAATTACACTTACTTTTATATGGAGAGCCAAACCATTAGGATATAATTGACACTAGCTTCTTATATGAGTTCATACACAATAACCATATGATTATACGAGTGTAGACAAAATAAAATAAAAATGTTTAAAGTATTGCATTTCGATGTGTTTTCGTATAATTAGGATGAGCCTCTCATATTTAGACAACTCTTAGTGTTTTTATGCGTTGTGTGAGTGAAAATTAGGGTTATTTTAAAGAGTGACTTGTTAGAGAGAAAAGTAGAGGGAAATTTCCCGCTCTCATGATTAAGTGAATGCCTCTACTTTCTTTATTCTCATACAACAAAATATGCAATTTATGTTGTTTGATTTGTAAAATGGATAGGGAAAAATTAAAGCTGAGATGTAGTAATTTAAGGATGCCATTTTCTATGTCATTTCTCAGACAATCAAAATTTCGGGTTATATTGTATGATTTGTGAAACGAATTTCACTCTTAGATCCAAAAGCTAGCCACTTGACTCAAAACTTAAAGGACTTTGACACTTTGAACAAAAAAAAAAAAAAAACTAAAGGACTCAAAACCTATTGCTCACACACTAAAATAGTCGATCTCACACACACTCTCACGCCACTCTCTCAAAACCGCGCTCTCATACTCAATCACTTCTCTCGATGTCTTCTAAAAAACTCTCCTCACAGCTCTCTTCTCAATCTCTTCGAGCTCTCTCTCAATTTCTTCCCAATCGAATTGAAAGAACCCTATACTGGGTTTGTGCGTACTGGGTATTGGGGGCCGTCCTCAGTCCAACCATGAACCCGAAGCAGTGACTCTCCATGGACGCTCACCTCCAGTCTCTGATGACAAACCTATTTGGTTAAGGATGAGTTTCAGTGGACTCAATTTTTCAAGGATATCCCTGAAGTCTTGCATTCTCCCTAACACTCAAAACCCGATCTTGTAGAGGATGCAAAACCGCTTGATTGATTCAAACTCTTAGTTGATCTTTAAGATGTCTACTGTAACTTTCATGAAGACACCAAGTGCAAACAACTAACCAATTTGTACAGTTTTTCGAAACAAGGTAACTGGTCCAAAATCTCAAAAATACTGATTTGCAGAATTTCCTGATGCAAACCCTAAACTTTGAAACTTCATAACTTAATATACAAAAATTGTTTTCAAGTGATTCAAATTTTGGAATGAACCATAAGATATCTACTACAATTCTTATGAAGAAACCAATTTCAAATTCCAAATGAAATTTTACGGTTTCCAGATGAAAGCTAACTGATGCAGAATCTTAAAATTCCAAATATTAAAGCTGAAAAATAATGAACCAATTTGAAGAACTCGGAACCAATTAAAGGGTATAAACAATTCAATAAAGATGTCATAGATACAATACAAACTTGCGATAGTTCATTATTCCAATTAATTTTGAAACATAAACTTCAAAGGCAAAACCACAAGCCGACAACCTTTTGCTCTTATTCTAGACAGAAAATTAAAGAGACAAGCCATCACATCATGCACAAAACTCTTCAAATGGAGAAACCTAAACTTCATGTTCAACACCTGCACAATATATTCTTAAGGGTGAGCAATGCTCAGTAGGAGGCTAGTCCTCTTTAAACAATAGATGTCAATCATAACAATGCATGAATGCAATGATCCCTTCATTAATAACCCACTCACCCAAACCATGATTCCTTTTTTATTAGTCCTCTTGCTTAATCTCGATTACTAAAATCGTACAGCCATATAAGCCCACCTGATACTTGTTCCCTACAGATTAAGCTCAACTACACAAAAGAATTCTCCCAATAATTTTATTCCCAATTTCGACAAACTCCTGCCTCCTTAGTGTTATATTCATGAACATGATGATTAACTAAGATAATGAATAATATATCACCAATAACACTTAATCAGTAATTTCACAATCTAATTTCATAAACAAAATCATATAGTAAAACATGAGCTAGGAACACAACAAATTACATAGAGCTTCATCATATATAGCAAACCATCAACCAATACAAAATTAAATAGAGGTTCCCGAGATCCCCTACCTCAATTCAGAGCTATGCTTTTCATATTCCTCTTTAATCTCAACATTCCTTCCCTCACCCATTTTCTTTTCCTAAACATCAGAGATAAGAAACTCAATGAATAACAAGAGGACCAAACCTAGGTATTTATACGAGCATGCAAACATGTCAAAGTTCAATTCTAGATAGGATGGAATCGAATGCCACCTTGATTGAATTGCCACTTCCTGCTTCTGGTAACTGAATCTCCAAGGCTCCTCCTATAACATCGACACCTCTAGCTTCTAGGTTTGTGCTTATCCTCAGTGATTATAATCTCCTAGTTGGAGTAGTACTTGCAAGGAGAATGAGAAGAGGGGAGAAAGTCGATGAACAAGCAGAAGACAGAGAGTATCAAACACACTTCTGAGTCGTTAAACAACATCCTTCCACAAGTACCACTAATCTCTTGGCTTAAGTGGAGGATGCTTGCAAAGAGGATCATAATAGGGAGGATGACGAAGAAGATAGCAGAAGATAGAGTTGAAGAAACTAGTTTGTTGTCAAACAACATCCAATTGAAGTAGAAGCATTCTAATGGTCTTGGGCTTTTAAAAGAAAATTAGACTTGGGTCTACAAACATAAATAATGGGCTGTGTAAAAAAAAAAATCTAGAGATAGCTTATCAAACCAATATTCCCATATTTATGAATAAAAAGAAATACCAAGTAAAAATAAATAAAATATACTATATCCTATTTTCTTAATATTAATAAAAGTACAGGTCGTCACACGTTGTCTCCACTTGCCTCGGCGTCGCTCCCAGCTCCAACTCCGGCGGCCTCACCGTCCCCTTCTCTCCATCTCTCATCTACTCCGGTCATCACCTACACATGCCGACCCCAATCGGCTCTAATTCCAGCTGAAACAGAAGTCGCACCACTACACACCACCGTTGTTTCACCTTATTCGGTCACCACTGCCATGATTCCTTTATCGGCCACCACCACTCCACCATTAACATCACTCATTCCTGCTGCAACGTCTTCATCCCCACCCTTAGCTGACCCTTCTGCTTCCTCAGCTCTCGGCTCCGCCTCCCACACCGACGCGGTTCCCATTCCAGCACCGGCACCACCCACCCACTCTATGACAACTCGACTCAAAGCTGGCATAAAAAAGCCGTAATCTGGCAGGATGGCAAGGTTCGGTACCCTTTACCTCGTGCTCTTCTTTATGTAATTGATGATTTGGAACCTACTTGCTATTCACAGACAAATAAAGATACGAAGTGGAGAGCTGCCATGACTACTGAGATCAATGCTTTAATGAAGAACAATACATGGTCTCTCGTCCCACCAAGTCCCTCCCAGCACACTGTTGGATGCAAATGGGTCTTTCGTATAAAGTGAAAATCGTATGGCTTAGTGGAGCGCTACAAAACTCGTCTTGTGGCAAAAGGCTTCCACCAACAACACGGTGTTGATTATGCCGAAACACACAGTCCGATCATCAAACCTGCTACAATACGCACTTTGTTGTGTCTGGCAGTATCTCGTGGTTGGTCGCTTAGACAACTAGACGTCCAGTGTTTTTCTTCATGGTTATCTGCAAGAGGACGTATACATGAGTCAACCTCCTGGCTTTGTTGATCTGTCTCATCCACACCATATTTACAAACTTCATAAAGCCTTGTCCGGTCTCAAATAGGCACCCCATGCCTGGTTTCAAAGAATGAGCAACTTCTTTTTGTCAATTGGCTTCCGTCATAGTAAAACAAACTCCTCTTTGTTCATTTATCAACATGCGGTGTGCACATAATATTGTTTTTTCTCTATGTTGATGATATAGTGGTGACCAGCAGTAGTAGTCAACTCCTACAAAGTTTGATGATTCGCTCAACCTCTAGTTACCTGATCTTTCTTGGCTCCAGTTATATCCTGGTGTTCTAAAAAGCAGCCCACAATTGCGCGCTTAAGTGCAGAATCAGAGTATCGCTCGTTCGCAAGCTGAAACCACATGGTTAGCCTATTTACTACATGAACTTGGTACCAATATCCAATTTCCCATTATGCTTTATTGTGATAATTTAAGTGCTACATATATGGCTTCCAATCCCGTTTTCCATGCTCGCACCAAACACATTGAACTAGACTATCATTTTGTTTGGGAAAAGGTGTCTATTGGAAGTCACTGTGTTTGCTTCATTACAACTCAAGATCAGCTGACAGACTTGCTTATCAAGCCCATTCACAAGCCGCGTCATCATCTTCTTGCAAGCAAACTTATCTGTGTAGACATGTTAAGTTTGAGAGGCGGGGGGGGGGGGGGAGGATGTTAGCGATAATCTCTCTGTCATTTCCACGAATCACTCTTCCCCTAAGATCAAGAGTGATTCATCTTAATTTATTTCTGATTATAGGAAATTATCATAATTGTATTTATTGTAGATTGATTCTCTTACTGTCACTATAAAACATATATATTTGTATTTACTATGAATCAATGAAATCAAAGGAAATTCATTTTCAATAAAAGACATCATGAAAGTCGATGAAATTCAATTACATTTTCTATTAACTATATAAAAGAAATGTCAAATGAAATTGTTTCAATTACCCTCCAAGAACAGATTTTCCAGCATCGCTACTTTCATTTGATTCCTGGACTTGCTCCATTCATCAAAATTAGCATTTCTGAAGTTTTTGATTTTGATTCTTCTTGATTTGCAGAAGCAGGGGTAGTTGTTGAAAATAGACATCTTTGATATATCGTCAATGACTGCATTCCAATGATATCTTAATCCCATTTCCTTAAGCTTGGCCACATCTTAACCAATGATATCTTAATTTGGCAAAACAAAAATATGCAATGACTAGCACTAGAGAAACGCATGATTGGAATTTCCCAACCTCTTCTTCTCCATTTGATTGCAACAAAAACCCAGATTCCAAAATGAATGAAACCCATACCCCGATCGTACTCCCAATTGCCTGAGTCTGAGTTTGAGCTTTAGAGGTTTGAGCTTACCCAAACCCGCCAACCAATTAGCCACCTGCACAGCCAATTAATCGGCTAGAAAGCCGCCTAGAAGCTCCGTTTTGCCTGAAATCGAGACGACCAGCCACCGCCGAGCGCCTAGGTGGCCGCCTAGCCCCTTTTTTAGAACCTTGATTGATATCAATGTGTTGTGAGGCAGACATAAAAAGCTGTCCAACCCATTTTTTAGAACCTTGATCAATATCAATGTGCTGTGAGCAGGCATAACAATTCACTACTTGGAAGTAGATAAACATTAAAAAAAGCTTGTGAGTTGCAACAACTTTTAAATTTGCTTCATCAAACAAAATGGCAATTCTTTATCATGGATAATAATTCCAGTTTTTATATCAATTGTTGATTTGGTTAAACTACAATTATGCTTTCAAAAAAAAAAACTATAATTATCTCTCACCTCTGTTTTCGAAATATCTCTCGGTAATGTTTAAAAATATCATAAATCAATCTCCTTACTCTACATAACATAGTTTAAGTTCAAGATCATATAAAAAAAAATAGTATAAGTTTAAGATTCAACAGAAGCTGTCCCATTATATATAAAGGAAACTACTAAAATTTAGAATCTTTTGAACCAGTTCTGACATAGTACCTTTGAAACCATCAGATCCCATCTCTATTCATTTTGATTAGTTAAACAAAGACCTAGCTACCTCTTGAGGAGAAGTTCCAAATTTATCAAAACACTTTTTTTTCAGCGATCTCCCATTTGAAAGGCTTTTCAAGTTCGAATTTTGTGTCAAATGAACAAAAATGCTTCAAACACACAACAAACAAGAACCCTAAACCATCAATAACAAAAATGCTAAAACTGTTTTATACCAGTTTTTAGAAAATCCAGTTGCAAATCATCCCGATGAGCTTTTTTGGGGCCAGATAATGGGTCGCCACCGATTCCGCAGCCAATTTTGGTTTGACAGCCAACATGCCACCTCTATCGGATCCACCAGCACCAACAATGGTATTCATAAATCGCCCCCTGGATTTTCCCGGAAATGAGATATAGAAAAACCAAACAAAAAACACAAAATGGAAACTTGCCTTTTTGGTATGATGCAGATGCAGTGGGAAAGTAAAGTCCTTCTATTTGGGAACTGAATATATATAGTAATTAAGCACAACAAGAAACCCTAACATCATAAGAGATGGAGGCCTGACTCTTTTGAGTGTTGATGTCTCCACTTCAGTTTCAAATGATGCAAATGCATCGGACACACCGTCACACCATTTTATGCTACTACAAGAAATAGTTAAATCATCATTATCATTCTCTCTCCTCGGTGTCGGAATACTTACCGGCTTTTAAGCTTTCATACCATGTTTAGGGCCAAAATGGTCTTTCAAATGTAGGTACAATAGATTGTGGAACTCCCTTAAAACAAAACGATCTATGAAAAAAATGTTGTTAGAGAAACTCAACATCGAGTTACCAATATTGTTGTTACTACCTTCCAGGGTACCTGCAAACTGTTAGTCCCATTCGAGGATGCTAGGCAACATCCATTTTCATGAAATCACAAGCCAGTCAGACACCCACATAATTGTCAACAAAGAAATTCAAGTCAGCTTCCACATTCCAAGCTAGCTTTAGGGTTTTTTATTTTCTATAAATATTGACTCAGAGAGTTTACGCTCAACCGTACCCCTAACTTTATTGGACCTTAGGCACTGTTTCAAGATATCGACCCACCATCGAAGCAAATGTCAGAAAAAAAAATTAGTATCACAAAAAGAAAAGGGATTTTATTGATAATACCCAAAATAAAAAACGAATCTATGAGTAGATTCTTCAAAGACTTTGACACCATCATAGGGTTGAAGGACTATTGGCGCTTGTTGGTACCACCATGGCCCTCCTTGTAGCACTTTGTTACGATCCTTGATCATATTGAAGCCAATGATGAAAATGATAGGTTGTTTGGGCGCTTCTGAATTTGGAACTTTTGTTCATAAACTCAAACCTTGTAGCATAATGTCTTCATGGTGGTTCTGGATTGAGAGGATTGGCTACGAGGTAGGACTATCTAGCCCTTTTTTACGGTCTAGAGATCCCATCAGATATGTCAACTACCTTTGAACTTGCAAGAGAAAGAGAGGCAGCGAAGAACTTTGTCATCATCAATGGATGATGATTTCATTCCCAAAGAAGATCCAGACAACATATTGGGTTTTGATGGACAAAAGATGGAGATGGGGTTCTTGAGGGAGATGATTTGGTGAGCAGGAGCCATTGACATCGATTACAGGGAGGAGGAAGTGTCGACGCTTAGGATTTTGGTGCATGAGAGACGCTTAGGGTTTTGAGCCTTTAACTTTGGTGCTTGTCTCTTTCATTTTTGCTTCTCTCTTCTAGCGGAGAGAGAGACATCATTCAAATCTCTGTAAATTTTCACAGATCCCTGATAGACATCAATCAAATTTACCCCAAATCGAATTAACAACTCCCAGTGGAGATTTAGGGCCAATTGGTCTACGACATGGATGCTTGATCTTCTCATACCCTTTCACTATTGCAAGATTAGTTGATTAGATGAAGTTAATCAAATTAAAATTGTAAGATTAGATCAAATTACTTGAATAATATTCTCATACCCTTTCATTATTCTCGTCAATGGATCCCCATGTAAAGCTTTGGTATAATTGAGAAATAACCTTATCAGGACTCATGTTATGGCTTACTGTTGCGTCTGTAGAATAATCAAGTTATTATTGTAAGCACTAGTGTTGATTATGAAACAAACTGAGATGATTTTCCAAAGGAACAAACTGAGAAACTTAGAAAGGAGAAGATAGAAAAAACGAAGACGTGTGCAAATGGTGCGATGATTCTAGCTTTCTACAAGAGTAAATCAGGAAATACAGTTCTACAAAAATTAAAAGAGGTGTATATAGAAAATATGGAGGTGTGACTAAAATCCCCTAATGATTTTATTTTTTATTTTTTAAAAGTTTAGTATTCACTAGAATTGGGTGCTGGTGAAATAAACTAAAATAGAAGAGGTCGGATCCGAATAAGCTCAAATCTCAGGGGCGGGGTGGATTTAAATTTCAAAGGAAATAGGGGTTGCCAGATAAAGAAATATGAAAGATAAGCCCCTGCAGAAGTGCAGATAGCAGACGACGTTTAAAAAATAAAAATAAAAATCGAAAAGCCCTAGAGTTTGAGTGCGGCTCCATTCTCTTCCACTCTTGCAGGTAATTCCTTTCTTCGCTTCTTTTAACTGTTCCCTCAACCGTATTCAATCCAATCCTTCGATTCAATCACTGTCCTCCTCATTTTGATTTATGTAAGATATTTTTTACCCACGCATTGTTATTAATTTCGAAATTTATGAAACTGTTTTGGTTACTCACTGAGCTTAATCGGATAAGCCGGTGTAAGGGACTCTGTATTTAAGCTACGTACTTGATTATGTATGCAATTTGATTGTATTAGGGTATTGATTAAGGTTTGGTTTGTGTGTTTGCAATGTTAGGGTTTTGTAATTAGGGTCGAATGGAAACTAAACCGGACCCGGATATTGATGATGATTTTAGCGAGCTGTACAAGGAGTACACTGGCCCTCCTGGGTTCAATCCCAAAAGCACACAAGAGAGAGAAAGACCGAGTAAGAGGTCCCTTGCTGGGTCTGATGAGGAAGAGGGAGGTCGGGACCCGAATGCTGTCCCGACTGACTTCACTAGCAGGGAAGCTAAAGTCTGGGAGGCAAAGTCTAAAGCTACCGAGAGGAATTGGAAGAAGAGGAAGGAAGAGGAACTTATTTGCAAAATCTGCGGAGAATCCGGGCACTTTACTCAGGTAAATTCGGGTTGCTTCTTCTTTTTTTTTACGTTTTTGTTTTTTGTTTTTGGGTATCTGATACACACACATACAGAGACACATGCATTTTCCAATACTGTTGTTTAGAAAATTATTAGGATCTTGTTAACTGATGATGTTGAAAATCTGTGTATATTTAAGACAACCTGCAATCAAGAACAGAAACCATAGCTGTGCTCAAGGTACAAAAAGTGAGCATTAGTTGTTGACGCTAACTAGTCTAATTGATGCTCTTCAGGTTCTGTTTATTTGGCCATTTTGATTTATGTCTGCACTTGGCAGTGCTTCATGCTAACTTGCTGCCCTGATGAATTCTTTCACCAAAAATGACTGCCACCTTTTTCTGTCAAACAAATTGGCATGGTTTATGAAATGCATTTCTTAGATATACACTCTTGGTAGAAATAAATACAAGGCCATAAAACTAAAAGATCCTCATAGCACTTTTGTACTTGTTAAAGTTTTCTGTTGCTAAATTTGGTGATAATAGATGGTAACAGTAGAATTTCATTTTTGTTGGTGATAAAATGTTAATTACTTATGCAATCTCTAGGGGTGCCCATCTACTCTTGGAGCAAATCGCAAGTCTCAAGATTTCTTTGAAAGGGTACCTGCTAGAGAAAAGCATGTAAGAGCGCTTTTCACAGAGAAAGTGATAAACAGGATTGAAAAGGATAATGGTTGCAATATTAAGATGGACGAGAAATTCATCATTGTCAGTGGCAAAGATAGGTTAATATTAAGGAAAGGCGTGGATGCTGTGCACAAGATGATTAGAGAGGAGGGTGAACAAAGGGGTAGTTCTCAAGTGACTAGATCAAGGTCACCTGAGCGAAGCCCTGTTGCTTCACGGTTACACCGCTCTGAATCACAGAGGTCTTATTCTGGTCCTCGAAATGGATCGAACTTTCAACCCAGGTTTCACAGACAGGAGAAGTTTGTTGAAGACCGTATACGTCAGGATATGCAAAATTTTTCCAGGGGTTCTCCACAAGGTAGGGCCAGCATAGGATATGCTTACGGTGTATATAGGGAGCTGCTAACTCATGTTAGTAGCTTGTTAGGTTCCTATAGAATTTCCTACCTACTACCTGTAAAAATTTCCCATTTATGAAAGAACCAGCTTGTTTCCTATCATTTATGTGCAGCGAGAGGTAAGTTCTTATCTTCAAGCATTGTGTATACAGTTCTGAAGTAACTCTCATGGTTCGGTCTGAATTGATGGGGTTGTCTCGGACACAAAATCATTTACTGAAAGCATGTCCAGAAATTGACCTCAGATGGTCTTTCTGTGAATATAAGATAGTTTGTGAATTAAAGCTGCCATCTGTGTTAGCATCTTGAATCGAGTGCTTAACATCCTCTTCATTTCATGAAGCTTATGGTAATGATGGAGCTCGAGGTCGGCCAAGTCATTCAAATTCTCCAGCACGTGCCCCTTACATGGGCAACTCTTATAATTCATATGATGGTCATAATCAGAGCATGGCCACTTATAGAAATGATGGATGGGATTCTGATAAAAAGGGATCTGATGTGCAAGCTGGTCGTCAGTTTGATTATCCAACCATCCCACAGACGTTAGAAGAATTAGAATTGGAGTACAAAAGAGAGGCGATGGAGCTTGGAAGAATTCGTGACAAAGAAGAAGATGAAGAAAATCACAAACATCGTGAGGTATGGATTACCTTATAACTCTCGGAAAATAGAATTTTAATTGTATTCATGTATGAACTCATGGTTCATGTCATGTATTTCACCATCTTATATCTCTCTAGACCTTGTAAAGTATACAAATCGTTTACCATTCCTATTTCTTCTTGAAGTCTGTACAAAGTTAAGATGTCTGACCATTTGTTATACGGTAAAAGGCCATTAGGGAAATGCGGGAGAATTACATGAAGAAACTGGCTACCCTGAGGGGCATGCATGCAAAACAGTGGGAGAATTTTCTTCAGCTTGATGCCCAGAGGCGTCAACAACAGGCTCATCAGCAAATGGCCCCTTCAGGTTTTGGTGGTTACAGATCACACAATTATGCTGAATATGACGGCCCAGTACCTAATCCTCATTATTCCGGGGCCAGTTTAGCAGTGGATTCAAGGAGCAGGTACCCACACGCTATGGAAAAATATTCTTCAAGACCTCATGACAATTTTGGTGAGTTCCAGCGTCAGAGACATCAGGATTATGGGAGAGGTTTCAATCAATACTGAATGTTAGTCAGTGATTGCATATGGTGAGTAGTCTTACTCTTCAAGCAAGTTAAAAGGATTAGAATAGTTACTGTCCTGGGTAGGCCTCTTGCACAATATTCCATACTTGTTCTACTTCATCTAAGTGACACCACATATGATGGTTCTTGGGATGTGGAACTTGTAAATATTTGGGGATTTGTAGTTTTGTATCATGGAATGCTGATGTTGTAGCAGATTATTGATCACTTGTTTAGTGAGTAGCTTAAATTTCAGTGCGAAAATTTTTCAGGGTTGAGGTCTGAGTGATGTAGCTGTATTCACAGGGGAGCACCAAATCTAGGTAAGTATGTTGGTTATGACTGAATTGAGTAGAGATCTGGGGGCAGTTGTGAAGTCTTCTGTTTTGCAATTTGATGCCTTTGTTCTGTTCAAGGGCTTCTTGTAAAGAAGTGGGACATAATTTCCACTGGCTAATCCTGTGTTTGGATGTAATTTTTCAGTTATGGTTTCATAGATGGTCATTTCGCAAGGGGATGACTGAATGTTTTTGTCTACATTTTGTTCCCGGCCAGTTCTGTGTGCCTAGAGTGGGTGGTACTTGAGTGGGTACTGATAAGCTTTTGCATTTGTTCCAGTTCAAGTTTTTTTCTTTTACCTTGTTAAACGAACAATGGATGCTTACCACAGTGGTAGAGGCCATTGTTTCCACCTACAAAACCGTTTTAAAAGAGAATTGTTTTAGTGGAGTTATGTTAAATGTGTGTTCAGGACCATTTTCATGGAACATTAGATTGAAAAATAAACATTTGATACAATGCAATGCATGTCACCCAGACTCGCACTTAGTAGAACAGAAAGGTTTAGATCCTGTAGTTGAAGATTTCCTTTTTGGGACTTCAACCATAGTTGAAGATTTTTATGTCAGTGAACACTAGAACCGAAATTGAAATTTTATTTTTTGTTTACTACCAAAATTGAAATGTTGGTATGCTGGTTCAGCAAAGAGAATTTTTGGTAAATAACCTTTTTTATTGGGTTATCAAGTTGATTTCTAACCATATTGTCTGTCTTTGTTGAAAAATGACCTTTTAATGGTAAAAGGTCATTTGTTCTTACTCACGGACAAACCCAAATCCTGAGTGTTGTTTGCTGTTCAAAAATGGAGGTCAAACAATAACTTCCTCCCATCTTCATTATTTTTCCCACAGGACTATAGAGTGTATATATGAAAACTAATCTTCCGGTATTGAGAGGAAAAGGATACGATCATCATATATTGTTGAGTTTATATTTTTTGCTGCTTCTCTTTTTCTCTTTAAAATCTCTTTTACGCTGCTTTAATCAATAATTCGTGATGAACTAAAAAGTACTCGTAACACATTTAACTGGTTCTTCATTCCAATCGACCATAATTAATAGTTTACAAGACCACAATCATACTTGTTCAAGACCACGCAACAGACTTGCAAACAAATAAAACTCTTTCTCAATTTCAACGTGTATCATATTCATCTTCTTGAAGAGCCCTTAGAAATACAAACCCTAATTTTTTAAGAATATAATCAAATCCCAAGCACCAAATCGACTTTATTTGACTATCAAATTATAATCCAATTATAGGAAAGAAACACAGAGATTATCGTGATGTACTTGAACAAAGAGTTTTTGTTGTTATGTTCTATAGTCATCAGTATGAGAACTTGGTTGTTATTGTAGATGTAGAAGATGAAAGATAGATTGAAAGAGGTAAATCTGTATATATTAAGCGAAGCGGGGGGGATTACTGTTCACGGAACAGTGTCCTCACCACCCTTTATATGAAGCCACGTACAGCCGCAACAAAGGGAAGTAAATCACCTCTTTCGGATTTCCATGTACCAAACCTGTGCCTGTCAATTAGAAACTAACACGTGGATTTCCACTAAACAAACTTAACGGGACTCTACCTCTATTAGTTCTGATTATTATTAGTTTTTTACTGAAGATAATATCAAAAATATTTCTTTCTTCCTTCTCAGACCACGTGAAAATCCTCTCCATCTTCCATCTCTTTCTCAAACTCTACCCAAGTCTATTCCCAGAAATCCCAGTTCACAAAAATTCACTCATTTGATCACAACCAGCTCACCCACAATTTAATCTTTCACTCAAACAAATCCCTAATCACTCACTTCAATAATAGAAACAAAATTTCCCTAATGATTTCTTCCTCTTTTAGTCCCAAACTATTGATGTAGATCATAACAAATTGTTTCCTTATATACTTAGATACCAATGATTCAAATGTGCATTGAAGAACCCAGAAAACCTGCACATTTGATATCTTTCTTATAACCAGTAAATTGAAAATCCATTACTTGGAATATTAGATGCAAAGGATTACCAAAAGCTATAACATACCCCAACTTAATCCAATCTAAACCGTGTCGAATCCCGCGGTTGTGTTCGCTCAGCCGGACTTGGTGTTTTGATCTGATGAGAGTTCCGAATTGAAGATGGATGTCGAAATTGGCCATGGCGAAGGAAAGCTGGAAAGGGAAAGAAGAAGAAGAAAGAAGAAATGGAACACGTGACTTGATGGTGGCCAGAGATGTGGAACTGCTAATGAAAAATAAATTTAAGATTTATTATTTGTTTTTTGGTAATAGTTAACGAGGCAAGTAGGGTGTTAGATTAATGATGACGTGACGAATTCTTATTTGCGGCACAGGATTGGCATAGGGAAAACGGGTACAGGTGATTTCCTTCCCCAAAGCTCCAAAACCCACTTCCACTTTCTCTTTAATAACGATTTTACCATTTCTGACTGTTTGACCCCTCTGATTTTTTAATTACTTCAGAATTGCTACTCAGTCTAATTTTTTAATCAATTATCGTTTTTGTCTTCTATTCTTCTCAGTCCAATAACAAATTGAGGAAAATTTTAGAGTTGCACTAATAATTCTTGGACTCATCATCTTTTTGTGACTGTGAAGTGACCTTCATAACAAGTTTTATTTTATTTCAAAGGTTTGCTGTGTATAATATGTAATTCAGTTCAACTTGATTAGGTGTATTAGGTGGCTGTTGCTTTTGATAGGTGTGTTAAAGTTTTGTTCTTTAATCCATTTGATGGACTTAAACACGGTTTGAAATAGACGAAATGTGACCTAATTGCTATGGGAATAAGATTGTGTTTTTGAGGCCTTGCAAATTTTGTAATGGTATTATGTGGTGACACTTTAGATTTTTGGGCATGTGGGATTTAATTAACCATGTTTGCCTTTGAAACCTTCAGATATCCTTTTGGTGTATTGATGCAAGTCAGCTAGATATTGTTGATGTTTTTTTGTAAAAAAGACTCCCACCTCGATCAGTATGCCCTGAAGTGAAACCAGTAGCCATATATATGACTTTGAATTCATAATTCCAGTTTTTTGTATTCTCAGCTTATTAATTTGGATTGGCATGTATGGGAATTGTGGTCAGAATTGTTAGAAATGCTAATATGATTGCTCATATTTGCAATTATAGTTAAAACTGAAAGAATTGTAATTTAGGGTTCTGTAAGAATTCTGTAATATGAAATTTGGTAGCTTGAAATCAAGCTTTGCTCTAAAAGATAAATGAGTCTCTTTCATGTTAAAACTTGGTACTTCTTTTTACTTTTTTATCATCATTGTCTATTTTCAAGAGACCTGGCTTCTTTGGTTTGATTGGGTATTGGAAACTACATATCTGTTTCCCTACAATCTGATTTGTAAAGTTGCATTCCATAGCAGCTGCATTGATTGTTTAAAGGTTACAACTATCAGATTTGTAAAGGTTGCATTCCTTAGCAGTTTGTGTTTGAAATTATTTGCATGCTTACATGTACAATGAATATACACAACTTAGCAAAAAAGATGGTTTTGGTTATCGATTTGTGTTTCAAATTATTTGCATGTCAATGTAAATGTATAATTAATATGATTAGTAAGTATAAGGTTAAGACACATTATCGACTGAGGGTTATAGAGTATAAACAGTGGCATAACAACCAAACATTTAGCAGGCACGAAAAAAGTCCTTCTGCACGCGCGAAGCAACCATGTTCTAGAACATAGAAACAACCATGTTCTAGCTGCTCTAGCTGTATGATGTATGATAGAATGTAACATCAAATATTTTGTGTAGTATATATACCAAAATATGTATGATAGAATGTAACATCATATCGACGAAAACCTTCAACCATATCCATATTTGGTTTCTTGGTATGGTCTCATTTTAACTTTGGGATGTAACCACGCACGCGCGAAGCGCGGGTTTTAAAGCTAGTGGTTTCTTAATAGGCAATAAAGACATTCTATACTCTTAAAAGACTATTTTTTTAACTAAATTAAAAATTAAAAAACAAGGTTAAAAATCAACTTGGTGATCAAACAATGGTCATTTTCAAAATTTCTCTTCAGCAAACGCTTTCGGTGTACTGGCCTCGCAGTTTACCGCTTAGATCTGGTAAGTGGTAAACATTCGAACTCTAGTGTGATTTAATCATTTTCCTATGTTCAACAGCTATCAGATTAAAATTGTCTATGATTTCTGAGATGAATTCCCAAAATTACGTCCTTAGAATTGATTTACTTGTAACTTGTATTGTTCTACCCTTTGATTCACCATTCTCACTCCACAGAATCAGCAAGAGTTGGGGCTTATATATGGTTCATATTCCACACTGCATTGTGAATTCTTAACAATGCTAAGAGGAGTACTGTATGTTTATGTGTGTGTATAGTATATAAGGAAAATCAAGGACATCCTTAAACCTAAAATTCTAAAAACGGAGGATGATTTTATTTTTGGCAAGTCCTTTGAAGTTTTGATAATCAAAATTACACTACTCTTTCCCAGGTACTTACAAACATATGAATCATACAAAAATTTACTCATATTGAACAATAATTAACCATTTAACAAGCACAGTGCTTGTTTTTATTTTACCTATGGGACTACATATATTTACACGTTTAAATGACCAAATGATTATGGAATTTGTTGATTGTTTGTAGTTCTCGCATAGAAAAATAAAAGATGAGGGGTTGTGACCATTGAATTTTATACAAAGAATTCATATGAATGCAATGAAGCAAGCCGCTTTTCAATCATCCGGGGCTCATGCACCTTCTTTGGCAATCCGCTTATGAAATCCAGGAGAGCTCCAACGAGGGTGTTGACAAAACGGAGTTAGTGTAAAATAAGAAAAATCTTCAATTTCTTAAAGTAAGAAGATCCTCTGCTGATCATCCCTCATACATGTTTTCGCAAAAGGGCAATGTACTCAACTCACCTAATTTGACAATTTACATGGAAATCCCCCTTTACATTATGCACATATAGAACTAAAATGACACACCCAAAAGTGTATATGAACACAAGCCGCAAAGATACTTGTCTGATCGAATTGATGATCCTACCCAAAGCCTCTTAGGCATTCTTCTATCAAGGCTTGGTAGCACAAGCAAGAGTATTTGCCACTCGAGTAACTGTGGGTTTTACATTAGAGCACTGAGACGTAATAGAGCCTTCATTTCCACTGTATTTGAGATCAATATCCGTCATCTCCACCTTCTCGCATGGTAATCCCGTGGCGCATGCAATCTTCACGGCCACCGGAGTGGAAGACGTCCCTCTAATGTTCTTAAAACTCACATTGCTGATCTTGACTTTTGATGGAGCCTTCAAACAAGAAAAGCTACAAATTAAAATCACGTAATTTGATATAGTCGATTTTATGTGGCTAATTCCAAAGACCTAGGTTATAATGACATTTGTAAAATATGAGTGTTACACTTGTTAAACCCCATCAAGTGCCTGAAGGATTCTTCTGGTTCCTTAGCTGTAGGTGAAGGATGACGATATTGATTATGAAGTTCACTAGTCTATAATTCTTTTAATTTTAGGTAGACTTATTATAATATGCTTGGTATGGGGAGTACCTGTTTTGGTACTTTCCAAGACTTCCAATGCTTATTCCATGGCCTGGTCCACAAGTTACGTTAGTTACTGTTAGTTGCTTGGTGCCATCACCAATTGAAATGCAATTGTCTCCTGTTTTGATGTCCGAATCAGTGATGTTAACCCTAGTCGAGCGCCCGATATGTATTTCATCTGTGTTAGTGCTATTTTCCGGTGCAATTACCGTGAAATGTTGGAATGTAAGTTGCTCGCAGGGTCGGTCCTGAAGAATTGAAGGCCTGGTGCGGAAAAAAAAATTGTGTCCCTTATTCTAAAAATTTTATCATAAAAATACTTTTTTTTGTTGGTTTTAAACCTATTAATATACTCTTAATCTTAATATTGTTATAAGAAACATTTTTTTTTATCGCATGTTACAACTTCGTGAATTGAACTCACAACCTCCTACCTATTAAGATGAAACTATGCCGCTAGACCAAATAGAATTGGGCATAAGAAGTAATAATGTTTTCTCTTAATTATGTAAATATATGTATATGTTAAATTTATTGTATTCTCATTTGATAAGGAAAAATAGATATTTCTTTTTTTTAGAGTGAATGACAGAGTTGTTTTAAATTTCTAATCCATGCAAAAGAAAAAGTTATTCTAATAGAAAGAAATAATGAGAAACTACAAATAGCAAACATGTGAGCCACTAATTTTTTTCTGTAAAAACGTTAGTCTCCTGTTGTTACTAGCTCCTAAACCTCAATCCATAAAAGACAGACTTAATTATTAATTGAAGCAGAATTTGGCAAAGATTAGGAGAACTGAGGTGTAATTAAGGCTTGGTTTATGCCATTTTTGTTTAGGGCCTAGTACTATCGCACTGGGTGCACTGGGCCAGGACTGGCCTTGGTTGCTCGCACCCTATTATGTTAACGTGAAAGTTCTTGCTGTTAAGTGAAGTTACATCCTTAACTAACGAGTTTTTGACAGAGTGGAATCTCATATTCTACATATATTAAGAAAGCAATACAACATATTATCAAAAGAGGTCAATTAATAACATATATTTAAGTAAAATGCATTATCTTGGAATACAATAAAAAAAGAAATGCGTGATAAATATACTAACTTACAATGGCAATAGATGTGCACTTTGAGTTTTTGTGGCAATCATTGGCCAACCAAGCTTTTTGTCCTTGGCCATCAAAGGTTCCACCACCCAATAGTGTGAAATTATCAAGATTGGAAAATTCAATCCAAGTATCTGGTTTTGATAGTTGGGCGCTGGCCTGTGGCGCCTCTAATGTGCCTTGGACTTGAAGCTCAATAGGTGCCTTACATGGACCTTTGAAACTTGCTTCTTTTAGTTTGTATGTCCCATTTGGAACAAGAACTTTACTTGCTGATGTTGATGCACATGCATCTTTCCATGCATTTGCTAAAGCCTAAATATAAAGAAAAATTAAAACTGGCAATTCAATATTGTAGAACTTAATTACATACACAAAAATTCATTTAATTACCTCAGTAATATCATAATCGGGCTTTCCACCGTATTTCACACCGGTCACGTCGAAGTCACAAGCAGTTAAAAGCTCTCTAGATGTTCTTGGATGTGTTGAGGATAAAACATTATTATTGATAATATACTCATGACGAGTGTGAGATCCATGTTGATGTTTTTGCAAAGCTTTATTCTTCTTTATTGTTTGAATTGTTGATGAAACTCCTCTCTATGTTAAAGATCATTTTATAATCAAGTTGGGAAGCTTAACACAATTAAATTAACCAACCATAAAGTCTTTTCGATTCATTTGTGTGAGACAATTACAATGTTGTTCAACCCTATCCTATTATTGGTAATCACCAAAGATGTGTGACTATTAAACAATTCATTAAGTTTGTTTTTTGGTTGTTGAACATACTATATAGTTAGAATCTAGCTCATATAGTATGTTCAAAAAAGGTTTGTTTAACAATTGGTTAAAATGTTTTACAAAGTGCTAGCTTCATGCACGTAGGCTTCAGTCCCTCTAAGTAAAACCCAAAACCCATGACCAAAGTCATCAAAATTGGGAGCGCACCCGTCCTATGACTCCCCTATCAGCTACCATAATCATAGGTTGAATTTAGTTAACACTATCACAGCTACATTTAAATAGTTCGTACTTCGTTGCATCGATTTAGAGATGAGAAGTTGGTGGATTCCATGCGAGGAGAATCACATTTCTAAATTGCAATATAAACTTTTGCATTTTTTTTTCTCCATGTTTTAGCCTCAGTTAGAATGTTGTTGGCATTAAATATTGAAAAAGCAAGGAGAATTTATTGAAATAAAGTAAAACAAAAAAGAACATAATGATGGAACATGAACAAAATGTTTATTTTTTTTAATAAAAGAAATATTCTTCTCAATTTGGTTAATTTTTGAAAAATTACTAGTTACTTCTTGTAGTTTGAGGGACTCGACAGTTTAATCATCACTTTCTTATTTTTAACTATTCATTCCTTATATACTATCCAGTCTCACAAAATGTGGTCCATTACTAACGTTTCCATATAAAGTGACCATTAACTTTGTGACGTGTCAACTGATACGTCATGTGTTGCCTCCTCCAATTGTAAAATGTTGTCAATATCCTAAGCCTATTAGGCTCATTTTTTATTCGATCTAAACCCGTAACCCATTTCTTGATATTCCAGAAAAGCCCCAAAATTTGAAATCTTGTAAAACTCTCTCAAGCTATCTGCTAGGGCTATAGAGGATATGAAGATTGCTTATGCATTGATAGTGCAGATTCTTGACCAACCTCGAGATGTGTTTAATCTTACATTGAAGCTCAGTCTATCTAAACTTCCTACATATGAAGGTTCAATGAGTTCCATTTCCAAGAGTATAAACAAGCTCTTTTGGTTAAGATCTACGGACAGTGACGACGACGGTGATGGATGATGCATAGTGGGGTGGCAAGCGGTGAAGGGGAGTGGCGGAGAGGAAGGTATGAACGGTGTAAGCGGTCGGGTACTGGAGACTAGTCATGGTTCAACGAGTTCCATTTCCAAGAGTATAAACAAGCTCTTTTGGTTAAGATCTGCGGACAATGACGACAACGGTAATGGACGATGACGGTGAAGGGGAGCGGCGGCGAGGAAGGTATGAGTAGTGTAAGCGGTCGGGTACTAAAGACTAGTCATGGTAGATAGGAAATCCAGACCCTCTTTCTCTCTCTTCATGAAAGAAGGTTGTAGACATGGGGTGTTATAGTAATTTTCTTTCTTAGACATGGCATGCCTCCATTTGTGTGGAGTGTGGACATAGAAAAACAGTAATACACGCCAGGTCACCGACTTAACAACGGTATTATACAGACAAGTAATGGATGGAATATATATATATATATATATTGTGTGAGGTTGGATAGAATGAGAAGTTGTTGATATATATATATATATATATATATATATATATATTGTGTGAGGTTGGATAGAATAAGAAGTAGTTGGTTGAACTTGAGAAAACAAGGATTAAACTGTCGAGACCTTCAAAGTATAAGAAAGTGATAGTATTTTGTCTTTTAAGTTTTGTAAGAGCATGATCCATATATAATTATGTTACAACATTTTTGGAACTAGTGCACTCTTTCTCATCTTCGATTAGGATTGCTTTTTTCACAAGGTTTATATTACTTGGTAAGGTTTTTGATGAGGCAACACCCGAAACACATATCAGAGTAAGATAACGATAGAGAATACACAAAGGAGAGTGTTGTAAATAGTTATTAGTTATTAGACATTTTTGTAACTAGCTGACTAGGAATAATATTCTTGTAATTAATTTACATCTCAATTCCATCTCTAGATAAAAGATGGTCATCTTCTCAATAATATACAAAATATTCTATTCATTCTCTGAGTCATTTCTCTCTTTTCTCAATCTTGTTCACTTTATGTTTTACAAAAATGTACGCATTTTCGACCACTTATCACCACATCCTCAATTGTCAATTATCTCTAGAACCTCTAGTAGCAAAGAGAAGTTTTCAATAGGTGCGTACCAAGAAGAAGAGAACTCATCTTGATTGTTTGCAGCAAGGCAAGACCATCACGAAAGACCTCTTTGAAGAACCTTATTATTGTCACACTACAGATCGACTAGATGAAGAAAAAATTTTGGGTAAGGCTGCGGATAAACCTAGTGTTGGTGCAAAAAATTTTGGGAGAGAGATTTTCCAACATAAATCTCACTCATTTGATCTTCGAGAAGCCTTGGACGCATCCATACGACAATCTATCAAAGGAAAGAGGTACCGTTGTTATTACTCCTGATTGTTCCTCCTTCTTCATCCTCCTCTCTTCCTCCCCATAAACGTGTGAATTTATTGACCTTTTATTTCTCGGTCCTCACTTCCCGTTGTAGTGGGAGTAGTGGGAGTGGTGGGAGAGGCATGTTCTCTATGAACGATCATGTTTCATGTTGTTTATCATGATAGTGTTCATCTTGGGCTTTGACCATCGATCGGGCCTAATTCATTAAATGGGGGTCCAAGCCGAAACTTTGTACCCCCATAATGTCCCCTTTTTCCTTTCCGTACGAGCTCCGAGTGCGGGAAGGAAAAACACATAAAAACAAAACATTAGTATATGAGGACAAATAGGAACTACTACATGCTTTTACTAACTCTTGGAAAAGGATTAGAATATCATATCATGTTTCGTGAATTTCGAATCATTTAACGTCCGGGGACGAATATCTCATGAATTTCGAATCATTTACTGTCTCGTGGACTGCGTATCTTTTAGTGTTTTAATGCCTCCGTGGATGTCTCATAAATCGAAAATCATGTCATATGCAATAGCGAAATAATTAGCAAAATCTTTATATAATGCGATAACTTTAACTTGCCTTCAAAAGATATTGCCCCCAATTGAAGCTTTTGTAGTGCCAATCTGCTTTTAGCATTGAATAGCTGAAAAATCGAAACCAACACAAAATTCCACTAAAGATATGGGTTAGAGAAATTGGAAGATTAGAAGACAGATGAGACTCATTCGCTGTTGCCTCCATTGATCATAAACCATTCAAATATTCAATCAATTGTCACACAAAGCTGTACATAGAAAACACCACCCCAGTCTATAGTATACCAACATACATATGTAACAAAACAAGTACCTCATTTACTAATACTATATCATTGAAAGTACTTTATACATTGAGTTTACAGGATCGGTACCTATATATGCTTTGCAAAAATTGCAGGTATTTGAGCAATCGTAATGAAATCAAATACATACACAGATTGTTCTAAACACATAGAATCATTAATAAACATCGATCATAACCATAATCATGGATAACAATATGCACTTAGTTTTTAAGACCTGGATCTACATGCATATATCATGCTAATGTTAAAGTGTGTATGAAACTCACTCAACTAGCAATAATTACTCTCATCTATGATATCAAATTATCAATGGCAGTGCATGATCTAAACATATATACATGTTAACATACGTTTATGATACAGAAGATAAGAAAAAAAACATATGCTTTGATCAAGTAAAAGACAAGTCTCGTTATTTTGACTACCTATTCAAATTAATCAATAGATATCTGTAGATTGATCAAAGATCATGCATATAGCTAGGAAGCCACAGAACTTGCCATAAATATTTCAATCTAAAAGAAAATACATGAAAGATCATACAAGACACAATGCACTGCATGTATAAGAGTACCAATTTTGTTTTCATACAAAACAAACAAATCGATTCATGCCATGAGTAATAAGGTCCAACTTGTCTAAAGGGAGTTGAGGTGCTACATGAATTCATATATACCTTCAAGAACTTAAACACCAACCAATTGAGTCATTGAATGTGGTTCAGAACTTTCATATAGGAGACGCACTCAATGCAGACTCAAACCTGCCAGACCTTCTTCTCCAACATAGAGCCGAATTCATTGATCATGTTTAGAATTTCGAATCATTTAATGTCTCTTGGACTGCATTTCATTTACTGTCTCTTGGACTGCGATTTCATTTACTGTCTCTTGGACTGCGATATCATTTACTGTCTCTTGGACTGCGATATCATTTACTGTCTCTTAGACTGCGATATCATTTACTGTCTCTTAGACTGCGATTTCATTTACTGTCTCTTGGACTGCGATTTCATTTTAACTTCCGGAGACAAATCATTATCATTGAATGCCTTAAAGGAGGTCTTAAAATCGAAAAATCATGTGATATGCGTATAAGCAAAATAATTATGAAGAATTTAATATAATGCGATAACTCTTATTCATAAATAAGAGTTTTTCATTCACCTCCCTTGTCAAGATACCGTTACGAGTTTAGCTACGACTCTGTCAAAACATGCTGCCCCAATCTTAAGCATTTGTAATGTCAACTTGTATCCACCAGTGAATACCTGAATAATCGAAACCTTCCCATAGGCTAACACAAAATTCCACCACAGCTGCAACATTCACCAGTACGTTAAACTCAGGCTTCCAAATAAAAATCAATCGAAAACCCTATGATATAATATAATCCAATGCAAACACATGGTCTGGATGAACAGGAAGATTAAAAGAGGCTCATTTCCTACTGTTACCATATCCTGATATTCATTTATTTTTCCCTCAAAGCTGCACATAGAAAATCATCACCATAATAGATAGTATATCAAAACAATCGCATGTATATATCGACACACACACACATATATAATCACATTAAGCAAAAGCATAATTGATATGAGCAGTGATAATCATGCAAATCAAGTAATGCGGAGGTTGCTCAAAGTAACTAGAAACATATATAAAAAAAAGTATTGATTTCATCAGCATCTTTAAATCAATTTAATCGATGAGAACCGTATAAGATGTCATTGAAATATATCTAGTAAAAATAGGTCATAAACAGGTCATATGTGTCATTCACATATGACCTAATTTGGTTCATCAACTTCAACACACACTAGAAATATATGATTTTGTGAACACATAAATCTTTGAGACAAATACACACACATATATAATTATACATGTAAGCTCCTCATTTTCCAGAACTGAGCATCTAATGATAAGAAATTAAGAACAAAGGATCATATATAGATCATGTAATATGCTTTGATGCAGAGTTAAAAAGATAACTCATAAAACACAAAGCATATGTGGTAGCTAGTTATTAGATGAACCTAAGCATATATATACTCTAGACCACCGTTTGTCAATCACAGTGAATTCGGATTTGCATAGCCTTGGAATAAGAGAAGATAGACATCATTTATACAAACAATACATATCAAACAGCAATAAAAATCTTGCATATCGTACGTTATACCAACAATTCATAAGCTTTAGATTTAAGAAAAATTATACATGAACCAATGTTCTCAAACTAACATGCCTTACTGTCTACGTTACCCTTCTTGAATCAAAATGATAAATATCTCATGTATACGTACCTATGACCAGTTATCAAAACACATGGGTGAGTTACTAGTTATATATAATTTGAAAGGTTTCATGCTATGCCCCCTGAGAGATGTCGGTCGATCATTATCTGCTGATTATGAAGTCTTTGCTTGATCTGATGAGGGGAATGCCCCCAATCCCATGGTACATGCTCAGTTGCTCACTCGTTTGAGAAAATAAGTTATTGACTAGTAACCTACATGAGTTCCGTTTTACACTTGCCAAGATTCATGGTTAGGGCCCAGAAACATATTCTTGTAAACAAATTGAAACGAGTCATATATGCAATGCTAGATTGTAGGTAAGAAAGAGTTTAATCTCCCTTCGGGTTGTCTCAGGGTGAACAAGTTTTTGCAAGTGCATCGGAGCCTCGTAGGGCTCGTCTTTAGACATTTGTCGTTGTGTCATTGTTGTCCCTCTTGGTGCCGACCGCTGACGTAGAAGCCACGGTGATGGCGGCGTTATCCCCGTTTGCGCTACAATTGATGTCCTCGCCCAGATGCTTCATTCCTGTATAGCTTTCCTACACGTACATCTTTGAACCATGTCTCCTGCGACTAAAACCCTAGAAATCAAATCTTTGAGCAATATATCTCCCGCAACTAAAACTTTTAAGCAAGTATTCCAGAAGATGAATTAATTAGAGAAGAGACTGAGAATCTTTCTTATCTATGATGAACTTCTGCCTTCCCTAGCGTCAATGGCTGCGTCCATGGCTCTTTACTATAATCTCACGGCTTTTGTTTTTCGTTTCCCACAGACGGCGCCAACTGTTGGTGCAAAAAATTTTGGGAGAGAGATTTCCCAACATAAATCTCACTCCTTTGATATTCGAGAAGCCTTGGACGCATCCATACGACAATCTATCAAAGGAAAGAGGTACCGTTGTTATTACTCCTGATTGTTCCTCCTTCTTCATCCTCCTCTCTTCCTCCCCATAAGCGTGTGAATTTATTGACCTTTTATTTCTTGGTCCTCACTTCCCGTTGTAGTGGGAGTAGTGGGAGAAGCATGTTCTCTATGAACGATCATGTTTCATGTTGTTTATCATGATAGTGTTCATTTTGGGTTTTGACCATCGTTCTGGCCTAATTCATTAAATGGGGGTCCAAGCCGAAATTTTATACCCCCACACCTAGTAAAAAGAAAACATCCATTACCACATATCCCAAAAATGTAATAACACAACTTCTTCTTGGTACGCATCTTGATTGTTTTGAAGGGTTCTAAAGCATAGGCCAAAGGTAATAACACATATCCCAAAAATGTAAACACAACTCATTATAATGCTGATACCAGTTACATTACAAAGCGGCTATATTTTCATTATAATGCTAACACTAGTTACATTACAAAGATGACAACCTCTTGCTTAAATAGCATAAGAGTCTGAATAAAAATTAGAAAAATACATAAATGGAAAACTAACAAAATAAATATCAAATCTATCCAACTAATAATAAAGATACTGCAAAATCTATGCAATTACTAATAAAAATATCCGAATGCAATCAACATTGATTTTCTAACATGTTTATTTCTGCTTTGACCAATGCTGATATTAATTGACTTCCATATGTTCATGCAACAAACAAAGCCATATCTGATCGGTATAATTATATCTGGTTTTGTTATATTATCTACCTCCCATAGATTAACAAAGACTGACATTTTATCTCTTTGCTACCGAGGATTTATGCACAACACAATCCCCTCTGTCAAAAGGCAAGGTCGATCGGATTTTGTCTCTCTCACTCTCTTGACACCTTATTATTCTACAAACAAGACCGAGATAGATTGGAAAATATCTCCAATTGGATTTTGCTTCATATGTGAGATATTGTATCCTTAATGATCTTGTCTATTTTGTATAAATGTCGGATTAATTAGTACTGGATCGTACCTCCCCTAGGTTTTCGTATAGTGGTGTGGGGTAGGTGGACCAGAAAGAGAAGAGCTAGCATTCATATATGAACAAGATCAGAGTACTGAAATTAGAAAAAACTGTATCGTAAACGCCCTTTGTTTTGCAGTATCGGGTTTGGTTGTTTAGTATAGATTCACAAGGGCCAGTGATAGACACGCTGAGCCTGTTGAGTAGAGCAACACTCATGTCCCCCATCCTTATAACAAGCTGCATGGTAAGGCATCCACCCCACCACCATCATCACATCTTCTTAGGTCTCTTATTCTGTAGTCAAATTTCATATAAGAGCTTGGAGATCGATTAGCAGATATGCAGGGAGAGCAAGACCAACCGCAACAACATAACAATCAAGACGAAAAGGTAAACCAACAACAACAACAACATGGACAACAACACCACCATGAACCTCAAAAGTGTCCGAGGTGCGAGTCTCACAACACCAAGTTCTGCTACTACAATAACTACAGCCTTTCCCAGCCCCGCTACTTCTGCAAGGCGTGTAGGAGGTACTGGACCCAGGGTGGGACCCTCCGAAATGTCCCTGTCGGTGGGGGCTGCCGGAAAGGCAAGCGTGCCAAGACCATGTCCTCCACATCATCCTCTCGCTCGGTGTTTATCCAACCGCACCAACAACCACAAGACCACCATCAAAGGTCATTGATGATGTCATCAGGGCCATCAGCTACCCTGAACTCTCTACCTGGCTCCCAATACTATCTAGGTGGTGCTGGGTATTTGACATCTATGCCTTTTAGTCAAAACATCACCCATCTTGGGGGTTCTAGCCAATTGGGTTTAGGTGGTGGTGCTTCAAATTTGGGGTTACTTCATGGCTTCAATGCCATCCCTTCCTCTGGCCAACGTCACATGCAAAACCATCTTTTTAGGAGCAACATGGAGCCTTCAACTCTGTACCCATCTAAGGATCATCGAGGCATGTTACTTCAACCAACCAGGTCGAGTGGTGTTATGACTGATTGGCATGAGAGCTTCATTAGCAAATCTCATGCTTCTACTACTAATGTTGTAGTCTCAACTGGTCAAAACGCTATGTGGAGTGCCACCATTGGAAACAACACTGGTACCACTAGCAGTGCTGATGCTTCTATAAACTCAACTCAGTGGTCTGATGATCTTACCAGATCTTTTGCCCCCGGCCCCCCTCAGTGAAAATTTCCAGCATTCAATGGCTCCCTCAGACTTCCAAAGAATATTGCAAATCATTCAGTTGTCTGTTTTTTTCTTCGGTTTAATTATCATACAAGAGGTGAAAGTTTAGTTTCATCGGGTTTAAGTACTAAATTGGTTTTACTAGGTGGTTATAGTTAAGTATAAGTAAGAGTCTTGGCTGTTCATGCAACATATACTACAAAGATGTTGGTCATGTGGGTATAGTGATGATGGTAACAAAAAAAAAGATTATAATCTTCATGATAAAAACATATGTTATATATCAGTCATGTTCACCTAGTCATTGACTGTTCAAGAGATTTATGCTCAACAACCATTTAATATAAATCCAATGATGGGGTGTAATTTTTTTTTTTTTTTTTTTTGAGTTAAAAGGACATTACTTTATAAAAATAAGCTCAAAAGAGCATAGGTACATAAGAGCACTTGAATACATGCATGCAAATTGTACACATCCAAAAAACAAGCATGGTGTGTTATTAAATTTTGAGAAATTTGTGCTACACTACTAGCCTAATGCCAGAGCGGCCATTACATACATTTCCGCTACCAATCCTACCATTAATAGATAGAACAAGAAGTTGTGGTAGTACTCACGCTGATACATAGAGATAGGTCCACTCATTTGATTTTCTGTGCTCCGCTATTACAATGTAACTTGAATTATCATTCAGTACTACTCCATATAATTAAGAAATATTTGATATGGCAGGTCAAAATTGATTTTGTAGAACTTGGCCTCTGGGATCCCATATGCAAAACCCTAGAGAAATAGATCTCATAATTCTGGCCCACAAACGAGCCCATCTCCAAATAGTCTTCCTTACCCAAATGGGCCCCAACACATACGTGGGGTTGGACCCCTAATTGGGCCTTTGAACTGGTTGAACCCAATAGGAGTTTTGTCCTCCAATTGATCTGGACACCCACTCTACGGCGGCCGTTTGCGTGACGTTTGCAACATCCACTGTCCCCGTCGAGGGCAACGCCCGGCCTCTGTTCGTCATAACAGATCACTTCGTTGGCAAGGTTCTGGATCCTGACATAACGAGTCCAGAGAATGCGACGTCCTCTGGTGAAATCCCTACCTGCCGTCGCTATCCTTCCGTGTGGTGTAGCCGCTCCTCTCGCCGCATTGCGTCCTAAGATCAGAGTTCGAGTATTCCAAATGGATTGCTTTGCATACGAAAATCTGATATCATTAGCAAAGCCCCAGACCCAATCGCAAAGGACCACTGGTGATCATTTGGCTTGAGTCTACCTCTTGGTCTAATTTTCAGCCAGGAATTCCAAGCCCCATCCTCTTCGACTTTCGTTGAAACGCCGAGATGATCAGATCTTGCATTGGAAGCCAGCACCTGTTGACTGGCATGAGTTGATGTCAAGATCCAATCCCCACCTAGATAGAAGATTGGGGTTGATGGTTGGGTTTTGGGAGCCACGCACAGGCGCGGAGCCAGTATACAAGTGGGTGGGGCTCAAGCCCAACCAAAGAAATTGGGGCAAAAAAAAAAAATTAGGTATAGATATATTTTTTTTTTGGGTTGATATATTATATATGCCCAGCCACCAAGTGACCAAGCCCAACCCATTACCCAACAACCCAAGTCAAATCCACAATCATCACTCATCCACCAAGTTAACCTCCTTCACCGAAGGAGTCCTTCAACTTAAACACTAATAGTCTAAAACACGGATGACCTCACCTGCTGTTCCTTTCCGCCTCCAACCCTCCACTCACCTATCCGGCTATCCCTCTTTCCCTCCGCGGCTCCGCCTCCACTCCCCTCCAGTCCTCCCCGGCTCCACCATAATCTCCTTCTTCCCGGCCTCCTCCAATCCTCCCCGATAGCGACGACTTGCCTCCGGCCCTCCGCCTCCACTCACCTACAGAAATTAGGCATAATCTCCTTCTTATATAGAATATGAAATTATAAGTTCTGGTTGAGCTCCTACACTTTGCATGGTTGTATTGGAAAAAAAAAAATTTGGCATTCGGCCAAAGTTTAAGCCCACTCCATATCTAAATCCTAGATCCGCCACTGGCCACGCAGACACAGCTGTAACAACTTGGAGCATGTTGAGATGCGCTAGTGCCAAGAAAATTCCGGCTTGGTGGCGACTTAGGGGTGCGATGACCTTAGGGTGTAGTATTTGCCTATTTGGTGGCAGTGCTAGAAAGCAGATGCCTTAGGGTTTAGGAGGCAGTGTTTAATTTCTTTGATGAGTTGAATTATTTTCAAATAGAGTTGTTTTATATTTAACCTTTTAAATGTAAATCTAAAAGTGATTAAGTACGAATCTCTTTATCCATCAGTAATCGGGTGAATTGCAGATATGCAACTCAAGCTCACCATTTGTTGAAAATCCGATCCACCATCAAATTTAGCAGTACACACCTCCACATGACAACCTCATCTCTTCGCCACCAACGTCCAAATGGACGGAAGCCACCGTTTAAGGGTGATGCACCTCATGTAATAAGGAGATTAATTCAATAATGACTCATTTAATTATCGCATGTATTTGATATCTTTGAACTACACCACCTTATTAACACACTTTTAACGATTGACGAACCATGTCAGGTTTTCAAAAACTTTCGATTGGTCAGTCATCATAACCCTAAACTTTTGCTGTGTCTCCTTGAAAAAAATTAAGTTTTTCTACATTATAAAAATAAATAAAAAACAAATAAAAAAACATCAATTCAGTAGAATCCATTAAAGTTCCACGTTTTTATGCAAATGTGTCCATCCTAAATTGCATCGTCTCAAGTCTCAACAACTTTACTTTACATTTATTTTATTGAAGAGTTTAGGTGACATTCCCTTCACCCTCAATCTCGAAAAAGATGGGTTATTTCTTATTAGAAGTTTTGACAGCACCGGTACCCCAACTCTTGTGGCACGGTTAAAGTGGTATCTAGACTTTAAAAACTATTAATGTGATACCCAAATTTTGTTTGTTTTTGCTACTAAGGAAAGGCCCGAGGCCAATTTCCGTCACGATGCCGTCTGCTTGCTGACGTGGCCAGCATCGAGTCCACCAAATAAAAGGCAAAAACGACATTTTACTAAAATAAAAACCTAATAATTTTTCTGGCCAGAACAAAATTTCATTAAAGAAATGGAAAAGCTAAAAAAACAAAATAGCAAAGCTCATAGAGCAGCCAAGAAAAACTAAGCTTTTAATTCTCTTCTCAGTTGATTACGAGCCAAGATTATTCTTCTTCTCTCCTCAGTTCATGAATCAACCCAACTAATCAACCAAAATTATGCCCAAATTATTCTTCTCTTCCCCTCAATTCATGAATGCAATCATGAACCCAAATTATTCTTCTCCTCCTCAATTCATGAATCAATATATAAGAACGTGAGATCCATCGTGTGTGGCAGCTCCGGCGAAGCCAGTAAGGAGCGGAAGAAGGCCGGTAGCAGCAACAAGACTAGCTGGCAGGTCAGGCAAAGCCAGTCACCGGAGGAACTGAGCTATGTTTGAAGTTTGGTCTGATATGTTTATTTGTATTGGGGAGATTGGATTTTGAGCTTCTGGGTTTATGTAGAGACTTGGGTAGTAGATTTTGCTGTCTTGTAACATGTGCAACACAATCAAGCAAGTGTTGTACTTACTCAATTTATGGGGCCGTAACGGGAGGCGCGTCAGCATAATGACTAGATGAAGTCGATGCCGAAGAAGAAGAAGAATGATGGGATTGTAAAATATTCTTAAAGAAATAAATATTTGATAAAAAAAAATTGAAAGAAGGTTATTTTAGTACTTTGCTTATCTATGTTATTCTCATGTGATTGACACGTTATCATTTTTTTTTAGAGAAATATCAAGAATTTCATTTTAACTAAGCAATAACTGAAATTGTACGGAGGTATCATGTTGATATCAAAATACAACGTACTTCAAGTATCACATTAATACAGTTGAGAGTTTGGGTATCACGTTGACTTTGTCACTAAAGTATAGGTACCGGTGCCGCATTTTTCTAATAAGAATGTCAAATTATCTGTTTATTAATAAAAGATGCAGTAGCCCCATTAACCCAACAAAGAAAAAACAAAAACAAAAGATGCAGTAGTGGAGTCCAATGTTCTCAATTCTCAAAGTTGTATGTCAAAAAAAAGTCTCAAAAGTTGTTTGTAGCAACCACGACCGAAGAAGCCGTCCGTGGCCGCCTGATTGCTTAACACGTCCTTCCGCTTCTTAGTAAAACTGAAAAAGTTGGAGATGCGGGGTATCGATCCCCGTACCTCTCGCATGCTAAGCGAGCGCTCTACCATCTGAGCTACATCCCCGCTTGATTTCTTTCTTACTAAACAGCTATAATCCAATTAACACACGTTCTCTTTTCAAATTTTGATATTCCATTCAAGGAAAAACGGGCATTTTAGATTTCTGAGAGCAGAGACCCCGCAACCACCGTTTGGGAATTTTCACTTTCAAGTTTCATCCAAAGGTACCTCCAACTCCAACCTTTTCATTTCATCTTTTTCTCTGGTTTTTCTGTTTGTTTATTTTTCTGCCGGCAACAATGTTTATATATTCTTTTCTGGTTTCTCTTGGCATTGGTAACTACACCACTGTTTCAGCGGCATTTAGACTTGTGAGTTGTGAGCACTAGCTCCGTTCTATAAAATCTACTGGGTTCTGTTTTGTTCTTCATTTACGGTTTGGTTTTTCCATTCCTTTAGAGCATTTCCATAAATTACTTGCATATTTCCCTGGAAGAACCGTTTCTGTCTTCTTTGTACTAAAAAGATTGGGCCTTTGGAGGTTATGCTGATAAAGGTGCCAATGTTATGTTTTACTTCGCAGTTCTTGATAGTCCAATGTGGTTCCTTGTCAATTCTCGGCTTGTTGTGAACAAAGCGTTTTCTTGAGAGTTATTATGGCTTCAATTGAGAATTTAGACCTTGAAAGTGGATGCCGTACTAGTCAAGAAGATGCAGGCTTGGAGCTTCTTTGGAGCAAGAGATCGGTAACCAAATTCTCGAGTAGTGATTTGGGTGTGTTTTTGAGTTCCAAGGAGTCAATTATGTGCAAATGTGGCAATCAATCATCTAGCAATTTGGATAAATATAGCCAAGTTAGGAGTGAAAGTGGGGAGGTGAAGGTAGAAATTAGTTCACAAGAGAATCGAGGGCAATTTAACCTTGCAGAGAAAGCATATGATAATGAGAGGCCCAGGAATACCAACTCTAGGAATGCTTTGAAGCCACCGCGACCTCCTAAAGGTCCATCACTCGATGCTGCTGATCAGAAGTTGGTTAGAGAGATTGTGGAGTTTGCTAGGAGAAAGCGTGCACGAATTGAACAGATTAAGGCAGCTAAGAAGACAAAAGCAACCAAGTCATCATCTGTGCAAAGTGGCATATCTGCCATGATCTTCACACTACTGTTCTTCTGTGTCATAATATTTCAAGGTAGACCTTTTCCCTTTCTCTATTCATCTTTTGTACATGATTCCATAATTGATCATCATTACATTTTTATGTCTATGCCATTTGGATCTGTTGACTAAGCTAATAGATTTAACAGAACTTCGAAACAGTTACTGAACTTACTTTGTGATTGATAAAATCCGTATATATTAGCAATAGCACTTGGTTCGGGAAAAAGACCTAGGGTGGCTTGTAATGACGAGGTGCCAATTTGATTCCTCTTTCCAGATCAGAAATGTTTTCCATTGCACTATGACTGTTTTACTAAATTACTCTGCAATTTCATACATCGAGTAGTATAGTAGATGGAATGGTGACTGCTATATACGTGTGTCCATGTGTGCCTGTTATACATACATAATTGAGACTGAGAATTTAGTCTCCTGTACTCATACCAGGACTGATTTGTGAAACAAAACAACCAAATTGATCCTCCCACATATAGGTGGTTAGTGGTCAGTTGGTGACTGTGAAGTTAAATGTGGTTCCTTTGAGCTACACTTGTGTATTCAAAGTTAAGAGGATTGGTCTGTGATCAAGATATTTTGTTAGTTTAGCTTTCATATCAACTCACTCAATCCAAAATGACAATTGTGATATCATTACTTGCTTAACCACAAACATTGAAAAAGGTAGGAAGTCCTCTTTGTCTCATCTTTTACACTACAACATTGAATATCATTCATCTGTGTGAAGTGAAGTAGTCTGTATTCTCTTCTGTCTGAGCTAACATATATACCTGAAAAGTAATTCATATATACTTGAACTGATTTTCTATTATTCTTTATAGTACTCAATTTTGGATTTGAGAATGTGTGTCAATGCAAAGTTCTTGGCAATTTCAGCTTGATAACAGCCCACCCAGAAACATAAGGATAATATAAAACTTACTAAAATGTTTGGTATATGTTTATTGCTATGTCTATCGCTGTCTGAAAATCCAGTATTTACAATATTATTCTCCGCAGCACATAGTAAACTCATTTTACCTATGATAGACCATCAGGATCCCAGACAATTGCCAGTACATAATTAAAGTAAAGTGAAAAGTGTAGCATATATCATCTCTTGCTTCTGATAAATACTTTTTGTTTCATTGGGGATCATTGCCATCTTGTAATTGCTGCACTTGATAACCTAAGTTTGCCATATTCTATGTCTGTAAATACATATGAACGTTGTTCAAGCTTTCTTATAGGGATAAGCTCCACAACTGTTCCAAATATGAATACCCAGGGGTCTCCAGAGCCAGCAGTTGCAACAACTGGAGATTTAACTTTCCTTCATTACTCCCAAAGCACCATACCACGTTCTAGCTTTCAGAAGTGTGTATTCCACTTCCTTACCTTTTATGTTTTACCTTTATCTTATTTTTCATGTTTTCCATGCTTTGTACCAAGATCCGAGAAAACTGTACTACTCTAGTAGTCTTTCTCATCCTCTTCCTTCTGTGTATTTCAGTTCTGTCAAATATCAGGTTTCTCGTTCAGGTCCGGCTGGAAAGGTGATCAAGATGTAAGCGGTTGTTCTACTGTCAAGGAAAATCATATTCTGTTCTCCATTTGCCAATACCACATCACAACACGTCTGTTACGCTTAAGTTAACGTGTACAGTAGCTCAGCAACTGGTTGATGAATGATTTTACTGAAGAAGAAGAGGAGAGTCGATTCAAAAGGTGAAGAACAACAAGGTGGTGACTGTGCATTCTCAACTGTCCAGAAGAGTACCGAGAAATAGCTAAATTCATATGTACTTGTTCACATTCACTCGGTGAGTTGTTTTACAGTTGGCTTCGGGAATTAAACTCTGCATGTTGTTAACCTCAGTTGAGATCTTGCTGATTAACAACCTATAATTGTTTCATTTACCGAAAAAAAAAAAAAAAAAAAACTATAATTGTTCTTGCTCTTTATCTCTTCTCTACGTCTATTGAATGGTGCGTGAATTTCATTATGTTTGCTTAAAAAGACTTAGAAATTGGGGAGATGTACACTGAGAAAGAGTGAAAATATATATGAAAGAGGTTCAGGGCGTACCAAAACAAATTTGTATAGATATGGTTGAGTTACAAATTATATATTTTCCATACATGCATGCATGTAATTGAAAGTTTGAGTCCTTAACCACATACGGATTCGGTACATGGTTATCCTAGATATATAGATTTATACATCGATCAACGTTGCGTTTCCCCTACCTCAATGGAGAGAGAAGAATAAAATGATTGAAATTCATGATACTATATAGCAAACAACATGTATATCAACATCATCACAACTGGTCGCATTTTGTGGGAACAAACGAGATCGTCTCCTTGACTATATCATGGAGAACCAGCATATTCTGCTGCTGATAATTCCCAAACACAGACATATCGCCAGCGCTCCCAACAGCCAAGCAAATGACTCCCACATCCGTATCTGCAATCATATAATTCTCACTGGGCAGTTCTAAATCAGCACCCTTGAAATTAAATACCAGCTTGGGCACCTCTACCTTGGTAGCATCCTCTGGCAATTCGAAGCACAGGTCTAGCCCTACCGTGTCAATCGCATCCTTCTCCGGAAGTTCCATCTGGGAAGAGAATTCTTTCACAACAGCATCGTAAGCATCCTGTGCAAGGTAAGTAAGGGTTGTCCCAGAGTCTATGATTAGGCCACCGCCACCATCATCTCCTAGTGCGAATGTGTCTTTTTCAATAGGCAAGCTAGTGCCTCCTACAGTGATTCCTTCGAGGGAAAGATAGTAAAAAGTAGGCTGTGATGGGTTCTTGATCAAAGGGGTGGTTTTGATGTTTGCAACCTCAGATGATGGTGTAGTGCTGTTCAAGCTTGCTACTGACCCCATCAAAAGTGTGCTCGTACTTTGTGTGTCGTCCACGGATGTAAGGCAATAGGAGAACTTAGGCTCCTTGAGCTGCGAAACCAACGACAAGGTTCCCCGCCCCAACCCTACGAGCCCCGCACCTTGGCTGAACCCACCACCCTCGTTGTCTTCCCCACATCCAAAACTAACTTTCGGAATAGAAACATCTCCGAAAGAGAACGTTTCGGTTGCGAGGATCCCCTCAGTTGATGAAGAATCGCCATAAGTGTAGTAATACTCGCAGCTTTGGTTACTGCATTTCGAGGAGGGCAGTGCATCACATAGGTCGCTTGTACATGACACCTTTGAGAAAGATGAAGACTTTTTCGGGTTGAAAATCGGGGTGGGCTGCTTATAACACTGCTTGCAAGGCTCGCACTGAGTCCATATAAGATCGCTCCCTGTGTCCACAATTGCTGAGAAGCTCTTTGCCGGAGTACCAATCGATAACGTCATCAAAAACTCTCCCACGCCTGCATGAACCGGAGTTTGAACTCGGGTATGACTATCTGGTGATGTAGAGCTCTTGAGCTTCATTGCATTTAGCCTCTGCAGCCTCTTTCGTCCTCGCTTGATTCGGCGTTGAAGACGTTCGAGTTTGGTCAGGTTCTTTCCAGAATCCACGTGTTTTAGAGTCACCTTGAACCCACTTTGCATCTGTAAGCTGTGGTCGTGGAGATCAAGGGCTCGTCTTGAAGTGGAACACGAAGGGTTAACAAACAGTGCACCTAGTACTCCCAGTATTATTAATACGAAACTGGACCTTGAAAGAATCACTGAAGAAGCCATCTCAAGGAGAAATGAGATTGATCAATTAATCCAGAAGGTGGTGGTCGGAAATATAAGTAATATTATGAGCTGTGGTTTAGATATCATTGATGTTGCGTCATATCTAATGCATGGTCTGGCGTCTCTTTTTGAGGGAATGAAAATGTATGATCAAAGAAGCAACAATTCTAAGAGCGAGAGAGATGGAGACTGAGGTGACTTCACACCCTTTGGAGTTTGGACATATATATTGTTAATTGTACTGGAGTACTCTCTAGTTTATACATATGTTGGCCACCTATTTCGACGACTCTTAGTCGCTTACCTCGATCGGTAAAGTATTGGAAATCATATGATGATTGTGTTTCTGCAAGATGATTATTAAAGCGCACACACAATCGATCTCTTGGTACCTTAAAGTAGATGATCGATCTCTGGTGTATGGACTTGCCAAAGGCGTACTCAAAGATATATCATTGTGTGTACATGTCATTGCTTACATTTATTCAAATAATAATTACAAAGATGGAAATTTGGTATAGAAGTGAAGAAACTAGGAATGATGTATTAGAGGGTTCATATAAAAAAAAAAAAGATGTATTAGAGGGTTGGTGGGCTAACTCGTTTACTATTGGACTGAAAAAGAATTTGGAGAGATGGGGCTGGTTTGATTTCCACGCATGGGGTAGAGAATGAAGAACAAGGTGATTTTGATGTCTAATTATTGTTAGGTGAGAAAGATTTATCATTATTATATGTCTCTCTCAAATTTCTATTTTCCTGTTTTTGTTTCTTTTTTCTTCTTCTTCCTAAGTTTGTAATTACATATGTCCAATTAAGCATATGTACTTCCGGAGACGGAGCCAGAAATGTAAATGAGGGTGCAGTGGGCTAACTTTTCTTAATGAATTTTCTTTAATGTGAAACTAGCCTTCCTGCACGCATGATGCGTGTGCGAAAGGGCCGCATTTGCCTGTGTGTTTAATATTGTTATCGTTGATCATGTCTAATGGCTGGTACGAGCTCACGCGTGTGGTGCATGTGTTTGTGTCCGATTTAGCAGACATTACTAAAGTGAATTTGTTGATAATACGATGCATCAAAAAACATTTCAAATATGTTACTTGGGTGATTATTTTTTTGTTATATAGGCAGTTAATAACCAAACCTTAACAATGTGACGTAAATAAAATTAATGTGAAGATGATATGTCGATCCCAATCAAGGTCAATAGGGATTACATTTAGATTGTAAGACCATCATGTCATTCTTATGTCATCCTTACTCCATCTAATAGTTATACGACATCCAAACAATTTAAATCCAAGCAGAGAATCTACTAAAAACATTATAGAACCAATACGAACACAAACTAAGATCTAAATGAAAGGTAGGTTGAACATAGTTTCATCAATCCATTTCACCAGCTTTGGCTATAGCAACAGCTCCAAAAGTTTTGGCCTGTTTTGCTTAGTATTCAAGCATGATCAGGATAATTTAAACTCTAAAACTCGTTTAGTCTCTTGATAGCATCAATATTATTGCTACACTCTTCCATGCTTGCTTAAGAATCTGAAAGTTCAAATTTTCACAGCCAACATCATTAGCGATTTACCCCAAAAAAAATTGAAGACTTAAGTTACTGAAACAAAACACAGAAGGAATGAGGAAAAAGAAACAAAGAAAAGTACCATAATTAATTACCATCAGTACTAACAAAAAGAGGCATGATCTGTCAAAGCCTCGCCAAAATTTAAAGGCACAAAATAGAACACCAAGCTGTGGAACATCATCGAACAATTACTAAGCATCAAGCCACAATTATAGCAAGAGTTACTCCTAACCCACAAAGTGCATCAACAGAAAGAGCCTAAAGAAATAGTCATATATCATGTCCATCACAGAGAATTATGGTAAGATTAAAAAAAGATTATATATGACATCAATTTTGATCTCAATGGCATCAACTATGACAGACCATCCAATTTTTTTATGAGTATACTATACTAGAACATGAGAGAAAACAAAGTACCTTTCATGACATATCCAGCCGATCCCTAACCTTTTTTTTTGTGAGTGGCCAAAAAATTGTTATGAACTAAGCAACAGATTTCCATTGCGGTTGACAAATCAGTTGATAACCCGCCGCCATTTCGGCCATTTAAAGAAGGAAAAATTTTAAGACCGTCATTAACAAACTCGACATATAATTTTGTTACATACCGTCATTAATACCGTTACTTTATATTTATTCCGTCATATTCTTAATTACGTAGCTTGAAACCTTGAAGGACTTGAACCACATCCTTCACCCGACGCTTGAATCGCCGGAACGAATTCGGTGGCCTCTTGTTTAGGAATTGGAACACTAGGGCTCAGAGACATGGACAAGAGGAGGAGAAGATCCAGACCATTGAAGTTCCTCAACCCACACATTGACAAGATCAACGAAGACCCACGTCGGACCTTGTTGATTAATTAGAGTCATCACACCACCAAGTCACTAACCACAAATCATAAGGAAATTAGATTTCTAACAGACTGGGTGTGACACGAAAATCTTATCGTGCTTTATGATAGAATCAAATCAATAAAGGCTATAAACGGAGGTCTACATGTGAAAGAGTCTAAGCTTGAAGACCCAAAAACGAAGCTCATGACCAAGTACTAAATTTGAATGGATAGGAAAAAATTGCATCCATCTCATGACCAAGTACTATATATGAGCTTGTACGTAGTTGAAACAAAGCAAGGGAGAGAGAAAAAATATAGAACAACGATGCAAGGCAGAGGTATTGGCTTGAAATTTAGATTTAACAAAACTTAAAGTTGAGATTTAAATATGGATTAATTTCAGTTTACCCCCTTGAGGTTTGGGGTTAACATCATTTTAGTCCACATACTCTTAATTTTAAAAATTTACCCCCTAAAGTTTGCAATTTTCATAAATCAAACCTAATTGCTAAAATTTCGTTTAATTTGGATGTTAAATGCTAGAATAAAATCTTATAAAAAAAAGGTCATAAAAGGCGATTTATGTTGTTATATGACTATTTTAGCCCTTAAAATGAGTTATGAAGTCAAAATTAACGTCCAAATTATACGGAATTTCAGCAATTGGGTGTGATTTATGAAAATTATAAACTTTAGGGGGTAAATTTTCAAGATTGAGAGTATGGGGACTGAAATGATGTTAACCCTAAACCTTAGGGGTGTAAACTGAATTTAATCCTTTGAATATTCGTACCACTAAGGACAATCCAAAGCTGCAAGAGAAGACCATGGAAAGCACCAAACTTCAAGATCTCGAAGACATCAAGACATAAACCGAGAGAGAGAGAGAGAGAGAGAGAGTCAGAAGAAAGCTATATGTGATACATACACATTTGATGGCCTTATATTTACCTCCCTAGCTCTTCTTGTGCTCAAATCATCAAGCTGCCTTTCTCCCCACTTCCCTCTCCTTTCTTGAACACTCTTCACAGATTACCCACTGGAATCCTCCTCCTACTCATCTTCTTCCACTCCCTTTTCTAACCCTCCCTCTCCCCTCATGACTTCGATCCCCAATCAAAAAGAGAAGACTATGGAGTATTAGAGGCTAGTTCGATGTCTTTGATATCGTTCTTGCATAAGAGGGAGAGAAATAGACAAAACTATATATGAAAATACAAATGTACCTTTTAAAAAATGAATTATGACCTTCAGTTAACAGTGTTATTGATGACATGTACCAAAACTGTGTGGGGATCGTTAGTACATATATTGATGTGCTATTTCCTAAAGTTAAGAAACCTAAATTTTCAGAGATGCAGAGTTGATATCCTATTTCTAAAATATTTCCCTTTAAAGAATAGATAAAAAGATATCAGCGATCTATAATCAAGAACAAATCGTGACATAACTGGAACCAATCAATCTGATTCCTTCAAGATATATAAAAATTGACCATGAAGGTATCTAAGAGATTCAAAGACATTTCCAAGCAACAGTTAAAGCAATGGAGTTTATATACATTCAGAGATGACAGTAATTCAAATAAATCTTTGATGGAAGTCGAGTAAGAAACCAAAATTGAAAATACAGATTCAAAGAAATCTTACAAGTTGATAATACCTTCAGTTGGTGGTGGAAGATTTGTTTGAAAAGGTGAAATTGCAATCACCGGTTTCGACACCAATCTTTACCTCTGTCTAGATTTTAATCTGATCTGCTCCTCAATCTACGTTAGTTCTCTTCTTAGTGTGAACTATAAACCGAGACGGTTGAATAATGATGAAGTCATACCTTTATGCTATCTCCAGTCTCCGATCGTGGCCCTGACAGTTGTTCTATTTTATAGATATCACGTGCTCTATGATCATGCTAACTACATTCCTCGATCATTTTACTCTCCTTATCTTTTCAATTGCACTACAGTTAAACCTCTATAAATTAATAAGGTCGGAACCGACAAAAATTATTAATTTAGCGAGTTATTAATTAATCGATAAATTAATAATTTATTAATTTATCCATTATTTATAACTTATTAATTTATCAAAATATTATTTAGTTTCTTAAATATTCTTTTACTTTTTTCAACAAAAATAATATTATAATACTTTGTTCAATGTACTACATCTCGTCGAATTTATTACGTATTTATTATTTAACGTGATATTTATTCGACGTACTACATTATTCAACGCATTACGTTAGTTCGATGTACTAAACTCTTTCATTTGATAAATATTACATAAACAAAACTCTATTTAAATAAACAAAAATCATTGTTGCACAACACATCAGTGACAACAATGGCTCTCATCTCAAATGTGTATAAAATCAACGATAACAGATGAAATGCATAAAACGTTGTGTGAGTACAACAAAGATACATTTAGAACGCAAAAGGAATTGCAAAAATGGACAATTTATTATGAAATCATCATAAATGAATAGTTAATTCTATGTATATTAAGGAATTATTAATTTATATATTGATTGGGGTCTATATGAATTTTCGTATTTGTATTATCTTATAAATTTAACGAATTATTAATTTACCACGTTGTCTGGACCGGCAAAAATTATTATTTTAGCGAAAATTTTAATTAATCTAGTGTTAAATTATCGAGGTTCTACTGTATTCCATATTTATAAATTCTTTTTTTAATCTGTTTTACATTGATATCATTCCTTGATTTATTCACTTCAATACAGATTAATAAAGGAAGGGCAATTGAAGGGATTTATGGAAATTTAATCTATGGCAGTTCTATAAACTAAATTGGCTTAATTAATAGAGATGAGTCAAATTTCGATAGTATTATTGTATTTGTTTCCTTCATTGTCTGTATATACCAAAACTAAAATTATACGAGTATAACTCTAATTAAGATCGAAAAAGGCCTAAATTTATATATATCCTAAAAGCCCAAGAGAGAAAACTTACATAAGACAACTTTTATTGAGAACCGGAGAAAATAAAATGGATTGATTGTATAGCTCTCTGGCACTCGACCCTTTCGGACTAGAGAAGCTTTAGGGTTTCGACGACGTCTTCACTCCAGTCTAGGGTTGGAGGGCCTGATTGCAGAGGCGGGGTGAGCAGATCTCCAGCGGCTTTGGCAACACGGTGGGAAGCCCGGATCATAGGTTTGAGGTTGACGACAGCTGTGCGATGTTGGCGTGTGGTTGGTGGTGATTTCGATCGATCGGATTGGCTTTTGATTGTGCTCGACGGTGTGGGTGGTTGTAAAAAAGGGAGTGAAAATTTCAATCCCCTAAACAAACTAGTGTCATCAATGACGTCGTGCATGGATGTTGGGTGAAGATTATAATTTGATGTATTAAAGTTTATATAGTAGAAGTTAATGTACAAATATTCATAGTGGGACAAACTTCAGGTGTAGTTTCGAGAAAATTTCTATTATTTAGTTAACAATAAAGCACTGGAAAATTATAAGAACTGTACACCACGCATAATAAGTGTATAGCCTCCTAGTGTTCAAAATTGTCTCTCCTTTTAGAGGCACATCCAGTGGCGCTGTCGCTGTATGGGATCTGTTGGTCTTTGGGCATTTGCTATGGTGTCCTTCGTTCTTGGTGGACAAAGGTCAATACGGGGGGGAGGGGGTGTGAGATCATGGTTTCTGGCAAAGTAGTATTTTGATCTTATTGGCCGAGTGTTGGATCGTAGTGCGCTTGAGCGGCAATGGTTTAAAGCAGAGACGATGATGTAGCGTGATGTTACAAGTTCGGTGGTAGACTGGAGGTGTTACGATCGTGGTGGCATAGTCTGGCTCAGATCAGGCTTATCCGTTTCGGGTTGGCTTGCTTGCTAACGGTTTTGGTACCTCCTTAGGCTGGACGTACGGGGTTGTTAGACGTGTGCAGCGAGGTTTCGACTTTTGTGGTGGGGCATAATGCAACGGTGGTTCTTCAGTGGCGGTTGCAAGGTTGGGTTGAGCTTCAAGGCCTACCATGTTTTCTCGTGTCTAGGTTTGGTGTTTGGGCTTGGGCCTTGTATTGGCTACGTTATCAAATTGGTTTTTAGTTTTGGTTAGTTAGATTTAGGTTAGGCTCGTTGTGGGTCTGTAACATTTTCTAAGTTATTGGGCTTGGCATTTAGCTAGGGGTCTTAGATGCTCCTGAATAGTCTCATCTACGTAGATTGGTCTATCTATTATCTTTCTTAATTGTGTTTTGGTGGCTGGTTACTTAGTTTGATTGCTCCGATGCAATTTGGTTATTAATCAAGATGTGTCATCCTAGAATGTTGTAGCATTAAAAAGGCTTAAAGTTTTCCTGCGTTATATTGCATGGTTTAGTTTTTCGTAACCCGGGACTCTAAGTTGTGTTCTTGTTGTTACATACTTTTGTTGATCGATCCATATAAAGACATTACGTCCTTTTCTTTTTTTTTAATAAGAAAACAAAAGATTTTTGTGAAGAAAATACATTCAAAGTAAACTACCTAAATACGTGTACGTACGTACTAAATATGCAGCACATTTACAGGCATGCATGCACCTTGATTTAGACTTCCAGGCCAGCTTGAGCATACTAGAATTATGAGATATTATGTTATTAATTGTTCAGTTGTTTTAATGTTGAGTGTGACGTGTGGCTAACTTTGTCCTTCTGTATTTTGATCGTTATCTAGTTCTAAACCCATAAAATTAATGAAAACAACCCGCGGGTAGATCATAGCCATATTTATAGACAATCGATCGAGTACTAAAGTTCCGGATTCATTCTTTCAAAAGAGAAAAAAAGGTTCCTAATTCATGAAAGTGGGACTAAAATTAAGAGCCTTTGGTGGCACTTAATTTATGGGTTAAAAAGTAATTAATCCCATTTCTTGAATGTGAAGGATCGAAGATTACTAGTAACTTCTAAAACCTTCCGCTTTGTATTATCAATCGTATAGTGAAATTAAACCATGAGAAATACCATCAATCTTGAATATTACATTAGAAATTAATAAAAGACGAATTCGAAAATACGTAGAGAACCCTCTGAAGCTTTCTGATCGATCATTCGAACGAACTAATCGACCTAGCGTTAGTCGCAGATAGAGTCGACTTGATATTTGATGCATAGTCGCTGAAACGAATAGCACACTCGGCGACGAGTGCTTGGGAATGCATACTCTAGATATATCGAGAAGCAAGTAACGATACATAGGAGACTTTGGCAAAAGTATCACTAACACCCACAAGCTTGCACATCAACATTGATATCCCTTTATGTGACTTCAATTCTTCAAATACCACCTGCAGCTTGGTTACTTGAGGAGTCAGCTCCATCAATGTTGACCTTTGACCAGCCCTTATTTGGAGATTTTGAACAGTTGCTTCCATGAAGATGCATATATATATATATATATACGTATTTTTCTCAACTGCGGACGTCCGCACCAAAGTTTTGGTGCGGATTTCCATTTTTGCACCATTTTTCGATCGAATTTCCTTATCTCCACCGTCTAGTATCTAGATAATATTGTGTAGACATCTC